>NC_132934.1:35704666-36028000 GCF_034638445.1 Ciconia boyciana
TTTTGTATCTTTGTATTCTACCATGTTCTTCCACATCTTTTCAAAATAGACAATGATCCATGCCCTGCAAGTGCTTGAGGTGACTGCTAGTCCCATCTTCTTGTAAATCTTAATTGTAATGCACAATTTCCCCATGCAGACAGTATTTTCTCTGTTGTCTATTAGATGAGTATATACCAGTCTGTGTCCCATCTGGGCACCAAGAGAAGAGAAACTTCTCAGACAATTATTAAAAAGTATAGAAAGAGGCACATCTTAAGCTCCACTTTCTTGAAGGCAGCACCACCTAACACTTCACTTGGTTGAGATTCCCGTCTCTGCCTGGGATTTACAATCATTAGTTTCCTGCTAACACTCAGTGCCTTTAAAACACCTTTATAGGGGCTCTTTCTTGTTCTAAAAAGATGTCAGGGCAGGACATCTTCTGTTTGACATAGTAAATAAGCCAATAGTCAGGGCAAACATACCGGGGATGGTATAAAGCTGAATCCAGGTTTTTCCATCTGCCCAAGTTTACACTTTCTGCTGTACCCCACCAGACTATACAGTAATCTTCAGGTGGCAGGAGGAGAAAGGTGGTTCCAACAGTATTGCCCATTGAAGGCACTGCCCTTTGCATGCAAAAATGTAAGAGAAATTCCTTTTACCAAATGGTAAAGAGGAGATTTGGGGCATTTCAATTCCTGTTTTAATATAAAGCAGGAATTTTATTGTAAAACATGACCTCTAATTAGGTCATGCAAAGTGGAATTTTCAGAGGGATTTAGGACCCACTGTCCCAGGATGTTCTAGGGCACTGGCTTGTACTATAAGGATGGAGAAAGGAACTTGAACCAGGATTTCCCATTTCGATGCTCATCCACTGTGATCTTAGGGAGTGCTTGGAGGCATCAAGTTTTCCCTTGAGGTACAGTTAAACTAAAGGATCAGACCCTATTGGTAGGGGAGCTAAAGAAATATCCCAAGCTGGTTTCAGCATCTGGTGAGTGTTGTGCAACTCTATCCTGCCCAGGTTTTGGTAGTCTGCATGTACTCACTGTGAGAAACTTAAGATGACTGTGAAAATTCAGTAGCAGAAATTGACGTGCTGAAGAAATTTTACCTGTAAGGGGGAAGAGAAGAAGATCTGATACAGTAATTTGGGTCCCAAATCTTCTTTGGGTTGTTAGACCTCCAACAAACCTCTCTCCCCATCATTGTTTTATGTGGAGGAGCCAACATGACTGATGACTGTTTATGTTTCCTCTGCCGCTGAGAATACACATATATCACACCCTTCAAATCACCAACATGCTGCTGCACTTACTGAATGTAGATTGCAATAATTTCAATAATTAAACCACAGAATTATTAAACGACTTGAGAGACTCCAGCAGGAATATTGGAATTTTAATGCCTTAGGATAAAAAGCCCTCTTAAATAAGAATGCAAAATAGCAATAGTTGTGCTCACAAGTGCAAGTTGTACAAGTCAAGAGGCTGAGTGTAGAACAGTTTGAAAAGGAAAAAGCCAGACTTTGTTTTTATCCTAATTTACTTTCAAAGCCTGGGCTTTTGGGCACGCTGCACTGTGCTCAGCCTGATTTACTTTTATTATTTTTGTTGCTGTTTTCGTTACATCAGTTTTTCTGTGGGTGCTTTTTCTCCTTTTTTTTTTTTTTTAAATACTTTTTGTATATTTCTTGTTCTTAAAGATAATTTAGAAAAAAATTACAAGCTACAAATGTAATCATGAGACTGGCAGTCAGGTTATTCTGACTAGATATTCCTCCCTGTGTGTTTCTTTTCTAAATCAGGTTTAATGCTGGCTTTTGCAGCACAGCCTACCAATCAAACAGAAAGTCACAGTGTACTTTTTGGTGTGACCACACACCCTTAACCTCATCTTTCTTTTTTTCTTTGGCATAAAGACCCCTTTGGTGGAGGCTATTCTATAAAGCTATTTATTGCTTTGCTTTTCTTCCATTTATGTTCACAGATAAAAGAGCATTATGAGGAAAAATCAGTGTTGCTCTAACCCTGTTTTGCTTCATGTCATGAACAAGATTGTGGTGTAAAGTCCAAAGAAGCACTGAAGAATCATGAAAGATTCATATTTGTCATGTTTTCACAAGGTGGATTTAACTGAGGAAAAGTGATTTTGAAACCACAGAAGGGAAATATGTGTGTTGCATATGCTATTGGATACTCTCAGCTGGTGAGGGGAACGTGTGACATACAGCTGTATGCCTGAAAGCAGTGTTTTTCATTCATTCTTTGTGTTTAGCAAACTTGCCTTTCTGCAGGAAGAATTGCTGTGATTTCAACAAGTGCAGGGGTACAAAAAGTAGACACTGGTCTGACAGCCAAAGGGGGGGTCCTGGTGCTCCTTTATATTCCACCAGCTCTCCACTTCCCTCCTTGCTGCTGCATGGCACAGCTGCTGCTCTCCATACAGAAGAGTGAGCTCAGCCTGAGATGCTGTTTCTGGGTTTCTTCCAGGTCCTGTTCTGCGGGCAAAGTGGAAGAAACAGAGAAATTTAGGAAAGGCATTTTTCAGCCCCATGCAGCTTCATTCTTGCAGCTTTCCCTCAGCCTATGCCTATGTTACATAAACATTCATTCTTGCTGCATGTCTCAGCCTCTGGGCTAAATGGAATGCATAATAGTTCAAGCCAGTTGAAGATTGTTCCTTCATGCAATAAAACTGCATTTGCTTCATTTGCCATGAATGATAAGCAGGAACTTCTGCAAATCAAACATCCTTTCTTTTTTCTCTGTTACACAATGATTCATAACAACAATTTCCTTTGGTATTATATTAAAAGATTTTAATTTGTCCAAATGGAAGTCCATTTCTATTCTCTCTTTCCCATTACTTGTATTTATGCTAACACTGTAAAGACAGTCCAACATGGGTCCTTTCATCAAAAATGCATAAAAAATAAGGAAACAGCGTGAATTAGATTATTTCTTCCCAGTGCCATTTTTTGGCTATTATGTTGCAGAATGTAAAAGCTCTGAAGAGCTATTCTGTTTTTGACTCTGCCTGCAAAAGAAGGGCTGGAAATACAGATCCATCTCATTTGCTGTTAGTGTGGAGGCAGTAAATCAACCCATTTCTCCCATTCTGCCTTTTCCCAGAAAGGACTAATCCTTCCTCGCCATTTAAAGTCTCCTTCATCTGAAGGCACTCCCATGCACCTCCAATTACACTAACTTCACATATTCCTGTTGAGCTGGCTCTTCTCTGCAACATTTTACTTTCACTGTGTCCTCAGGTGTTCTTTTTTCTTGAATGTGGTGTATTTTCAGGCAGGGTTGGAGGATGATGCCACGAGTCGGAGTCAGCACAGCTTCAGCAGGCTCCTGGGAAGTGCCTCTCCTCCTGGCATGCTCTGACCTGCATAGCTCACAGCAAGGCACTCACCCCCTCGCTGCTGCCATGGCTGAGCACCGATGCTCTTGGTGCTTGCAGGCTTTAATTGCACAGCATCGGCAGCTCTCCAAAAGGCTGTTAAATGGAGCCGCTCTCTCCCTGTCTGGCTGACACGAGGAGATGTGCTGGGTTTGGCTCAGCTGGAAGCAGTTCTTTCCATGTCTTTTGAGGTACTTTCACAAAGCCCATGGCTTGTTCATTAGGAAAGTGTTACGGCTTGTAGCCACAGTTAATTAGCACTTATGAATAAAAGAAAAGTAGGAAGGCAAATTAGAGGAGTAAAAACAACAAAAATGAACTGGAAGAAAAGCAATATAAGTCTATAAGAGCAAAGCACTCAAAAAATTAATAAAAAATATATTGATGCTGTAGGTTTTATAGTGATTTTTCATTCCCAGTCTGTCCAACATAAAGCAAATACTATGTGGCGTGAAGTTCAGCTGAACTGGCACACACACGGGTATGCCTGTCTGTCATACAGATGCCTCTCTGGTGCCAAACAGCCAGGAAACAGAAGAGTACTTCAACAGGGAGAATAGAGTAACTGTGTGTGTGGGTGTCATCGATGCTATCATAAAATTTTTAACAACCAGCTGAACAAGAGCCACTAGTCTCACTTTGGTTTCCTCCCTGTGGCTGGAACTCATTGTTAGATTTTTTTGCACAACTGTATTATGAAAAGCTTAAAAGCATGAACTGTGCTGCAGAAGTGACAGGTTGCCCTCTTGACAGCTAAATACTGGCACCAAAAATCTTCCTGGAAAAAAGCTATAGTCTTTCAAAGAATCCACTGACTACAGGAGGATAAATAAATTTCAAGCCTTGCTGCTAGAAGGTAAGAAATGGGGTGTAGCATGTAATTAAAGATTATACCATGGTATGAAAAATACACAAATGGGCTGAATAAAGGCTAAGTACCACTCTGGGCATAACTGCCACTTTGAGCCTTTTGAGTGCTTGACTTTGCAATTCTACTCATACTCTTAAGAAAGAGCATTGTTTCCATGATTGTATACAAGGACGATCCAGTAGGCTCAGGACGGCAAATGCATCCTATTTATCCATTAATCAGTACATACACTTTACATTTTCTAAGAGAATGAATCCGTAATCAGAAGAAATCTCTGCATCAGCTATCATGGCATCTCAATGATTCTGAGACAAATCAGGGCAGAAACAACAAGGAATTGTGGCAGACTTTGCTCTTCCTGTTGGAGCAGAAGGCTGTGGTTCTCTTCCAACTTTTTAATTTTCCTTTGACTCTGAATAGTGCCAACAAGTAATTTCAGGGAAGAAAAGCTGCCCATGAGCCAAGGGTTGGCCACTACTGTCTCTTTCTATCTATCTGTTTATGCTGGCGTTCACACCCTCCCTGTATACCTAACCATCTTGTGTTACTCTTTAATAGCAACGGCGATGTTCCAAGATATATTCGCCTGGAAGACCTATTTCCAGTTTGTGCCCTAGCTGTCAGGGGTGATCATTCCCTCCCCAGTATTGGATTTTATGTAAATTCTGTGCAGTTCCAAAATTTCCTTTCAAAACACCTTGTCGGTAGGCTGTCAGGTAAGGAGGGGAATTGAGCTTCTCATTTTTAGCTTTAGGTTGAAGACGAAAAAGCAACCATGATCCTGTATGACAAGTCAGATGACCCAGGACTGGGTGATAGGAAACAAACATCAGGCTGGGACTGAAATAATCTAAGAGCCAAAGGTTTTCTTTGCTAGCAGAAATAATTCAGTGAAGATAAAGGCCTTGTGCTCTTTTGCCCTGCCAGCATTTCTTTGCCCCCAAGCTGGGTCAGACTTAAAGCTTGTCAAATAAATTAAACAAATAAAATATAGTTCATAGCTTTCCCTTCACAAAATTCACTTCATAAATAGTGTGTGGGTATTCTTGAATCATTATGCCAGCTCTATAATTAGGAAGGGAAAAGGATCTTTCATGCAAGTTTCATCAAATACAATCTTCAATGAGTAGCACTCTTACCTATAACATGAGCCCAAAAGTTGCTCTGAGGTTTTTTCCCTCCTAATTCTCAGTTTTTGTCTGGCTCCTGCGAGAACCTTCTGCCTCACTGAAAGGTTCAGCGCACCTTCCTCTGCCTCGGCTCTCCCACAGACCTGCAGCTGCTTTTTCCATCAGGAGAAAACATTTTTACCTTCTCCTGCCAATGAAGAGAATCTCATCTTTACACTAGGGCAACAGTCTTCCTGATTATCTCCGAAAGCCTCAGATGCTCCACCTCCTGCGTACAGCAGAGACTCCAGCTCCACCATTGCATTGCAATTTCACATGCTGATGATTTGTTTCTTCAGCAGCAGTGACAGGACACAAATGAGGGGTACAGGCACAGTGAGATGACAGAAGCTTTGGGTCATCTTGACACACACCCCCCACACCCCCCCGCCCCCCAGTCCTCACTTTGGGAAAGTTTTGATCATGTTCATCTTTCCGAGTTCCAGCAGCCTAGAAAGACTTAAATTCGGGCTTGCACCTAAACAAACACTTGAGGTCTATAAAAGGAAACTAATTTTATTTTTTTTTTTAAACCAAGCCCAGTGTCATTTTTGACATGCTTAAGAAAGATAAGTGTGTAGGGTGATGAGAACAAGAGACATCAGGAAGAGGGTGAAAGGAGGCATCCCCCATCTAGTATGCACATGCACACGCATGCACAGGCTGGGAAACAATCAGAGGTATGAGCACTCCTGTGGGGTCACAGGGCTGTGGCATCGCTGCAGGACCAGAGAGCTGCTGAGACCACCTGCACGGGTGGGTACCAGCATTGCAGGCAAGACAAGCAGTGAAGAAGAGGAGGGGAGATGCCCTCTGTGTGAAGAAGCAACTCAGAGGTGCAGAGCATTTCCATGGGATGGGTGACGGGCTGAGTGTGGGCTCACAGGTCAGGATCAGGAGAGACTGGTGAGGGTGGCATCACAGTGGGAGAGTGCTACCTCACCTGATCAGGGTGAGGGAAAACACAAAGACTTCTTTAGATAGCTCAAGCCTCTGTATCACAGACCCTTGTTCTTTGGGGCACGCTAACCTCCTTTCATCAGCTGCAAGGGCAACACAGCAGGACACAAGTGTTGAAGATTTCTGCAGGCGTCAGGGAGAACTTGATACAGGTACTGGGAGGCCAAGCAGGGCAATGCTTTCCAGCATCTGCTGTTCACTGACAAGGAAGAGCCAGCTGGGGATGTGATAAGCCAGTGGCAGCCATGGCTGTAGAGACCATGCAATAGTGGGGTCCAAGATCCTGTGGAGAAAGAGGAAGGAGTGCAGCACAGCACAGACCTTGGACTCAAGGAGAGCAGACTGCTGCTTGTTCAGGGAACTGGTAGCTGGCATCCTGTGGTGCAGCTCTGAAAGATGCTCAGGAGAGCTGCCAAGCCTTAAGGACAGCATCCTCCAAGCACAGGTGAGGGACACTTCGATATTCTGAAAGACAGGTGGGTGTATCAGGAAATGGCTTGGCTAAGCAGGAGACTTGTGGCAGAGCTCCAGTGCAGAAAGGCAGCATATGGGTAGTGGAAGAAGGGACAGGCTAAAAAAGAGAGCAACTATGGGAAAGAGAGTATTTATTGGAAGTATTAATTCTCTTTTCTCCAGGGAAGAGAGTATTTATAAGACTCTAGAAAGAAACACAAAGTCATCACATACCAGTCTATCTTCAGGCAGAATTATCTGAAAAATATTTCCTGAGGCAAGTGAAGTTCTCTCTAAATGTCTCAAGTCATAGATGGCATATGGAAGCTCTTCTAATAATTTCTGGCCTGAGACACTGGGGTGGCAAACCCAGAATGCTTTCAATAAAAAAAATCCCACAACAGCAAATTATCAATATTCGCAAATTAGCTCTTTGAGAAAGGTTTTATAGTTAGCAGGGTGACACAGCCAATTTCTGTTGAAAGAGAGACCTTCTGTGATGGTGTCGTCTCAATTTTCCACACGACTTTCAACCTAATCAAACCTGCTTTGCTCCTTCATGAACTTAACAGTGGAGCAAAAGCATAAGCAGAAGGATAAAACAGCACAGCTGTATCTTACCAATAAAGTTGAAAACAAAAAAAATTGCAAATCTTGAACTTACAGGATGACAACTAATTTCCAGGAATGAACTTGCCTGAGGCATGGGGCTATGCACAAAAGTGGGGCAATTCTCAACACAGGATGATTCATTATAATTATGGACGATAATGATGGAAGGGCTTGGTCTTGTCACTCACTTCATCACCTCATTTCCCTTCTTTTCCCAAGCACTGATTAGTCCAAGTGTCCCTGAGGTCTGTAATAAAGCCAGACCTAACACTGCTCCCGTAGGCTGTATAATGCAGCTGTTTTTTCCCCCACCCCGAGACTCAGAGGCATATGGGCATCTAATTGTCACTTGTCTTTGGCAGCCTCTCAACACATGTTCATCAGTTTGGAAACAGCTCCTTGTTAAGTTTTGAAATTTGTCAGTGTACAATACTGTACCTGTGGAAATTCTGTACACAGGGAGGTCAAATACAGTGAGGGACCTGAAAATGCTGCTTTGGTCTATTGTTCTGATTTAATTCAACACATTCAGAATGTCCCTCTTACCCTGACAAATGCATGGGCTATATTCAGCCAGGAACTAGCAATGACAGAGAGCACAGGCAGGCTGAAGGATGGCAAGCATCAGCCTAGAAGGGGAGAAGGGAATGAAGATTAGAACAAGCTCTGTTCTATGCATTAGGCAACTGGGAATTATAAACAAGCTTCCTTTATCAAGCTTTAAGGTTTGAGAGTCTTAAGATGAAGAGCCCTATATTGTTACCCCAGGTAGCTGAACAGGAACAAACAAGACTCCTAGTCAGCCTCTGAACACAGCAGCTGATCCCTATAATCTTATTTTGCATTGGCATTGCTGTAGTTGGAGAAAGAAGCCTTATGAAATGACTTGAAACTGGAGCTCTGGCAGTGCGGTACAGTGGCTTCCTGTTTCTATCAGCGCAAACCAGGTAGGAATAAAGCCAAAGACTCTCTGGGTGTTTTATATACAGCACGTGGGTATCCTGATGAAGCCAAATTTCTTCTTTGCGTCTGAACCAGCAGAGCTGTTCTGACAAAATCTGATAATGGGAACACTGACCACAGCAATTTGTCCTTAGTACAGCTGGCTTCACATAAACCTAGTATGTGACAGGCAAAAGCATGCAAGGACAAAGACAAGGAGGACAAAATGTAAGTCTGAGACAGGAAAGCTAGCTGAAGTTACTAAAACAGACCTAGGGTTCAAAAAGCGCTAGTAGGGCTTGTTCAGTTCCTAGCTTCTCCAAATCTCATGTTAAAAATATTAATGTTTAGATTTTACTGAATTAGAAAGAAATGTTGAAAACACTGAATGTTGAAATAGAGATTGAAATATTGAAAGTCTTAAAAAATACACTGATTTTGAGTCCTGTGAAATGGAAATTCATGTCTCCTTCACCCCCCAGTCACTGAGTTCCTGCGTTACACTGGGAATGAGTTGGCACTAACACACTAACACTGGTAAAACACATCCTCTTCTGCATCCCAGGTGATGTGTCAGCTGATAGCCCTGTCTCCATCACAGCCCAGAGAGATGTACCATCTCTCACCCCTCTCAGCTGGGCAACCGAGTCCTTCCCACTCCCCTTCAGGAAAAACCATTGAGTCAGACCACCCACAGAAAGGGGTTTACTGCAAAAAGGGAAATCTCTTCTCAGCCTCCTCAGGCATTCAGTCCCGCATCTCTAACATTGGGGAGACTATGCTACGTGTTGTCTATTTAGATTGCAAACCCCTGGAAGAAGGACTTACTCTGCACCACCATAAGCCGGTGACCACAAGCCCCTGGTACGAGTCCCCATACAAGACCCACAGGGGGTCTGCCTCACCCGGGGTTCTGTGAAAGCCAGGAAGACAACCAGAAAGCGGAGCCCCAGGGACTACCAGGGCTCTGTTATTTCAAAACACACAACACAGTTTGAACAAAGCAGGCAAACAGTTAATCAAGCTGCAAAGCACTTGTTTTATCCAGGTATCATCTTTGAAGTTTAAGACAGAAATCAAGTAGAGGTTGCTCCTCAGCAAGGCTCCAGCCACATAAGATCCCACTTGCTGTGGTCTGTACCCATTTTCAGGCAGCATCGAGTCACTTGCAGCAGTATTTCAAGTGCAACTGGGGGTGGGATGCAGGACAGGGGCTCTCTCAAGGTCAGAAGATCAAGCCAAAGCTTGACAGTTGCAAACCAGTGCAAGGAGTGAATCTACTTCTCTCTCTTGCCTTAATTTTAAAGTCTAGGGATGATAAAAATTTAAACAAAGATGATGTTCTCCTTAAGCTCAATTAATGCTTGCAGATTTTTGGGTGAGAGATGCCAGCTTTACCAGTCAGACCAGCTTGTCCACAGAAGAATGAAACATGAAGCAGAAGAAAAATCTCAGAGATCTGGCAAATTCTTAAGTATTTATTTCATGTCCTTTCTTTGTTACAGATCATATGGAAAATATTCCCTAAAATGTTTTTACCCATCTGTTGAAAACACACACACATTTTCACTTAAATACTGCATTTAATAAAATGTAACCTTGTAATTGCCTTGCTAATTTTCACAACCACCAGAATCCAATCACAAAATGCAAAGGAATCTTAACACCAATGACAGAATTGGAGTCCTCAAGGCTCACGTGCTACATGGTGTTAGACACAGGCTCTGGTGTACAGCAGTAGCTCATTACTTCTTATTTCAACAATCTGAACTTCAGGCTATTTTAGAAAAAGTTGGCAGCATTTCCACTTCCCAACAAAGACTCTGGAGTACACTTTTCTGAAGCCAGCAAAGTGTTCCTGATTTTTCCCCAAAGTGATAGCAATTCATTATAAACCAAGTTCAAGCACCACTTGTCAAACTGAGTACTGAGCCTGGTGTAGCCAGAAAGACACCAGATTTCAATTTAAGGAGTCAGATACTATTCTCCCATCACAATCACAGCCGGGCAAATCAATCAACCATTTAATCCTTCTCTGCTTTTTTGGTGATATTTGTACAGACTGCTGATTCTTTAGGGAGGAAGCTGCCTCTGAGTACATGCCCTTGCAACCTGAAATACAAGCAGTCATTCCTGCAATACATATAAAAGCAAAAAATCTGGGTTTTGGGTTTTGGGTTTTTTTTTGGTGGGTTTCCTCACTTAGACTCTGATCTGCTGCTCAGCTCATTGTGGCAGACCTGTCCAAGTACATAGCCACAAAACAGGACTTTAACAGTTTATACAGAACATTAATCTGTCCTATCTCATCAGGCATCAGAACAAGGAAGACGTTCGTATACTCAGTTGTTGGTTAACGTAATCAGTATTTGTGCCTAATGGTACATTCCTTGCTTTAAAACCCAGGTAGACTTATTTGGTATGAAGGAACAAGGAATCAGATTTATCTTTTACCCTGTCACCTTAAACTTTATGAATGCAACAACTGTTGGAAGAGAGATTGGAAGGTCTGAAGTTGAAGATGAAGTCTGGAAAGCAAACACTACTTTCTGCTACTATTAAGAAAGCAAAAGATTCCAGTGTATCCAACCACAACTGAACTCAGCAAACACTTGAATAGGAAGCAAGGGGTGGGGGGGGAGGGGGGAAGTAATTCCCTTGGTTTCTATGCTGTACTTGCCTCAGTTTATAAAGCCAGACATTAGAGTAGAATATTCCTACAAAATGGAGCCTGAAGAAGCAGAGCTGTTGGAAGGAGCTTTCAGAAACAAAGCGCCTTAGCAGAATTTTTCAGAAAACTAAAAGGAGCCTTCAAATGACACTTTTGGAGGCTGAGCTGCTTGCAACTAATGACAGGAGAGGGAAGGCAGTGGAGAATACAATGTTTTGAACCTGATGGAAAACAGAAAGGGCACAGTGAAAAGGAAGACAAATTCAGAGAGAGGGAATCGGCACATAGTGACAGATGTAATGAGAAAGATCTGATACAAACGGTTCATGTGAAATACTACAAAAAGGAACAGACAAATGCATAAAACCCACACAACTTCACTGCTGCAATCAGGCTGAACTGCATACTTGAAAGATGTGACAACAGTGAAAAATACAAATTTCACCTTTTATTCCAAAAGTTGTGTTTTCCCTAAGCCTAACCAGCAAAGCAGATAAGGTCAGATTAATAACTAAAGCAACTCCAGGTCATTTGGCAGACTTGCACCTGCCAATATTAAATGAAGACTAGATTCAAACTTAGTATGTGTTCCTCAGAGGTCAGGCTAGTTTCCTGCTCTCTCAAGGATAATCAACAACAAAGGATTTTGCAGGGTAATTTTTTCTTCTGAAGAACACAACTGTTAGAAATACACCTTAAGAAAGTTACTAAAGCATCATGCAAAGGCAGCAGTGACACAATGCAGTTCAGAACACCACTGGCTCTGTAAGATCTGAGAAAAAAATATATAGTGTCATTTACAGCTGTTACAAAAGAAAAGCTACAGGGTGAATCTTACCTGGGGAGAAGTGAGAGTCAACAAACATGCAGTCCTATGCTTTTATTAAGGCCCTTCTTGCTATTCCTAGAAAACCACTAATTTACTGAAAGAAAAAAAAAAAACAAACCACACCTAGTGGCAGAAGACTGGCACAGCCTCCTTGGCTTACAGTTGCCATCAGATGGGACATAGGTGGAGGAGAGAAAAGAGGATGTATATTTAATGCCCCAAATTCTTAGTTTCTAATACTGACAGTAGAGCAAATCCCAAGCTACCCAGACATCACAGCAGCTAAACGCAACTTTGAAAGCTTCATGCACTTAGTCTTCTCTCTACTTCTTCCTCTGTTCCAACACTGCTCAGTGAGGTTTCATGGGAAGAAAATGTAAGGACGGAAAAGGGTAGAGGAGACCTGGCAGTTCCCAAATAAATTATATCAAGATAACAAGCTCAAATTATGCCAATGAAAAGGAAGGACAGCAAGTGTAAAAAGGGACCAACCTGACTAACAGAGAGTTCTTCAACGATCTCAGAAGAGAAAAGCATATCAGTAATGGAAACAAGGACAGATTATTTAAGAATTATTAAGAAGGAGCAACAAGAGAACACAGGGACCATAACAGAACCAAAAGAGGAAGCAAAATAAGCAACAGTTGACAAGAGTAAGAAGAGATTGCTCTGTAAGTGCACCTGCACTAAAAGAAAAAAAAACAAGGGAAGTGTGAGAATTATGCAAGATGGAAGAAAAACAACTGACAGCTGATGACATGAGAAATTAACTGTTCAATGGCTGTTTTCACTTCAGTATTCCCTAGTGATGGCAACTACAAGCAACTGTATTCACATCATTGACAACAAAAGATCTCTGCTTAGTAAAAGGAAGGAATGGCTTAGAACATAAGTTCCCTGAAGTTTGATGTTCACAGGTTCTCTTGGCCCCAAAGACTTCTCTGTAAGATAAGTTAAAAATTGGTATGTTAATCTTATATTAATACGATATGTTAAAAAGTAGACTCAAAACCAGTAGTAGTAGTAGTTATATTTGAGAATTGGCAAGCTGAAATGCCTATTTTTAAACAGAAAGACAGGGAAGAAGAGAAGCAACAAAAAATTCTTAACCAGTGTCAAGACCATTAATTTTTAATTCTAAAAAATATTTTTGAACAAGTACTCAAACTATACTCATTTATGCTTTCCACAGTAGCTGACACAAGTCATGTTAAAATCCCTACTTTCACAGTAGTGTGATGAAAAAGCATTAGATGAAGTACCTTTATCTTGACGTCTGACTATCACAGGACATTCTTATCAGCAAGACAAACACAGCTCAGATGAAACTCTGGCCGTATGAATGTCGAGCTAGCTAGAGTTATCAGAAAGGAAAAAAAACAAAACATAGCCTACTGTCAAAACAGAAAGCTATAAGGACGTTCTGCAGAACTATGTCCTAGGATCAGTTCCATTGATATTCTAACAACCTAGATGATGAAATCAGTAGACAATATGGAGTTTGAATATCTCCCAGATCTACTGGAGGACAATATTCAAATTAAAAAATTATCTTGACAAGTTAAAAAGTTGTCTAGAAAAACGTAAGATTTAATACTGATAAGTAAAGGAATCACTCAAAACTCAAGTCTGAATCAGTCACTGCAGCAAACTTGACCTCAGATTTTTGACACCTTGAATGCCATAACATAGCAAAGGGCTATCAAGTATTCTGCACTATTTAATTGCCTCACACTATTTACCTCAGACTTTTTTCCCCTGACACAATAAGTACAGAACCATTGAGAGGGTGTTGGATTTAAAGAACAACAAGAAAAATCCCCTTCTCTCCCCAAAAAGAATTCTGAACTTACTTCAGATCTATGAATCTTCTCCACGTTTCATTAAACTCTCCAATTCAGAGATTTGGCAATCTTTAACAATTTAGAAGGGAAAAACACTGCCATCACCTGGAGCAAGTGAAGCTAGCAGTTCTCTGAATGCCTGCATTCTGCTCTCCATCTTCATTGTTTTCTATGCACTGAAAAGTAACCTCAGGGACTTAGCAAGTCACCATCAGATGTTGCATTTAGAAATACAAGCAAAAGGCTACAGTAGCGTACCACTTGCAAGATAAATCTTGGTGCCCTAAGTCCAGTAGCAACATGAATCAGGTCCACCCATCCACCCCACCAAATTCTACATGCTTGAACAGTTTCCTTTCAATCAGCCCTCCTTACCACGTACAAACCCTGAACAGAAATCTCTGTAAAAGCAGGAGTGGGACCAGAAACCAAATATAGCAGCTTATTCTCATTAAAAGCACAACAGACTGGATGAAGTGGAGTTGTAGGCGACTCCTGGCCTACAATTTTCAAATCTTTCTGCTATCATCTTGCTTCTACTTCAAAGATCCAAGTTACAATCACCTGTTTTCATCCAACAGCCTTCAAAAAGCAGCTTCTGAGAATGTACCAAATGCTGTATTAGTTACAGCAGTATCCCTGATAGAACCAGAAGTGCTTTACAACAAGGGGAAGAAACAGCCAGTTACCAAGTAACTTGGGACACACCTAGTAATAACAGTTCATATTGTAAGCTGCAAGCAGTGTTACATAAAGGCTCTTCCATTTCCCCAGTAACACCGGCTATTCTCCCAGTGCTCAGGTCCAGGGCTAACTGGAATCCACCTTAGGGATCCAGTGCTCCATTCACGCCAGTTGCTACCCAGCCCAAGGATGTAGCTCAGTTATAATCTGGTTTAAAAAAAAAAAAAAAAATTATCTAAACTAGGACATTACACAGTTGCAAATTTTTTAAAATTAGTTTTCTAATACTGACTACATAAAAGATAACATTCATACCTTCTCCTATTAATCCATCTTGGAAGTTTGAAGTCTTTTTGAATGCTATAGCGTTTAATCATTCCTCTGAAAAAGAGCACAACTACCAAAACAAAAGCATTAATGTCAGAAGGCTTCCATAGTCAGAGAAGCATCAGCAAAGCACAAGGGCTGAATCAGGATGAAAGCAAACTGACCGAATATTAGTATGAGCAGGATGAAAGAGATACTGGTCATGCCTAGAGACACTGGCAAATTTTTAGACACTGCTACTTGGATACTACAGTTAAATCTTACAGTATACTTGACAAGTGCTGCTATTTCCTTCTTTTGGTCATATGAACAGTATGACTAGTTTATTATGCCTAATGCTATTTCTTATCTCGTCTAAGAATTTCAGGTGATTTCATGCCTTTGTCTTCTTCATACTGGAAAGGTATTCTGCGTAACTTCCTGAGGCTTCTTAAGGGCTTTACCTGGTTAGGAACAAATGATCCAAAAAATAAGTTTCATCAGATTATTTTAAAAGTACTCTCCAAAGAAGACAAAGTGTTCTTCCCTATCCTTTTAGTTTAATTCTACAGTATTTGGCTTCCTTCTATTCTGCAATTACAGTTGAGGTTCACAGGAACATCTCAGGTGTCAATGACAAAACTCAGCTTTTCTGGAATTCTTTTACTTGAGTTTACCCAATTCTTTGGCCATCATACCTCAGGTTTACTTTGCACATTACATGTTTTGATGTGGTGTACCCTTAGAGAAGAATGATTTAGGCACCTTAAAAAAAAAATTCCTTAAAAATTTAGTATCTTCAATTCAACATTCAGTTTATTTTCTAAAATAAAAAACATGCACATTTGTAATATACACCATTTGATTCTTACCAAAGACATGTTTATAAATATCTTTTTTTTCCTTTTCATAAAGATCTCTATCTACAGTCCAAATCCTGAATGCCAATCTGCCCAATTGTTTCTTAGGCAGGTAGATTCCACTGAAGACAATGTAGATCTGTATTGTTTCAGGTGCTGGAAAGCAAATGTACCTGCAGAACTAGATAATTACCTCTTCAGGCACTTGCCATTTGGCTAAACCAAGTTTAAGAGTTTCATTACTTATACAAAAGCAACAAAATTCCAGTCTTTATAGGCTTCTTCAGCTGATTTCACATGAAAGAAATGTGGAAACAGAAATTTACATGTCAGACATCTCACTAAGAGAAAATGCCATATTTCTTCTCCAATTCTTCAACAGAAGTATCTTTCAATCCCATGTGGTTCACATGATTGAACAATACCTGTGTAACTGTAAAAGAAAATCCCAACATAAACTGTTATTTTTGTGATTCACAGTCTTAAGGTAAATTAGTCCAACTCTTTCCTCAGTGAGAGTAAGGGTTGGATTACATATCTGAAATACGAGTAAATTTTTAGAACTACTGAGAGGATGAAAAAAGTAGCAAAGGGAAGCTCTCACTTTGTTTTCATGCCCACGAGCTGCCTAACAACATTTCCTTAAACAGGTATATAATCCTGACAACATGAACAGACAGCTTTTATTTTGTTTACTATCGTGGCACTATGCCATCAAATGCAGAAGATAAAAGTTAATGCCAGATGGCAGATAAAACTTACATCAGGTTAAAGGTGTGAATGCAATTCATAAGTGGAATTTACTTGCACTTCAGTAAGTCAAACAAGCAATTTTATTTTAAGGAGATTCACATATCAAAATTTTGAAAGTATAATGGTTATTAGTGAAACTCAGCTGTAGATAGTCAATTTGATATTATTTGGTCCCAGAGAAATGTTTTGCTTGTAAGTGTCTCACTGTTACATAGTCTGTCTGGTGTGCTAAATAAAGAAGATGTCTGAGGCAAAAACCCCACACTTTTATAAACCATGCACTCAAGCCAATGTCAAC
The DNA here is from genome assembly GCF_034638445.1 of Ciconia boyciana. Taxonomy (NCBI): domain Eukaryota; kingdom Metazoa; phylum Chordata; class Aves; order Ciconiiformes; family Ciconiidae; genus Ciconia; species Ciconia boyciana. Next base: position 35,721,315 of record NC_132934.1, read on the forward strand.
CTGAATTGCAAACTAATCTAAGTGATGCCTCAAGGACAGGACAAAGACAAACAGGCTGAGTGGTTTAGAGACGTTTGCATTCTTTTTAGCAACAGTAAAGTCAGGATTGCCAAGAAATGGTCGTAAATTGTGGAAAATGCGTAATTTGGATACCTTGCATGTCAGATATAAGATTTCATACAAATTCATAAATTTGTAACATTACCAGCTACAAATTGAAATGCTAGTGAAGCTTAATCAGACTAAAATGCAGTAGTATTACTGATAAAAACAAAAAGATTTAGCTGTAGTTTTCAATTAATAAGGAATCAAAAGACTAAGAAAAATTACATGACATTCATATTAATTTCTAAAACAATCAAAAAGCTAGACAACTAACTAACCTTAACTGATTATTACTCGGATTAAACAACAAGAATAGCACTAAATTTTACACATTTCTTGCTGGATTCTACAATATCACAAATTAAGTCTAAAAAGACACTACTGAATTACTTACTTTTTTTCTCTGAGCCTGACATAAACATTACTGCCATATCAAATCTTTTTAATTCCGATAGCCTCTGGAGGATTTCAAGGATGAGTGATGGCTCCTCTTTCCTGAAGAAGATTATTAGAAATATAAAACTAACTACTGTTGATTAGAAAGATTCAGTAGCTGCAAGCAATTTTAAAGACTTCAGAAACAAGAAATTAAAGGACCAATGGAACTCCCTTCTCTGTCTCTCTCATATTCCCTGCTTTTCTCATCTTTCTTGTTCATTATTCCACCCACAAAGCAAAAAGTCAATATCCAGAAATCGTTATGCAAGTATCCTTCTGATAAGAGCAAGACTGAAGAAATATAACCTAGACTCATGCAAACTGACTGCTGTTCATGTACAGAATAGCTATTGTATGATTTAATGCTTACACCTTGCCATAACTTCACCATTTTTATACATATTGCGGTGTGTGAGGGGAAGTAGCATCTGTGGTCACATGAAGCTCAGCAAAAAGCAACACATGACAGTTGCCATCATTTTTATCCATACAGAAAATTCCTAGATTGTGTTAATTTTACATTCTTCTGGTCAACAGTAAACAGGCACTGTCTTTGTTACAAATACTAGTAACAAATAGTACTTCTCTTTCATAACTTGTCCTGTCTCCCTCCAGAAGAAACGTCTTTTACCTTACCGCAAGCAATTTCAACTTCCTAGCCTTTGTATGTCATACCACCAAATGTATGACCATACCTCTTAAGATGTCATGTTTCACCCACATGATGGATATTTACTTTTAAATAAACTAAGGGAAAGGCTGACATTCATTTATGTTTGCTTTTGTCCATAAAACAACACCCTAAAAACATTCTGAGTGTGTGCTCTCAGGCACAGTAATTCAGAGAAGCACCACATTGCCTGACAGGCAAAATGAACTTTAAGAGTCAAATGGTAGTGTGAATAGAAATTTCAAAAATAATTGTCAGGTCCTGTCTTATCAGAACTTCTACCTATCAGAAGTTGCAGTAGCCTTACTACAGGCTACTGTAAAATGCTAGCAGGTAATTAAAAATAAAAGTTGGAATGCATCACAGTAAGCACTGCACAAAGATGAAACCCTCTGTATTTCTCAGCTTTAGAGAGTTAATATAGAAAGCTAATATCCTGCAATTATATGTGATAACAGAATGTACACAGTAATATGAACAAAAATTATTTCATACAGTCTAACATTCAGTTTCCGATTCTATTTAGCAGAACTGAATTCAATAACATACCGTAAAGGCTATTTATTTCTTTACTTCTTTTCTATCTGATTTTTCAAGATATGTTTAATTTCTTAAGAAGGAACAATTGAATCATTCCATTTATTGCATCGTGCTCATGTAATGCTGCATGCTGGAAATAATTTTGTAAGCCCAAGGTGGGGGGGTAGGGAGAAAAAAAACCAAAAAAAACCCCTAAAACCAAAAACCAGAATAGCAATAAGCAATGTAAAACAAAGGAGGAGTTAAACTTACTCAATGTAGAAATCATGTAGAATTTTCAGTATCTGGTTAAACAAGTCTGGATCTAAGGATTTCTGGAACAGTTTCGGATAAAGCGAAGGCTCTATTTGCTTTGGAAAAATTAGAAAAGTGTTATTTTTAGGCAAAAAAATACAGTTGAGTCATGAGAATTAGAAATTAGTTTTTAGGATGTCTTGGACAATGCTGAAGTGCATGAAAGCAAAAAAAGGAAAAAAGCTTGTACTATTTGACTTTGAACATTAGTTTTGGGGTTTGTTTTTTGTGATGATGATTGCTATGTTTTTTAAAAAGGATTCTAAGCAATTTTTTTGCAAAAATATATATAAAAGCAGAAGTACACATTAAGTAGACTGATGTGTTTCAAGCATTTCTTCAGTTTAAAGAGATAAGAATGCTGCTATGTCTAATTATCCTAGAAGCATTCATTTGAAAAATTAGAATTTAACATGGTTACTCATGTATTTAAGTGTTTACAGAATCAGGGCCTAGGTTTGAAAGAAGAGACAGATTACGCAGAGACTGCACTCAAAGTGAGGCAAGTGAAGAGTCAGGCACAAGAGGAGAAATACTCAAATGTGGATCAAACTACTTAGTATTATGTGAAGGCAATTAAAGAAAGGGACTATTGCACATGGTTAAGACACTCTAAACATAGCTACCCTTTCCACCTAAGTTTGTGCTGTGTCTTCGATGCCATTTGAAGAAATTGTCCAAGCACTGTCAATCAATACTATGTTTCTTACCTTCAGGTACAAGTACATATTTTCTGGGCAGTCTTTCAACTTCCTGAAGTCAGACTCAAGCTGGAAAGAATTTGCAGGAATGGCGGGGACTGGAGAAGCACATCTAAGTGACCTTTTGATTTCTTTTTCTCTCTGTTTGTTCACAGGGAAAGATGGATGCAACACCGATGAAATTCCTTTCACACTAGCAGGAAGCCTGCAGAGAGATTTTGAAACACATAATCAAGAAAACACTTAAGGAAATCCTGCACTGAGACCTAACTAGTGATCTTTTAATTCCTTAAAAATATAAAATACTATCAAAGTTTTTAAAAATAATGTATTTTAGTTCACGCAGGTATCTAAAAAAACCCCCTTCAAATTATGGAAGCTTTACACTTGAGTCACCTTTTCTAAAAAAAACACATCTGTAAATACTTAAATATACTCAGCCTTTCTCTATTTTGTTTCTGGAAATAACTGTATTTTATGGTACGGATTTCTACCATACGCAGCTGCAAAAAAAAATAATTACATTTTCTGCAATTTCATGATGCAAAACAATAACCATGTCAAATGAATAAACTGTTTTCAACACTGATTACAGTGGAGCTATTTTTTGTCCTATAATTTGTCAGTTAAGTCCATTTATTTTTCAGAAGTTATAAAATGATTAAGAAATATAGTTTTTTCTTCAACACTTCACAGTAAATCCATCTGACTGAGCTGGAAAAGGTGGGTGCGGGATGGTGTTTCTCATAGAAATTCTTCAATCAGAATTCCATAAAAAGTATCTACCATCAACACAATGAGATGATGCTGATGCATACAGAGCTTTCCTAAGCAGACAACAAGTAGAGTTCCAACACTTAGCAGGGATAGCAGCTTCTGTATTTTAGTGTAGTTTCAGGCAGCCAGACTTGAGTTTGCCTAGCTAACACAGTGGAACTTGGGAAGTCTGAGCAAGCCTGAAGTTATCAGCTGCCTGCTCAGCATAGGAAAGAGTGGTGACACTCTCATCTGCTCCTTTTCTTTCACACAACTGGTGTGCAAAGAATATTTGAAATATTCAGAATACTCAGAATCTACTCTAAAACATTACAAATAAAAATCACAGCTAGGGAAGATGAAGTACACAAGGAAGAGAGTATGGCATACAGGAAAATATTATTAATTTCTTTATATTTCGAATGTAAAAACAAGACTAGTTTTCCACCTGACACTAAACAGATCATACTTGTCTCAACCACTACATGATGAAAGAGGCAGATGTGTAAGAACTGCAGTTTCTCTAAATATTTTCTTTTTAATTCAAATTTTCCAAAATATGTTCAATACCTCATCACATGTAGAAATCTGAAAAATGAAGATTACATTTCAGCTACATTTACCTTTTAAAAAGAGAATCAGAATTTTTATACTTACTGTAATGGTGATGTATCACTGACTTCTATTTTCAAGTGCTTTGCTTTTGGAGTGTCCATTGTAGTCAATGGATCATCCTGATCTAGATTCTCTGTTGTTTCAACACTCATTGAATTCCTCCAGTTATTGACTAAAGAAGCAGTGCTGGGCAAATCACTATTTGGTGCGTCATCATCAATTTCTTCAATGGCTATTCTTCGCAAAGGCTTCTAAACAGAAGACATACCTCATGTCGTGTGTAGCCTCAACATCAGTGTATATACAGGCCCCAGATAAACAGCTGTGTTTAATTTTAAATAATCTCACAATAACCAGTTTCATCTGCGGTGGTGCACATGGAAGATACTGTCGACAGAGATAATGTCAAAAAAGGAAACCATGACATTCTATGGGAAGCCTTATACGATCATTTTATTGCTTTACTGTCATAAACCAGTGTACCCTTACTCTAGACGATCTCAGAATCTGCACTGTTTTCCCAGCAATAAATTAAAAAAAAAAAAATTTAGGTCTTTTTTTTCCCTCTACTAAGGCTGAATGGGCAAGGACTAGCATGTATTTTGACCAATGACCTGGTTAAGCTTTGTAATTTAGCTAAACAAATTAAGTATCCAGCAACATAGGCCTTGACCCTCAACTTAAAATTTTGAGATGATAAATATCTGTAACTCAACCCTGCTGATTGACCAAGTTATATACATCATAAGGTAATTAATTCCACCACTAGAGGACATGCTAAGTAAAATGCTTCAGCTTGTTTAATCTCTGCATGATCACCATTATTTTTGACCATCACCTAGCACCACCTTCTCAGGTCTTACAAGGAAGCACCATTTAGTGGGGGAGGAAAAAAAAAAAAAGAAAAAAATTCATCACCTTTTACTTTGGAGTTTCATTTGCTGAACATGAACATAGTGTATATTGCTCTAGAAATAGACATGCAAATACACACAATTAAACATACTCAACAATTTAGACTTCTAGAAATGGCAGATTTCTCTGTCCAACTCTAACACAATCCCATCGTAAGTCTTCACAGCAGTTTGCAAACTGCTTTAAATCATGCACAAAAAAGCCTGTCTTGTTGGTGTATTGACAGACAATACACGGTTTGCTTTGACAATATACCATCTCATCTTTGTGCTAAGACTGGGAGGCTGCCTGATGAATATGAAACAAAATTACAGTTCTCTCTGCAATCCTTGGGCAGTACTAAACGCACATATGCTCAATCTATACTTGTTCTACCTTAACAGAATAACAAGGAAAAAACAATCAACGTAGTATCTCCACTTAATTTAGCAGCCAAACTGAAAACAGAATATAAGTGTCTATAGTATTTCAGCTACTTCACAACAAATTCATTTAGGTTTCTAAAAATATTGCATCTGGTTATAGATAGGATATATTACTACCCCCCCCAAAAGGATCAAAATAATCACACATTTTCTACTAAAACTATCCATCTTAATTATATATTTAATGGGGGTAAACAAACATTTTAAAATCATCAAGAGCAGAACACTACAGTACTCCATACAAAGCATGCTCATGCTTTGTATTTACACAACACGCTTCTGAATGTACGAAGATTAAATGTACTAAAAGGGGAAGCCTAATACATAAAGGAAGCTGATATGACAAAATATGATAATACAGGGAGTAATATGTAACTCATTAATCTGACTATAAACATGGATAATTCACAGTCCAAAACTATTGCTTCTTGAAAACCAATATCTAGATATTCTACAGTTTATGTGGCTCAAGGCTCAAGGCTCTTGCAGTAGCCCTAAGTGACAGCAGCATATGACATGGGTAGGCAACATGTCTTGTGACCACTACAGCTGCTATAGAAACTGTGAACAGCAGATGAAAAGAAGGGAAGTTTACCCAGAGCTTTCTCAAGTCTGCAATCAAACATGGAGGCTCAACTGCCTCCCCTTTACTCTCAACTGCAATGTTAGCTATGGACCCAGGAGAGGGTTGTGGGGTTGCCTCTCCATTTAATAATATAGATACATGCATACATGGTGTTTCTTGTGCGTGGTACTGTAGGCTGAATGCTTACACCATGGCTACTGTTACACACACACATGGAAATGCTGAAAATGCTCTTGAAAAAATATCAAAAGAGTAATTCTGTAAATTTTGGGCTTTCCACAGGCAAGATGTATCTATCAGGAGTTAGTCTACATAAATAAACAAGAAGTGGATTTTAATTTTAAGCTCTACTTTTCCCATCATTTTAGAAAGCAACTCACAAAAAACAACTTACTGTTGATTTCAGGTATAATGGATTATCAATCAGTTTCACTATATTTTTTATTTCTGTTTCTTTTATCAGTACTGCAGGATATTCTTGATGAGTCCACTGTTCTTTCTCAGCTAATTCCTGAAAAAAAAAAGGTAAGTTGTCCAAAAGATCAAAAGTTTGAGGAATAATTGTAAGATGTTAAAAATTACATAATAAAGAATGAAAATACTCTATTACTACAGGCTTATGGAAAAAAAAAAGCCACAAGTATACATACATTCCTTATTTTAGTAAGTTCATTTATTGCTTGTTTATTTCCAGGTTCCAACTTCAGAACAGCTTCAAAATCTGAGTGAAAAACAACATACGAAAACTGTAGACATTTCAAGGTACAAAGTACTCCTGGCAAATTTTTAAACCTTCTGTTTTCCTTTCACAGCTCTAAAATAATTAAAGGCAGGTAAGTCATCAAAATGCTTATATCATGACCTAGTTTTAAACATTTTTCAAACTACTTCTTACTACTTATCATAACCAACAATAGTTGTAATTTCACATGCAACTGTCTTCCGATCACGTGGATACCAACACAAAAGGTTTTATACATATTCAATGAAACACAACAAAACCCCACCATTCTTAACTTTTGCACTGACAACTTCAATTAGTGAGCAATTGATTTCATTGCTATTAGAAGATAAAAAAATCAGGATGTCCTTATACTCATCTCTTACCTATCACGCTTAGGCTAATTCAAAGTCGTACCTTGCATAGCTTCTTTTAGCTTTCCAAGAGCAACTCTGGCAGCTCCTCTTCTGGCAAAGGCTTTAGAATAAGAGGCATCCAAAAGCAGAGCTTGCGTACAGTCATTTTCTGCCTCTTCATATCTCAGCAAAAGAGTAGTACAAAATTAATAATCTGTTTCAACTAAAAAGACAGAGCTACCCAAAATAATTAAAATACGAAGACAGGTCTTAATTACCTATATACATATAAATACACACCACTGAGCTAAAACGTAAAATAAGAGTAAACATATAAAATATGATTTCTCAGCACCTTGAAATTTCAGCCAAATCTTTTGGTATCTCATGACACACTGCTAACTCTCTTTTTATCATCACAGAGAAATTCACTTCATATGTGAGAAGAAATGCTTAAAGCCTGTCAGACCACAGTCCACTTTAAACATTAAATAGCCTTAAAATGAAAGTCAGCATCATAGCTTTGTACTTCTGAAAACCAAACCAAGAAATACTACGAACAACAACAACAAAAAAGAAAGGACACGCAAGCATATACGAGAAGAAATTTCTCTACATCTGAATTTCTGTGACTTGTCCTTAACTATTTCAGAATGAGAAGTCAGCATATCCTTGCACTAAAGTCATTTGCTTCACTGTAAGATCAAGTTTCCTCATCCCCGTTATATTTAGTTATATTAGATCATGATTTCACTATGTGCATATTAGAATCATAGAACAGAATCATAGAATCGTACAGGTTGGAAAAGACCTTTAAGATCATCAAGTCCAACCATTAACCTAACACTGCCAAGTCCACCACTAAACCATGGCCCTAAGCACCACATCTACACATCTTTTAAATACCTCCAGGGATGGCGAGTCAACCACTTCCCCTGGGCAGCCTGTTCCAATGCCTGACAACCCTTTTGGTGAAGAAATGTTTCCTAATATCCAATCTAAACCTCCCCCGGTGCAACTTGAGGCCATTTCCTCTTGTCCTATCACTTGTTACCTGGGAGAAGAGACCGACCCCCACCTCTCTACAACCTCCTTTCAGGTAGTTGTAGAGAGCAATAAGGTCTCCCCTCAGCCTCCTTTCCTCCAGGCTAAACAACCCCAGTTCCCTCAGCCACTCCTCAAAAGACTTGTGCTCTAGGCCCTTCACCAGCTTCGTTGCCCTTCTCTGGACACGCTCCAGCACCTCAATGCCCTTCTTGTAGCGAGGGGCCCAAAACTGAACACAGTATTCGAGGGGTGGCCTCACCAGTGCCAAGTACAGGGGGACGATCACTTCCCTAGTCCTGCTGGCCACACTATTTTTGATACAAGCCAGGATGCCATTGGCTTTCTTGGCCACCTGGGCACACCGTCAGCTCATATTCAGGTGGCTGTTGACCAACCCCCCCAGGTCCTTTTCTGCTGGGCAGCTTTCCAGCCACTCTTCCCCAAGCCTGTAGCGTTGCATGGGGTTGTTGTGACCCAAGTGCAGGACCCGGCACTTGGCCTTGTTAAATCTCATACAACTGGCCTTGGCCCATCGATCCAGCCTGTCCAGATCCCTCTGCAGAGCCTTCCTACCCTCAAGCAGATCAACACTCCCGCACAACTTGGTGTCACCTGCAAACTTACTGAGGGTGCACTCGATCCCTTTGTCCAGATCATTGATAAAGATATTAAACAGAACTGGCCCCAGTAGTGAGCCCTGGGGAACACCACTTGTGACTGGCCGCCAACTGGATTTAACTCCATTCACCACAAGTCTTTGGGAACGGCCAGCCAGCCAGTTCTTTACCCAGTGAAGAGTACGCTCATCCAAGCCATGAGCAGCCAGCTTCTCTAGGAGAATGCTGTGGGAGACAGTGTCAAAGGCTTTACTAAAGTGCAGGTAGACAACTTCCACAGCCTTTCCCTCATCCACTAAGCGGGTCATCTTGTCATAGAAGGAGATCACTTTAGTCAAGCAGGACCTGCCTTTCATGAACCCATGCTGACTGGGACTGATCACCTGGTTGTCCTGTACATGCCACATGACGGCACTCAAGATGATCTGCTCCATAACCTTCCCCAGCACCAAGGTCAGACTGACAGGCCTGTAATTCCCCAGATTATTAAAGTATTTTCATTCATTCCTCTTCTCCTCCTTCAATCTATCGTTAAGTTTATGGAAACAGTATTTTTTTTTTTTTTTGCAGTTTGTATCAGTTCTACAGGATTATAAGAATACTAATGAGCTTCTGTTGCATTTTATGTTTGGGTCCTCTTTGAAATGTAAAGAACCACGATATACTGGGTCGATCATACAGAATAGATTTTCTTGCTTGGTCGTTCAATTAAAGTATCACTTCCTCTGATTCTCCGAGAACATTATTTGCATTATGATGTCCTCTATGGCTTCAGTACTAAATTACAAATGTTGTGTCAGAAACACTACCTGTGCAACCTATTATACAATCTCATAATCTGAGATCAATGTATTTTGTCTCTACAGATAGCCAGCCACATCATGTTAGAACAGATGACCAACACAATGCTCAGCTCTCTGCTTCTCATGCTACCAGTTTAAAAAGGTTTAAACTACCATACCATCAGGGAATCAAAAAAAAAAAAAAAAAAATCAGACTTCAAAAGTGGTCATATGGAATGGCTCTCAATTGCTAGAAAGCATGCATTTCCTACTGTTACTGGACTATTTGAATAAAGCTTAATTAAAAATAAACTAACTACACATACATGTCTCCATTAGCAGAGTTAAAGAAAAATATTTTAAAAGATGACAATTTCCAGAAAAAGCTCCATCCATTCCCTTTGAAGTCAGAAGTTACAATCCACTTCTTTTTACAGTGCAACATTTAGTAGCTGACTGGGTTTTATAGTCAAAAAAGGCATAAAGCTTTGGGCAGGTCCTCTGAGAGAGATGAATATCTAGAATTTTACACATGAAAGAATGAAGATCAAACTTTAGAAACTACAATTTCATACTGATGCTATTTATTCTCTCAGAACTTCTTTCCTATGAAATGCATTGTAAGATCACACATAGAGTTGTTTTCTCTCCCTTTCTGTTTTCAACACGATTTATTCTATACTGAATTCTAGAAAGAATTAGGAGTGACAGTAACTGAGCTTGAGTGAAAATGTACTGGATCATTCTTCCGTCTAGTTCACAACAAAGAAAGAAACAGTATAGCACACGCAATCCTACTTACTTTTCAATCTTTAGATAGGCCATGGCTCTGTTAGCTGGCAGAAGCGCATTGGTGCCATCTGCTGCTATACCACGGGTATAACATTCTATTGCAGCCTCATACTTTCCTTCTTTGAAATAACCATTACCCTGTAATATTTAGATTAGAAAAAAATAGCATTGAGAAAGATCTAGTGCAATGAGTTTCTCTCATCCTTTTTAGTAGACAGGGTCACAATATCAAGAAGATGGATCACAAAGAACACATCAGAGCAGGCATTTATGGCATACTTCTGCATCTCTAAGCTTGGAGGCAGACCACAAGAAATATCTTAATTTTTTTTCTAGTACTTCAAGGATTAAAAAAAATTGCTACACGCATAGTTTAGGTGCAGACTTACAAGTCTATAACTTGTGATTTTTCTTTACTCTTGATAAGCAGGATAAGCCACCCTGTACCTCCTGAATTTAAACACAAGCTGAACCTTTACAATTCCCCTTTCAAGACAACTTTCTGCACTGCACAAATCCTTCTTTATCCTGCTACATCTATGAAACTTATCCTCAAATATTACTTGGGCCCAAATGTTGATGTTATTTTCTAATTAATGCTCCATCAAACAAAATTACATTACTTTTTTTGTTTGTTTCCAAGAGACTAAAATTATCTTTTGCTTCTCAATACTAATATAAAGCCATGTGTTACCTTCTCCGCTACTGCTCTGCTCACTGGCAAAAAAGCAAAGGCCACATTTCAGACTTGACAGGATCCATGTTGCCAGGAACAGGCCCACAGTGAGTCAACTCTGCTGCCAATGAAGTATTGAACTAGACTGAAATTTCTTTTCTGTGGCCTCTTCAAACTTTTGTTCCTTTTACCTACCTAATGTATGCTTTCATTCTTTTCCTACTAATTACCTCTTACAACCAGTATAGGAAACCTGAATATTGATAAAAAGTCAGAAGTTAAATAGGTAGGTAAGAGAATAGAAAGAAAATTATGTTTTAGTTCGTAATGTTATTTCTTAATTGCAGCAGTGGGCAGAGGGAGAAATCAATAAGCCAACTGCGAGTCAAGACCATGTATCCAGAAATACATTTTTATTGTCACTGTTGCCTGCGCTCCCTGAAATCCTTTCTGTAACTGCTTTCCACCATGTAATCAGAGGTTTGAAAACACAAGAAATAGTCCTTTACCCCTAGGACAAGCAGGGGTAAAGATGCATATAATACTGGAGAAATAGGATCTTTGTAAAATACAGTTTGAGTTTCACATATCTTACACTACATATTTTAAATTTATCACATACAATTTGGGCTATAAAAGCTACCTTGTATAATTATTCCTCCAGAAGAGTCCAAACAGAACTCACTGTCCCCCTCCCCTCCTTATAGAGCCCAAAACGGGAAACAATTAAGGCTGTATCAATGACACTGTATTTATGAAGTTCAAGACAGTATCAAGTTTAATTTACACATTCGCATAGCTAACAGCACAACACAGCACTTTTCTTCGCTAGTTCTCTCCTGTTCCACCAGAACCTGTGACTTACCAGATCTTTTTCTGTAATAGCCTTCTGCTTGAGCTGCTGATCTTCAATGCACTTCTTCTCTTCATCTGTTAATTCTGGTCTGACTGTATCTTCAAACTCTTTCTGTTCTGAACTTTCTTTTGATGACAAAGCCTGCAAAGATGTATTTTTTTCCCCTCAATAAGTATTTCCCCCACTTACACATTTTCATAACATAAATTACGATAAATTCTGAACTTTTATGATGCAAAAATCTGCCAAGCATTTCAACAGAAGAGCCTGTGCTGTAAGTTGAATGCAAATTGATCATTCTAAACTGTTCTCAAAAATGTATTTCTATGAGGGACTGCGAGACAGAATATTACTTGGTAAATAAAAGGTATGTAATTTCTGAAGCACAATGTAAAATGACCCATGGAACCTGTCTATATATATTTCAATTCACAAATCATTTATTTCTTCAGTTACTGGAGACTTTGGGTCTTCATTCTGAAAATAAATTTTTCAAGCACTTTCAAAACTACAGTTGAAGAGGTATAAGCATATTCACACAGTAATGACAGGTGACCTTATATTTACGAAGGTCATCATGATCAACATTCTCTCCCCATCATGAAAGGGATCACACTTGCAGTAGAGTATTATGTTCTGCAAGGCTTAAACCTACTTTCTGATTTGGCAGACCACAGCAATCAGTGGGACTACAAGCAGACTAGCAGTTCAGCTTTACAGCCAAGAAAACACACAGGTTCTCTTATATGTAGTACTACCTTGTACCAAAACACTAAGCATGACTGCAAAAAACATTAACACAGGAGGTAGAAAAAACATCTGAGAAGATATTTAAAAAAAACACAGATGTTGGTGCACACATCCAGTCTTAGTCTGACAATCCACTATTACACTGATGTCTGCATACATGCTAGTTAATCCAGAAGAAACTCAATTACAGATTTTGATCTCAGTGAACTTCAAATACCAGAAAAAGCACATGAGATTTTGAATTCAGCTCTTGTTATAAATATAAGTTGATACAAATATAAACTGAACAGGGTGTACTAATTTATGTTAGGGCCTATTAAACTTATTACCTGGTCAATTTTCTTCAGTTCATTTTTTGCTTCAAAGTTGTTTGCATCCAGCTCTAAAACTTTTTCATAATCTATCAGAAGATCAGAAAACAATGTTTCAGGTAGGAACCACAGGATAGTAACCAGAGTATAATATAACAGCATTCTTTTGAGATAACCCTTTTTTGTAGTTACCTAGAAGCCTGAGATATTGCAAGGAACACATTATTCGAAGACATTTAAAGCTGAGTTATTCTAATACTACTAATACCTGCAGCAATCATTTGGACTTGCTGCTTGAATTTTACCTTGCCAGAAGAATATGCAATATAGTATTTCATTTATTTGTTTACAGGAAATGAAAATTAAATTCCTACACCAAATAAGCAAATCACACAAGCTTTAATCAAGCAGATATACATACAAACTGTTTGTCTTTTAGGGAAAGAATTTTAAAAAGACCCACCTTCTTTAGCACCTTGAAGATTTTTCAAAGCAAAGCGAGCAGCCCCTCTTCTGGCATAAGCCTTTGTGTAATTTTTATCTAAAGCAAGTGCTAAATTGCAGTCAGATTCTGCAACAGAAAACCTATCAAAAATATGAATGATTTAGTTTGGACACACCTAGGTAACAAAACCCAAAACTTCAGTGATTTAGCTTACTCTGAAGCTTTACAGATTGCCTCTAAAGTGGAAATCTTACATGCTTCAGAAGGAGCATAGAACAAATACTTAAAGATCTCTCGATCCAGAATACATCAAAACAGGAAAGCAAAACAGAGGTCAACAATCTCTACTGCAACAGAAAGAATAACCAACTCCCCTGGACCCTTTCTTCCCCCAAAACAAATTAAAGCCTTAGAAATAGAGCTCACTGAATCTGAAAGGCAAATTAGATAGTGAACTTTCTCTTTTTTCTTTTTCTGAAGTCTTACACTTCACAACACAGAAGATGGTGAACTTCTAGCATGAAAGCAGAGGAAAAAAACATGAGGGAGACTATCAGATTCCTTATCCTGGTGACTCCTATTTTACTTTGAAACTGCAAATCAGGTTGCAACAGCAGCCTTACATAGACTGTATCACAGCATGATAAATAATATAATCAAGACTGAAAACCAGACAAAAAACCTGAAGGTAGCATTTAAAGAAGAAAATGTTACGGTTTTAACAATACAAGTCTTACTTTTTCATTCTATAAAAAGCCGATGCTCTGTTTGTGGGCAATACTGGATTGTATGGATCAGAATGCATCCCTCTAGTGTAGCATTTTATAGCTTCATCAAAGTTCCCTTGTTTAAAGTAGTTATTACCCTGTGAATAGAAAAAAGTCTTTTTAGCAAATTAGTGTACATTGACAGACACATTACTAATTTTTGGTGAAAAAATTCAAAGTTTGTATTTTAGAATGCTCAACCATTTTTGTTTAACATTTCTCAAAAAGTACTGCTTTACTGTGAAATATTTCTTTTAACGAGAATACTTTAAGTATCCCATATTAAATATTTCTCATGATTTATGCAATAACATGGTTTTATTATATACTGATTTTCCGTATCTTTAGCTCATTTCCAGAAACCTATAATAAGCACGTATATAGCTGCTTAAATTGCCATAGAGAATTACTGAAGGTTTTTTTTAGTTTTTACTAACTAGATTTGGCATCTTTGCTTTCCAAGGTAAACATTCTCGTTTCTGCCTCCTTTGGTACGCAACTTTTATCTCTTGTGCCCTCAACTGCTTCACTGCAGCCACGATAATGGTCAAAGACATCTCAATTTCATCAAGGAATTTCCACAGCAGCAGAGAAAGAACACAGATGTCACCCATGCAGACAATGAAAAAAAAAAAAAAACAAACCCTAAGAAACTCTACTGAAGAAAAGTATGGACTGACAGATGGTGTTAGGTGATTGTTTGTAAACAAAGAAGTTTCTCAGAACCACAGAAGTTGCTATACAACTTAGCCTAGCTATTTCACATCACAACGAAGCATGAGATAGGTCTTGCTGTATTCTACTTGCAAAATAAGGTAAACCTGAACTGGTACCAACTTGCCATTACCAAGGCAAGGAAGACATACAAGTTCACCCATCATTCCCAGATGTACTGGCCTCATAAAGGGACTAATCCTAAATTCTTAGGGATGTAGTTTGGGGAATTCAGACCTTGCGTTCAGGTAAATGCCAGTTTGATCCATATGGCAATTCTATACAGCAATCCAACTTCTCAAAGCTAAAAGCCACCAATACATTAATCATCATAAGCGTAAATTAAGCAGAGTCTGACAGGCTTTGCTGCAACCAGTGATGAGAATAAACAGAAATGGAGTGAAAATTTTCTATCTTGGAATAAAGGGCAGGAAAACAGACGTAAAAAATTCCAAACACGCAATTCTTCCACCAGAATTGTGGTCTCAGTGGACAATCTTTTAAAAGAAACTACAAATGCTCCTATGTCTAAATTGCTACTTTGCAAATAACAAACATTTATAATGTTTTAATGTTATAACCTTTTCCTTCTCTGCAAGAGCCTTTTCTGCATCTATACGAATTCCATCTTCTTCAGAGTCTGATTCTGGAGATACAGAATCATGAGTACTATCTTCTTTATCAAGTTCTTCAAGTATTTTATCCTGAAATCAGACAAAATAAACTATTACCTTAATTATAATTTAACAATGCAAAACAATACAAGTAAGACTTTAGGAGAATTAGTAGTGTGTTTTTTAAAATCTCTACTGTTTAAGTCCTCTTTACTAAGGAGTATTCCACAGTATATCCACACAAAAGTGAGAGATCGATCCTCTAATACCGCCAGCTGTATTTAGTCTTATATTCTACTAGAATTATGACCTTATAATAGACCTATTGTTAAACCATTTTTTTTTCCTTAAAGTCAAATTCAATCTGCTGGATGGGAGCACAGTCAATAGAAAACTCAAGTATTTCTCAATATTCCAACTTTTAAACACACAACCCTTTTGGAAGAAAGCTACTTTCTATGTTCATACAGTACCCAGCACAGTAAGATACTGACTTGTGGACTGAACTCTCAGCACTATAACAAAATCTTATTTAAAACAGAATCAACTGGGGACAAGACTCAGTTAACAAGCAAATATTCTGACTCACCACATCAAGTTTTCCCCATGCTTCATAATCGTAAGACTTGATTTTGTTTTTCTTGTTTTCTTCAGTGGTTATCTTTGAAGGGACTTTACTTTTGCTTTTCTTCTTTTTCTTAAAAGCCTTGTTTCGAATTGGTGGCAAATTCTATATGGAAATAAGTAATTTATTATAAAACAGATGTGTGAAAGTCACTTGTATTGAAGAATCTATAGTACCTATATCTAGATATAGTATCTATCTACTGGCTAGTTTTATTTTAGAAATCCATCCAGCAAGCTGTTCTCAGGAATTCTGAAAAACCACTAAGGACAGCAAGTATAAAGCTTTTAATACACAATAATAGCAAATATTACATATATGATACAAAGTTAAGTTTTAGAAGACAACTCTCTGCAGAGTATCACTGAAGAATAACATCAATACATTAAAAGTCAGCAATAAATAAGTAATACTGATACTGCAGACAGAAATATTCTCCTAGACATACCTGGAACTAATTAAAAATTTACTGGCCCCATCACCGGCAGATGCTACTGCCCCACAGCTCTGTTGGTGAAACAGTTTACAAAGGAATCTTTGGTCTGCTTCAGATGAGGAACAAGTCAGCAGGGTTAGCTCATACCTTCTATTCAGATATTTTAAGTCAACACATGTAATTTTGCTGAAGCAAAAAGCAATTATTATAAGCACTATCACATTATCAATAGCTGAGTCAATAATGACAGTGTACTTGTGATTTTTACCTCTTCTGGGACACCACTCTGTTTCCTTAGTTCAGAATCCACTTCTTTAATATCTTTTTCCCAGGTCTCCAATTCTCTCATAAAATCCTGCAGCTCTTCAGCATTTTGCTTCATTTGCAGCTGTAGTTCTATCGCTTTATTTGGTGCACTCATTGTAATCTGCCAAATTTCAAGGAAAAAACTTTTGAAAGATAATTTGAGAGCATGTACTGAAGGAAGCTAGCTACTTCAAAATGAAGAAGTTTGACTTACATGCAAGACAGGCTTCCCAATAGCATAGTAGGAACATTAAATACTAATAGACTAAGAAGAAACACAGTTTAAATGTCTTTGAAAAAATGGAGGGAAGCCATGTCATTCAGATAAAAAAAGGTAGATCATAACAAACAAATCATGCTTTCCTAGCTAAGTGTAAGGTAAAGGGCCCAACAAGTCAAGGAAAGTCCTGAAAGTGATAACAAGGTGATCTTAGTTTAAAGCAATTTCTGCAGTGTTTCCCAGACAACAGAATGTAGAAGACTTTAACAGGTTAACATTTCAGTTTTAACTAAAAAAACCCAATTAAGATATACATGCTGCCTTGTATCTGAACAGAAACAAGACATCTGTCAAACCAACTCCCAAAAGCACTTTTGGTCCCTACAAGTAAGTACACTTAAATATGCACACATTTTTAGCACAGGAACGAGTAAACACATGAGGTGTTTTATTATGAAGTCTAGTGAATTACAAGTCCAGAATATTCTTTGAATGTGCTCTTTTACACATCTGTAGCCCTCCAAGTCCCTAAAATACTGTTTAATAATTATTAATACTTAATAGTCTTCATAAATTTTGTTGTCTTAATTTTAGTGTCTTAAGTGAAAGACATTTTATCATAGAAACATCAAGTCATGAGTAAAAATTGACCTTAAAAAAATTCTTCATTACAATTTAGAAAAAAACCCCACATTTGTACAGTCCATTGCACAAAAAGCTGAAAGGATGAAACAAACATATTTTGAAAACAATCACAATTGTATTTAGTTCATCATGAATTAGTTAAACTTAGACAAAGAAAGCTATGAATGGTTGATAACTATAAGCTCTTGACTGAAAGCTTCAGGATCAGTTAAAATCCTCACATAAGGACAAGCAAGCTATTTATAGAAATAGTACACACAAAATTTTTCAGGGAGAAAAAGAATTAGATTTTTTTTTTTATTTTTAACATCCAGTAAGATAATAACCTAATAGCATAGAAATATAAAAATTTATGGGCCAAATGAAGCTAATGACTTCTGCAATATAATGTGCTGTCCATAATTATGGACAACAGTCTCACAAAAGATAAAAAAACCACACTGCATGATTACTAGTGAGCTAATGCTACCAAAGCAGAAGTGTTTTTTCATCCTCAGGAGTAAGCAGCTGTGTAGATGCCCTGATGCACCAGTTGTGCTTCTCCATAGTTACCTCCTATACATAGATGGTAAAATGCTTCTCTTTAGCAATATATTTTCCCTAAAATCTTGTAAATATTTGGTCTATTTGAAATCAATTAGAAAGAAACTTTAGGTGAAGCCAAAAAATTGGTATTTTTCCTCATATTTCCAATTCAGGTGTTTTTTGTATTTTTTTTCCACCTACAACGGTTGCCCCATACTTAACTGTCCCTGCAATATTCAGCTAGTTAACTTCATGAAACCTGGGCATGGCCACACCAAATATTCCATACAGCCTAGTACACCCTGGCCAACAGTAGCTAGAACAAGGTATTTCAAAAGATGCAAGAAACTACACTGTGATCTGTTGAACTTTCCTTCTTGTTATCACTGACTAAAATAATGTTCTTATACATGTGAAAAATCTGATATTAAATCTAGCTGTTTGTTTTCTGGCATTCTAAAGCACGTTGCACAAGCGTGTAATGTAAGCCTGCTCCTGTTACCCACTAGCCTAACGCTGCTTGCTGCACACAGCTTAGCAACGACCTTAATCCACGCTCTGACAGCAGGGTGCTTTGCAGCACAGCTCTGACACCCTTTAAGACAGTTCCACTTGAGTCTCAAGGCCAGGGCCTGCCTTTGTTTCACCCAACACCCGAGGGCTGCCTTGCCCCAGCGACTCCACGGGGGAGCAGCCACCCTACCCCAGAGGCCTGGCGGACAGCCAGCGGAGCAGGCTAGCACCCAGCGGCACCACAGGCCCGCCCCGGGAGGGAGCCCCACGCCGGCCCCGAGGCCGCGCCGCAGGTCACCCCAGCTCATGCCGAGGAGGCCCCCGAGAAAAAGCCAGCCCGTTTAAGTTTCGACACCCGTCTCTCCACCGCCGCGGAGTTCGAAACGAGGCCCTTCAGGGTGGGCTCCTCCTCGCCTCCCCACCCCGCGCGGCCAGGCCGCCTGTGGGCCACGGCGAGGCGGCACCGGGCCGACTGCGCCGCGGGCCGGGCCGGGCCGGGCCGGGCCAGGCCAGGCACCGCACACCCCACCCGTCCCGTCCCGCCGCGGTCTCACCTGCGCCGGATCCCGCCTCTTTCTGCCACCGCCGCCGCCGGACACCCTCCCCGCGCGGCCGAGCCTCCTCCCAGAATGCAGTGCGGCCCCGCGGCCCCGCAGCGGGACGGACCCCGCGCCCCGGCGGCCCCGCGGCGGCAGGGGGAGAGGGAGCGGCAGAGGCAGACAGCGCATGCGCCCGCGCCCCGCCGCGCTTCGTCTCACGGCCCGCGGTCCGCGGCCCTCCGCGCTGCCTGGCCACGCCCCCTCCGCCTCACGTGGCGGGGAGCTGACCCGCTGATTGGCGCTGCCGTGCCTCTTCCCCTTTGCCCCGCCGCCGGGGACGGTGGCCGGCAGGCGCGGTGACGGGCAGGGGTCGGCCATGGAGCAAGGGGAGGCTGCCTCGTCGCCGGTGGCCGAGGAGAAGGGGCGGGAGGAGGAGGAGGATGACTTCGGCTACCGGCTCTTCCCGGACCGGAACAAGAAGCCGCAGAGCTTCCTGGTCCGCAGCCTCTTCACCTTCCACAACAGGTGCCAGCTGATGCTGAGGATGACCCTGGAGACGAGTAAGTGCTTCCCCGTCCCCCGGTGGGCCCGGGCCCGGCCCTGGCCCTGGCCCAGCGGAGAGCGCCTCGGGTGGAACCGGGAACGTCCGTGTCCCGCGTTGGTACGGCCTGCCGCGGACTGCGGTGGTGACCTTGGGCCGCAGTGTCTCGGGGCGGGAGCTGCTCTCCTTCCGCTGCCGCTGTCCCCCCGCGGGGCGGCTGGACAGGGCCCGAGCAGTTGGCGGGATGGGGCTGCTGCTTCATGAACACATTGATTTTGGTTAAGACAAAGAAAGTACCATTTCAAAAGTGTCTGTGTGCTTTTCTAACTGTCAGAAGGTCCTTCTCTACTTCTTTCTCTTGAAAATTTAAGAGGATTTGTCACGGTTCATTTGTGCGCTTTTCACTATGTAATGTTGACTGTGACTGTTACTGAAAACAGTGGTCGTGATAGGCCACTCTGTTTATGTCTGCTACTAATAAAACAATATCAGAAGTGACTTGATTCTGGAATACCTTTGTATATATTGTGATTCTATATAATGATTCTATATCACTTTACATAGCCTGAGCTATAACAGATGCCAGTTGCATTGCATTAGGGATAAATACTGCAAACTATGAATTTGCATGTGTAGTGCTTTTCCTTTTTCTTTTTTTTTTTCTTGATTGTCTTTTTATTTTGATTATAGATGACTTTCAAAACTTTTGTCTAGAGAAATTGATTGCAGCAATGTTTTTCTAGATCCATATGCTCAACTTCTTCTTGAGGCTATGAAGCAGTCTGGTTGGTATGTAAACTAATTAATCTTGTTCTGTGTAGTAACATCACTATTATATGGAGTTACTGGTCTTTTTCAAGTCCTTCCCTATAACTTTTGTTTGTTTGGGCCTTTCAGCACTGTCTTCAATGACCGGCACTTTTCTTGTGAAAACTGTGATGGCTGTGTCAGCGGAGGTTTTGATTCTGCCACATCTCAGGTAGACACTGGATATTGTCCTCTTTCAAAGGACTACAATTTTTTTGTAGTGTCTTTTACTAGGATTAAATCTACTAATGCTGATATCTGAGTTAAAGTCATGAATACAAGATAAATGACAGATGTTCCATGGTATTGGAACTAGTACATTGCAGAATGATGAGGCTGTTAGTGTTGAAAAACACTGATCTAAAGAGTCTAAATGCTGTAGGTGGTGTGTGCTAGGTCTCTGAGAAGTAAGGGAGATGTTGAAACTTGGTGAAAAGACTACCTATATCTTTTCTTCTACAGATTGTTCTGTGTCAGAACAACATTCGCCACCAATCCCATATGAACCGGGTGGTCACACATGAATTGATTCATGCTTTTGATCACTGCCGTGCACATGTTGACTGGTTTAAAAATGTCAAACACTTAGCATGTTCAGAGGTAAGTTAAAATGCTTCTAACATTGTCATTATGTTAATTACTGCTGGTTATTAGGGATGTTTCATGTTTAAATACACGTGCTTCATGTTTAAATAGGCATGCAGTTATACAGACTTCATTTGGTTTTATCCTTTTAATACATTTTGTCCTTTCTGTCAAGTCAACCTAAACAATTTCATTCAGAAAACAAATATTTAGTTTTCACAAATACTAATAAGTCAGTGTCATGCTAAGTAGAATGTGATCACTGTGAGTGTAACTGTAACAAGAAGTGGTTATTACCATATGAGAGTAGTTAGAGATAAAAACACATTCACACATTAATCAAATGTTTATAGGGTTCTTTTTCTCCCCTGCAAATCTTGGTATATTGGGTAGTTATCACAGTAGTACGGTAACCTTATTTTTGTTTAGATTGTTTTGGCTAACTTTTCCTACAACATACATTTTTTTATTAATTGTGATGTTGCTACTAGTACACTTTAGTTATGACTCCATGTCCATTTCGGAGGACCTAGGAATTTGCTGCTTGAAAGGCCTTAAAAATTGATGCATTAGGAGGTGAAATTAAACTGAGCGCAGGCTAGTAAAGATTGCTCTTGTGTACGCGACTTGTGTATTCACGTGCTTTTAGTTGATTTCTGATGTAATCCATGTCATTTTACCACAGAAAAACTTACCCTTATGATTAATATTATGAAAGTACATTCTTGTGACTGTGTGAATTAGGTGGCTTTTTAACGTTGGTTTTTTTAATATATAAAATGATATAAAAATAATGTAGTGGCTTTTTGTTTGTTGTTTTTTTTTCTTGGTTGTGCGTTGTTTGTTTGTTTTTAATGAGAATATATTTGTTTCCAGACTTAAGATGTGCACAGGTTTCACCTATAAACAGTATGTGAGGGAACCAAAATGATGAGTTTGGTACAGAACAAATCAGATTTCATAAAAATGAATTTTAATTCATTAATTCATATTTGCTGTGGAAGAGACTCACCATCACATATTATCTTTATCTTTTTATAGATAAAACTTAATGAACTAACCTTATGTAGTATCAGTAAAGCCATTCTGTGTAACTGGGGGGGGTTGACCTTGGCTGGCTGCCAGGCACCCACCAAGCCATTCTCTGACTCCCCCTCCTCAGTAGGACAGGGGAGAAAAATAAGATTAAAAAGCTCGTGGATCAAGATAAAGACATGGAGGTCACTCACCAGTTGCTGTCATGGTCAAAATACACTCGACTTGGGGAAGATTAATTTAATTTATTGCCTATTAATGACAGAGTAGGATAGTGAGAAAGAAAACTAAAAATAACTTCCCCCCCACCTCCCCTTCTTCCCGGGCTCAACTTCGCTCATTCATTCCTGACTCTTCTATCTCCTTCCCCCCAAAGTGGCATAGGGGGATGCAGAATGGGGGCTGTAGTCAGTTCATAACACTGTCTCTGCTGCTCCTTCCTCCTCACACTGTTCCCCTGCTCCAGTGTGAGGTCCCTCCCACGGGATACAGTCCTTCATGAACTATTCCAACGTGGGTCTTTCCCATGGGCTGCTGTTCTTCAAGACCTGCTCCAGCTTGGGTCCTTTCCACAGTGTAGAGTCTTTCAGGAATGGACTGCTCCAGCATTGGTCCTCCGTGGGCCACAGTTCCTGCTGGAAAACCTGCTCCTGTGTGGGCTCTCCATGAGCTGCAACTTCTTTCAGGGCATGTCCATCTGCTCTGGCGTGGGGTCTTCCTTGGACTGCAGTGTGGATATCTGCTCTGCTGTGTTCCTTCACAGGCTGCAGGGAGACAACCTGTGTCACCATAGTCTTCTCCACAGGTGGCAGGGGAATCTCTGCTCTGGTGTCTGGAGTACCTCCTCCCCCTCCTTCTTCTCCGACCTTGGTGTCTGTGGGGCTGTTTCTCATGTTTTTCTCACTCCTCTCTCTCACAGCTGCCATGTAGTGTTTTTTATCCTTCTTAAATATATAATCACAGAGGTGCCACCAGCACCGCTGATGGGCTCAGCTTTGACCAGTGGTGGGTCTGTTTTAAAGCCAGCTGAAACTGTCTCTGTCCGACATGGGGGCAGCCCCTTGTCTTGTTTCACAGAAGCCACCCTGACAGGCCCCCCACTGCCAACATCTTGCCATGTAAACCCAATACAATAATTCAGAATTACTAACTATCATCTACTTGGGCTTTTTTTGTCTAAGTATTTACACAGTGCAGAATAAAGCATGTAAGCCTCAAACATAAAATTAGAGAACATATATAAAACAAGATTGTGCTTGTTCTTGCTCTTGTTGAGATTATTTGTTTGCTTCAGGTCTTTTGATACTTATTTTATTATATGGTGTTTACAATTTTTATTGCCAGCTTTTGTAATTCTTATATTTCATATTTTCCATGCATTTATTCTCACTCTGGTACTTAATTATAGGAAATCTAGTTTTAGTTATATTTCCTAACTGAGGGAGTATGGTGTGGAACAGTTGGCAGACAAAAGAAATTAGAATGCACAGGACAAGACAGTTAACAAGCTAAAACATACGTACTCATTTAAATGTGTCTTTTCCTAAAGCAGGTGGGTTACTGCTCTTGTTGGTATTGCAGCTGTAGTCTTTGAAAGGTATCTGCCTTTCTACCTGACTATTGTATCAGCTTCTGATATAGATTGGGGAGAATATTATTTTCCATGTTCTTTTAGTAGTTCATATATATACACACACATACATATACATGTGATCTCTTCTGCTCATTCATTTAAGCTTTGGGAATATGTGAGACTTGGTCCCTGCAAAAACTTACAGATTCTATAGTAATATGCAGTTCATTGAGGCTGAGAGGGTGGATATAAAGGGTAATATGTACTTAGTAAGTAGAAGTGGCCCTGGGAATATTCTCTACCAGCAGTCACCAGAAAGATATTGAAGACAAAAGTTTGTTACAACTTTTTTGACTTTGTATTTCCATGTGTTTCTCTGATCATGTGGCTTTTTTTTTTCTCAATAGATTCGGGCTGCTAATCTCAGTGGAGACTGTACACTGATGAATGAAATAGCCAGGTTTAAATTTGGATTAAAAGGACACCATCAGGTAAAGACTGTAGATGTTAAAGTCTACTGATTTGTTATGAGCCATCTTTACCTATTTGATCTTGGCCTTCATAGCTGAAAACATCAGAGAAAGAAGTAGGTGCCATGGACTTGCTGCTTTCTCTTAATTAACATTTAATAACCTTTAGTGATCAATTATAAATTTTTTTTTCCACTGTGCTATTTTTGTTGGAGTGAAATTCCTGAATAGTTAGTCATATTGTAGATCATCACCAATTACAATGGATGGTTAATAAGAACCAAACAAAAACCAGGGTTTGCAGGAAATGTACTGGGAATACCTTACCCGCTATAAGCGAGTAAAACTCTAAAGAGTCTTTGAAAACTGGAGGAAGGAGAATGGCAAGGGTTCTAAATAACCACGTGTGTTAAGTCTTATAGGAATTAAATTTTTTTTATAGTAATGAAGACTACGGGTTGAGTCCCAGGTAGTTACTCCTGTTAGAGTGGCAGTTAGCTTGTAGCTGGGGATGTTTACATCTTTCTTTATCTTTTTAGTAGACAAACTGTGTAAGCGAAAGTTGCCATAAAGAGAGGTACTAAAATGAAGGCCAGTAGAGGACTCTTTCCTTTATGTTTTATAGCATTTCAATTGGAAAAGTACTAACTGGTATTTATGTCTCTTTCTTTCTGACATATTTTCTCTTGTGTCCAAGTCAAGTTGTAAAATACTTGATGCCTACAACAAATGCCAAATTGTATTTTAATTCCTGTTCTAAGGAATGTCTTTTACTTACCAGATGGTTTATTTGCACATGGAAAACTAAAACACATAGTTAACACAGGATGGAACAAAAATGTACTTTAATGCTTATTACAGGCATTGTTTGACCCTTCTGTGATTCTGTGATACAAAATTATTGCGTATGTAGCAGGAGTTGATACTTGACAAAATCTGGAAAAGAATTATTTATACTAATAATGACAGATTTTTCTTTATCTAATTCCCACTTTAGACTTGTGTACGAGACAGAGCAATTCGTTCCATTCTGGCTGTCAGAAAAGTTAGCAAAGAAACAGCAGAAAAAGCTGTGGATGAAGTTTTTGATGCCTGCTTCAATGATCTGGAACCTTTTGGAAGAATCCCGCACAGTAAAACAGATGCGAAACGTGCTTATAGAGACTTTCAGAACAGAGATCGCTATAATGCTAATTTGTAAAGGAAAAAAATGTGAAAAATTATGTTAATATCTGATTGTTCTGTAACATCTGCAGTTACAGTCTACGCACACAGTGCTGGTGGAAAGGGCAATTCTATCAAATGTATCAATTAATTTTGTGAACTTTTTCCAGGAGCCAACTTCTATGGAAGTAAACAAAGTAAATGAACAAGACTAAAAACCGTGTTTCCTCACCTGTTATTCCAGCAAGATAATTTAGTACACCCAATGACTTGTCAAATAATCTGCACATTTCAATGCACATTTAATTCTGTTCAGTCTGACTAGGACTTGGTTTCTAAGAGTTTTGTTGTTACTTAATAAATCTTTTCATAAAATATTTACATTTCCACTATCTTTGATATAGTCATATACTTGATGATCTTCATCACTTCATTTTAAAAGCACCTGAGCTTTTAAAAGATTTCATGAGCACCTGAACTACAGCTCTTGGGTCTAGATTTAATAACTATGGCTAAACTCAGAATTTAATGAACTGCTACATTTGTTTTTGAGCACCTCCTGAAATTCTTGGAATTCCAGCTCATCTAATGCTAACTTTACAGGTACATTAAACCCTTTGGCTTTTTAGGAATTTGACTGACAATTCTGCTTACCAGATCAAACCTACAACCTGGATTAAGCATTGGTGAGAGTCTGTCCACCAGGTTGAGCTTTGCCTAAAATGTTGGTGTAGCTTTTGGTCTTATTGCTATACTTGTTAGGTGGGTAAGTCCATCTGAGGAAAGCAAGAAGCTGCTAGCTTCATCCGAAGTCTGAGAGAACCTGTCTCATTCCTCTGTTATTTCCAAATATAAAGTATTATAATCATTGTAATGGATGCAAGAGAACCACGTTTTCTTCTCTTTCTGGAAATGAAAGGTGCGATTCAAGCACAGGTTCAGTTCACTGGTGTAAGGGAGATGTGGGTGCCCAGTCAAAGGTTTGTAGGTGTAGCTGCTGTTAACAGTTACTGGATCCAAATTCAAGTGAGAAATTTAGTTCCACAAAAGATGAAATGGTGCCCTGATTGTTACTGTTTTATATGAAGTGCAAAACCTTTTAGACAGGCTTTCAACTTCATAGGATGTCAAGGTCGTAGTAGTTGTGGTGGTGTCAGTTTTCCTGTGTAAAGTTGTTCACAACCACAGAAGCATAGAATTGCTGAAGTTGGACGTGACTTCTGGAGGCACTACTGTTTCAACTGCACGGCGCAGAGCAGGGTCAACTAAAGGATGTTGCTGAAGAGTGTGTCTAGCTGGGTTTTGAATATCTCCAAGGGTGGAGACTGCAGCCTCTTGGGATAACCTGTTCCAGCATTTGATCACCCTTGCAGGGTTGTTTGGGTTTTTTTTCCTTCTTGTGTGTAAATGGAGTTTCCTCTGTTTCACTTTGTGCCAATTTCCTCTTGTCCTTTGCTTGGGCACCAGTGAGAAGACTCTGGCTCAGTCTTCTCTACTTCCACCCTTGCCCAATAAGGTATTTATGCACATTGATAAGACCTCCCTGAACTTTATTTTCTCCAGGCTGAAGAGTCCCAGCTCTCAGTCTCTCTTTGTAGGTCAGATGTTCTCATCCGTTTGTCATCTTCATGGCAGTTTGCTGGACTTACTCTACTATGTCCATGTCTCTCTTGTACTGGGAAGCCCAGAACTAGACCCAGCACTCCAGATGTCTCACCAGTGCTGAGCAGATATCTCACCTCCCTCAACCTGCTGGCAAAACTCTTCCTAATGCAGCTCAGGAGGTTGTCGGCCTTGTTTGTGCAAGGCTGTGTTGCTTGCATACAAATTGGTGTCCACCAGCAGTGCCAGGCTCTTTTCTGCCAAGCTTCTTTCCAGCTAGCTGGTCAGTCCATACTGTGTGCTGGTACGTGTGGTTATTCCTCCCCAGGTGCAGGAGTTGGCATATCCCTTTGAAGTTGATCGGGTTCCTCTCTGCCATGTCAAGGTCTCTCTGAAAGGCAGCGCAAACCTCTGGTGTGTCAGCCACTCCCCCCAGTGTTGTATTGTCTGTAAACTTGCAGAAGTTGCACTACTATCTTCCAGGTTGTTAATGAAGAGGTTAAACAGTATTGGCCCTAATACCAATACCTGGGGCACATTGCTAATGTCTGGCCTTATTTTGTGTGAGCCCCAGATGTGGTTAAAGAATCAACATGAACTGGGGAACATCTCAGCTAGATAGTTTGCATGCATGCACTCCGGAGATTTAAAAAGTTTGAAAATATCAATGTGAATTGTTCTGTTCACTTACCTTAAGTGTCAGAAAACCATTCCAGGCATGTTTAATTTATTGCTGTAGGTGTAATGATAGGTGAAGTACCTGGAACTTGGGTCCTAAGCATAAGAATCTGCCCATGATGTTTTGTTCATACTGAATTCAGTCGGGCAAAAAAATGTTCTGCTCTGTTACTTGTTGAGTTACTTGTTAACTATCTGGAAATAGCAGTAGAATACCACCTGCTACCTGGATGGCCTTAGACAGCGTGTAAGGTCACCATGCAAACTTGTAGTTTGAACCCAGAGCTCAGGCTGAATCACTTGGAAGAATAGCTGCATATGTACAGGCATTTTATTTGTTCTCTGTTTATTGTAAAATGCAAAAGCAGTCCTGGGAGACCCGCACATCCGGGTCCTGCAGCCCAGGTTTTCACTCATCCACTCCCAAGAGAATGTTCCTATCTAAGGGCCACAGTTTTGTGGTTCTGCTCTTGCTTTCCTTGGTGCTCTGCATTTTGCTTTCTTCAGTCCTCTTTCTCAACAAGGTTTGGAAAGAAAGCAAGAAAAACTGGGTGAGGGTGAAAGTGATGACTCCAGAAATATATTGGGAGAAGTCATGGTACAAGGTTGAACAGTTATAAAATGGTGATTGTTAATTTAAACAGGAAATTAGAAGATGGTATATAAGCATCTGAAGAGTAAAGGTATTATAAATAAGATAGAGAATAAAGAATATCCATTGTTTATACTGAGGATGAAAAGTTTAGGGAAAGGGTTGATCCCAGAATGAGAAATATTAAGTCCTTTAGTATTCCAGAAAGGATAAACTGAAACTAGATTGTTGTGTGTTCACATTTATTTGCATTTTTTTCTGTTGTAATAATCCTGTATTTCAGAATTTCTCTGGGTCATTGGCAAAGGTTGTAAAGGAAAGGGCTATTCTGCCTCTTTCATCCTCTCCACCCCCAAAGATGTATAACTGATTTCCTATTCTTCACTGCCCTCCCCTGCAGCGCTGGGGAGGCTGCAGTGGTAGGCTGAGTAAGGTTGAGTTAGGACGAGCTGATGAATTTGAGATCTTCAACCCTTTTAGTGCCACCTTGATGTGTTTTACTCACATGCTCGAGGTTAAACTAATCACCAAATTTGAGATCAGAAGGGAAATTTTCCTTGATTAATTGGATAGGGATGACTGGTATTTCTGTTAAGCAGCTAGACACTATGCCATGCTGTTCAGCTACTAGTGCACAGCTTTACATTTGCAGCTTGCTATTACTGCTCTGAACGAAAAGTCCTGCGTGACAAGTCCAGGGCCGAGCTGAGCTGTGACAGTGGCAAGGCTGGGTGAGTCTGGTCCTTGGAGATGAGATCTGAAGCAGGCAATTATGCCTGTGCAGTACGAGCTGCCCTGCACATTGGGGTGTTAGTAGGGAGTGAGGCTTCCTGAGCCCATAGTGACTACAGGGACAGAGTGGCCAGTGAGAAAGCAGACCTGGAAGGAGCAGCCATCCGAATCACCCAAGAATTTCATGTTTAGTGATGGTCCTTGTTGCAGGGGTGAAGCTCATTGGCATGACCTTGAATGCTTTCTCTTCCCCACCTGTGGCACACTTTTAACAATGGTGTTGTGGTTTAACCCCAGCCGGGAACTAAGCACCACCCAGCTGCTCGCTCACTTCCCCCCAGTGGCATGGGGGAGAGAATCGGAAGAGTAAAAGTAAGAAAACTCGTGGGCTGAGATAAAGACAGTTTAATAGGGAAAGCAAAAGCTGTGCGCACAAGCAAAGCAAGGAATTCATTCACTCCTTCCCGTGGGCAGGCAGGTGTTCAGCCATCTCCAGGAAAGCAGGGCTCCATCACGCGGAACGGTTACTTGGGAAGACAAACGCCATCACTCCAAATGTCCCCCCCTTCCTTCTTCTTCCCCAGCTTTATATACTCAACATGACATCATACGGTATGGAATAGCCCTTTGGTCAGTTGGGGTCAGCTGTCCCAGCTGTGTCCCCTCCCAACTTCTTGTGCACCTGGCAGAGCATGGGAAGCTGAAAAGTCCTTGATTTAGTATAAGCACTACTTAGCAACAACTAAAACATCTCTGTATTATCAACACTGTTTTCAGTACAAATCCAAAACATAGCCCCATACTAGCTACTGTGAAGAAAATTAACTCTATCCCAGCCAAAACCAGCACAAAGGGTGCTTTTATGACTTGAGTCCTTTATGCCCTGAATTGCTGCTCAAGTTCTGGTTGTCTCTGGTGGTGGAGGACTGGGCATGATGGTCAGTGTTGCTGCCTTGTGTTCTGTGTCCCTATATATTTTGTGATGACAAGATTTTCAGTGTACGAAGCTTTTTCAGGCATTATGTAACTATGAGATTTGGCTGCTGTGGGGCAGCAGACTCCCAGGTGAGACCTGAGCAGGAGTGAGGCACCAAACTGCTCAGGTAAGGGAAAGTCAGGATATGCACAAATTTCAGGTGCCTGCCGGACTCTTCAGGCTGGAAGGGAAAGGTCCTCCCAACCTCCAGAATTAGGCAGCCTCTGAGGGACTCTTGTTTGACTGCAGCTTTGGGCTCCTACAATCCACCTATTTATTTCACATGCCTACATCCTTTGGATCTGACCGTCATTCTGTAATGTCTGTAAATTCTGAGAAGTATTCAGTCATGTAATTAGTCTCCAGTCCCATGGTCCTGCTCCTAAGGTGTCACTCAAGGACAAGCTGCATGAAGAAGGTGATAGCCAAGACAGTCGCTTCCTCTGTCCCCTGAGCGGAGCCAGCAGTGTGTCGCCGTTTCCTGAACAGCAGCAAACACTTTGAAAAGATTCAAATGTAAGCACTGTCCTCACAAAGGACAAAGCAACGCACGCATCCAAAGAGTGCTTGAGAGATCTGATCAAGCCTGAGTTGTCTGAGTTGTTCTGTTCATGTTGGGCTACAGGTGGATTGCATTTATTCGCCGGCATAGTACATACCCACAGGTACATTGCTTCTGGGGCTAAGCATTAAGGCAGATCCCTCGGAAAGTCATCCTAGTTGTCTTGGAGGAAGTAATGTTTTTGCCAAGATTCCCCAGACCTGCGCTTTTGCAGAATTTCAAATGGAGATTTCATAATCTTATTTTTCTTGGGGTAATTCCATCAGCAACTGATATAATCGCATGGCTGAATATCCGAACAGAAGAAAATGGATATAATACCCTACATACCTATGGAGAAAATTACACATTGAATTCTGAGCTTCTCATCTTTGATGTAATCTAGATAGACCTTCTGTGTTTTCTAAAATCCCCTGAGGATCAGAGATGCCTTGGAACAGCATAATCTTGTGTGTTAATATTCCCTTAACCTTTACTGCTTTTCACATCCCCATTTTAGTCAGTATGATGTATGATGTTGGGTTTTTTATAATACTTCTCACACGTATTCTGGCAGATAATTCCTTCCCTTCATTATACCTTATTAACCAAAATTCTACTTTAATGAGTGTGTGTGTGTTTGTGTGGTTTGCATTTATATTGCATTTTGACCAACACATTTTTTGAATATATACAGTTGTCTGCTATCTAGGATAAGCTTTGTCAAGTCTATTTAGAAATGGAAATTATGGCAATGAAGACTAGAATATACAGGCATAGAAGCTGCTGCTTCTTTTCTTTAGCATTGTTGATAGATGAACACCATCAAAATCTGGGAAAGAAAGTATTCCAGAGACATCTGAAAGAGACATTTGTAATAAAGAGTACACTGAGCTATATAAAGACATTATTATTTAAAAAAGTAATCAGTATGAAATAAAATTGCATAACCAGGAAATGTCAGCTTAAGCAACAGATACATTCCAGTTACACCAAGTAAACTTGTAATGGCAGAATATATGCACTACAAGTCACCAGAAAGCAATCAGAAGAGTCCCAGGGGCTTTTTGTCATTCCCTGAGAAAAAGAGGGACAATAGTTACATGAAACTTTGCACACACTGTTTATCAATTCAAGCAATCATTTTATTGCTTTAGGTATAATTTTAATCTGCATCATTTTTTCTCATCAAAACAGAGGTTAAAAAAAATGAGTAAAAGCTCATTGCAAATATGAAAAATACGGAATCGATTAAGCAGCAGAGGGAGCTGAAGTACCGTGGAAGAGCGTGCTGCTGTGGAAAGCCACCTGCAGACCATACACAGCTGTTGCTCAGTGTGCAGTTCAGTTTTGATTAAAATCTTTGTTTTAATCAAATTTGCATAACTCTAATGTTAAAATAGGTTAAAAATCAAACATATTTCAATCGCATTATTCTGCTTCTGCAAAATATTTGCTTCCTTTAGAAGACCACCTCAAAACATTTATGGAAATAGTTCTGCCGTCTGTGCTGTTTTTGGAGTGTGACTGTGTTTGCAGGGGCAGTTAGATAAATGCTGGGGTGCATGTGGCAGGCCAAAACGTCAAGCTGTAAAACCCCATCATCAGTAATCAGAATCATGCAAATTACATTAGCTCAATTCCTTATTCTTCATGCCTTATATCTGAAAGATTTTGAAGTTTTTACAAAACCAAAAATAAGGAAAAAAAGAGCATCATTATCCAAATAGTAAAGAGATACAATTTTACAAAGGAGAGTAATTTAAGAAAGAGTTTTTAGGTATTTTCTTTTTCCTAGGGAAGAAGTGTTAGGCATGACATACCTCACTGAATAGTTCCTTGGCAGAAGTACTTTTAAAGTTTGTAGTACCTAGCTCTCAGTTGCATGGATGTGTGCCAGTTAGCACAGGAGCCTTCACGTGTTGATTGTAAGTTTTCAAAACTGTTTTAGAGAACAGTAGCAATTATAAGTGAAAACAACAAAAATCATCAGTAAGCAGAAAAATCCAACTCTGATTTAATGAAAAGTTCAGGCGTTTTCAGGGCATGAGCAGAGAGTCTTACCTCTTGCTAGAACTGAAGAGTTCAGCACCAAGAGGTTAT
Source organism: Ciconia boyciana (assembly GCF_034638445.1). Classification (NCBI taxonomy): domain Eukaryota; kingdom Metazoa; phylum Chordata; class Aves; order Ciconiiformes; family Ciconiidae; genus Ciconia; species Ciconia boyciana. Next base: position 35,754,016 of record NC_132934.1, read on the forward strand.
TATCCACCAGAACTCCACCCAAATTCACTAACAAGCATTCCTCCTCTAGCTTGCCTGTAAGCCTGATCAAAAAGAAAACTAGAAAGCAAAGATTTACATCATCTTATTATTTAATAGGGTTTTTTTTGTTGTAGCTCTTTAATGCGACATGAGACATTCATTCAGAGCTTGGGGGAGAGAATGAAACCATTACTCTCACTTTCCTTGAAAAGAAGATGGAAAGAAGAAAAAGGAGAAGGGCATGCACAAAGGAGTCTACGTGCTGGTGGGTAAGGAACCAATATATGAAGAGAGATCTTGGTTTCAGCTTCTGCTCTACTGAATGCTAAGCAAAAAGTGTTGAAGCACTTGCTGGATTTACACCCATGCTCCCCACTCAGGCATCAGCTGGGGAAAAGACTGTAAACAAAGCAGGGCTGGGTGACAAGCTGGGCAGAGTGATGGCTGCAGAGGGAGCAGGAAGCTTTTGGTATCCAGTAACTTTGGTTAGTTCCCTTCCCTCCTTCCCAGTGCAAAGTGGAGCAGCCTCAGGGACACCTTTCCCTCTCCGCAAAATGCTTCACAGTTGAATGGTTTTCCTTCCTCTCCATTTTCGTCCTGCTGTTTTCTCCTTGTTTGAGGGAGTTTCTTCTCAATGAACACATTGCACTTGTCCATCTTTCCTGCTCAACTTCCTCCCATGCATGTGTGTGTGCAAGTAAAGGATGCCCTTTGTTCTTTTCCTTTCACTACTAGTTACCTCCTTCTCCTCCCACTGTGCATCTCCAATGCACACAGGGAGAAGGGAAATGAAATTATATTTGGGGAACCTATGTGCTATGTTACATGTGTGAGAATACAAGGTATTTCATCCCAGTGTCCTCTTTCAGTTTCCACCTCCTAATCCCACAGCAGTGGATTTTACTCTGATTGCTTCAACCTGGTCTGGTGGGAACAAGCTGGGAGTTCCCAGGAGCAGCCTGTGAATGAGGAGATGAATCCCCTTCCCCCTGGTGCTATTTTTACAGAGCTTCCTTCTCATGTGTGGTCATATGCCCGTGATTAAACCTAGACACGTGTATGTGTCTTGACTGTGTTTCCCCCACTGCTCCCACACCCTAGCTCCTGCAACTGTCCTCCTCCGTTCCTCAGCTGCCTTCATGCTCCCTGTATCCGTGCTGAACTGTTGGTCTGCCAGGCTTAGTCTCTTGATTTGACACTTTACTGGAATCCATTTGGGAAACCATTTGGGAATATGTTTCTTTACCAAAGGAACCATGGCAGGGAATGGGGATTACCAGTCAGACCTCATGCTGACACCGAGCTGATCTTCTGGCAAGGCTGAATATTCATTCATGGGATCTGAGAAGCATTCCTGGGTATCACAGAATATATATTACCCTCAGGTTTCATGCCTGCTGCCTTAGATCTGGTATGAGGGATAGGAGACTAATTGCCTGTAGGACTGGGAATATAAGAAAGAAGGTCACAGGTACACATTTCCATCTTGATGCCTTTTGCTGGCTGCTGGGTAAGAGCAGACATAAAAGGCCAGCTCTAACATAACAGCCTTCTCCTTCTCTTTGGATGCCTCCAATAGAGTGAATTTGTCTGCCAGCCACTAACTGAAGACTGTTATTTCATTTAGGATATTATTTCAACTCTTTCTGGTTCCCATACACTTCTACTTACTCCATGCAAAAAAAGATACCAAGGGTGTTCCCTTCCTTCTCTTCATAGTACCAACAGTCTGATAGGACATTCCCCAAGAGGTGGGAAATCTAGGTTCAAACACCCTCAGACTTTTGCTTAGAAAGGAAGAAACTCTCTGTATTTCAGACACAGGGGCTGAGGAAGCCTTCCTGGGTTCAGTTAATGAATTCTGGGTAGCTGAGTCCTTGATGCAGTTAAGTTTTTAGAAATCATACTGTTCACAGTCCTTTTTGATTGCCTATCTTGGGTAGAAAATGGGCTTTTCTGAAGACATTTTCTAGAAATTCACTAACCCCTCCCAGAAAGGCTGCGCATGTAACTTGTACACTGCATATATCACCATGAAGTAAGATGTCTACTGTGTGTGCAGTGCTACAATCTTAAAGAGTGTGTCTTAACCTGGAAAAAAAGTAAATGTCAACACTTCCTTTAGCATTTCTTTTAGATTTGGCTTTAGGAAGTATTACGAGTTTAGGTTGCTTTTGTCTTTCCACGCTGGCCTTTATGAGACACATAACTGTCACTTTTCATGACATGTTTAACATAAGCAACCTAACTCCAATCCAAATGCTGACATAAAAGGCAGCAGATGTGGTCCCAGAGATTGAGTGTCTGAGGACAGATGGTCTGACGTTGTCCAAGGGTGATTGAGGTACTTGTGGGCGAACTTTAGAAAAACACTAGGATAATAGATTTTCCTATTCAAAATCACCCTTCTCTGTGGTGACACTCCCTCTTGTTTCTTCAAGACTGTTGGACATGCTCCTTATCTCCTGAGAGTCTCATCAGACTGCTGCCTGCTCTCTCCATCCCCATGCACCTTCAGCGGCTGTGGATGCAGCAGCTATCAGTCCTCAGGCACATTTGCCTCCATCTGAGAAACTCTTAACCTAGTGCTTATGGTAGACCTCCCTCTTGTACAATCTTCACTGCAGCACTAGAGATGTCTATAGAAATAGGCATCTCTACAGTTAGGTTAACAACCGTGTAGAAGTTTTTTAGAGACCCAGGTTTTGTCTAAATGTCTTCTGATACGTTTTAGTCCTTTTTTCTTTCTTTTTAAACAGAACCCTTGTCCTCTTCAGCTGTAGACTCATAAAGCAGATTCTCAAGGACTGGGTGAGAGAAAGGATTTTGATGGGAATTACCTATTTCTGTCCTTGTAAATTGTGCCAGTGAAAAATACCAACCCCTCTCACTGCTTTTTGTTTCTCTCCTTCAGGAATCCTGCTTTCAAGATGTGAACGTCAGGCTCTCAGAGACACAGACTCTTTTATACAGCTCTGGAAGTTCTGATCAGTAAAGCACTTAAGCACTTAAGCACTTACTTACATTTAATCATGTCATTTTTACAGACTTACCATTTGTTGTCTTGTGAACCACAGTACTCAGCACCTTGAAGAACTGTGCTCTAAGTATAACAAGTGCACTTGGACTTGCTCAATGAGTTATTGGATGTATGGTCCTCTCAAAACACAAAAGGAAGGTCGTTAAATCAATGTGCCAAATTTCCTAAGTAGCATGTTAACTTCAGTGGTCTCTTTGTATTTCTATTTGAAGTGTTATTGTCTGCCTGCTGAGACTCTTCCTGCTTTATAGTAGTCGTATCTTGTCCTAAAGTGAACTAGACTTTACTGTGCGTTGTTAAAAATCTTTCGCAACAGAGGCTGCTGAAATTCAGTGGTGAATGGTAAGATTCATGTATGTAATTTGTCAAGTTTTTAAAGCATTTGGGCATCCTTTGGCATGAAAACCACTCTACAAATGTAAGATTATTATGATGGAGACTCATCTCCTTGGAGAGAGAAAAATGTGACTGCTCTAACAAATCTTAACAGCATCCTCATCCCATTAAAGCCTTAGGTTTTGTTCATTCAAGTCACAAATTTCTGAGCAGAAGTGGAAATAATAGAATACTGATAGCAAATTGTTTTTTTCCACATCATGACTATAAATAAGTTACCTAAGCCAACTTTTCTAATCCAATTTCAGTATAAAAGTTTACACCTAAGTTCAATGGAAGGAATGATGCAGATGTCATGCAGAGTAAGAGTGGCTATTATTCCTTAATGCTGTTCTTTGATGAATACTTAGATCCCATATCTTAAAATAACAAACATTTCACACAGATTCAGAGTTACAAAGAAGGCAGATAGATACATAAACTTTAGATTGTAAAATCTACATCAAGGGGGGAAAAAAATCACTAGTAGGACAAGAGCCATGCTAATAGTAAGGCAATATATTTGTAGAAATTCTTTTGTCTTCTGAACAAGTTTTTGCTTCTGATATATTCATACCCCTTCTTATATTGCCCTTTCTTTATTTTTTCCCATAAAATTAATATTTACAATGCTATATTTGTGAAGATATAACTTTATGAAGCAAGAAAGATTTTAGGTGATGTGGTTGTGGAAGATTAGGTCAGCTACTGAAAGAACTGAAGTAACAAAATGTGCTTGAGGTGACCAGCACACAAGTTCAGGCGCGGAAACATGCACATGAAGCACATAAAGAAAATGTTGATGAGCATCCCAGAAGCTAAAGTTTGTTTGCACAAAGCATTTCTTGAAGAATTTCAAACAGAAAACATTTTTCTTAAAAACGGCTGTCTGTTTGCCAAAGTACATCTTTTATCACTTGTGAACGTAGAACACTTTTTACTTACATGGAATTACTGATGGGGTGCTGTAGTCTCTGGTCTTGCAATGAAATGCTCACAGTAAGACCCTGCTTATTGCCATGGACCAAGGATATGTTAGAACTTCAGGAGCCACTCACCACATTTGTTGTCAGTCTTGTCCTCTCCCTGTTATTTCACGTTCCTTCCATAAAGGGAAGAATGGGTGACAAGAGATTTGATTCTTCACCTGAATATTTTCCTATTTGTAGCTGTTTTGTGAGATTGAGGTAAACAGATCAGCTGGGGATTTGGCCTAGAATATGATATAACATGTGTAACTACTGCCAGAATTCCTTTTTGAAAAGCATATTACATACTTGTTGTTATGTAGTAGAGTTTATAACACAGATGAACTTTGCCTGGAAATCTATTTTCCTTCTCTTTAAGCAATTACATATTTGAAATACATAATTTTTCCTTTTTCTTTATTATGCAGTTGAATGGTTAAAGACTCACAGCTGTTAAATTTATCTTGACTCCTACACATTAATAAGATCAAAGCATTTAGCATGATGAAATCCAAACTGAGAACCAAAAACCTTCATGTACTAATGAAAAATATACCTTATGTTTGTATATTTTCTAAAATCAAAATTATACAGCAGTGATGTATCTAATTGAATGTCACAATATCAGTAATTGTGCTGTCTATGAAAGAAATTTGTTCCAAAGTCAAAGTGTCACCTTGCTGTCAAATAATCCCATAGATTACCATAAACAGAGCTAGCGAAATTGTACTGTGACTGAAAAGATATGTGATGTGAATCCTAGTCATTACCAAAGACGTGACTTCCATTGTAATTATCTGCCTATAACAATAGCTTCCTTCTGCCAGCTCTTGCTTACCTGCTGCCACACAAACTCATTAACATTTTTGTCGATGCAGTACCATTTGTACAGTTAACCTTTGTGCAAAGTGGGGTCATTTCTTCATTATGATGGATTCTGTAATACCACAACAACTTGCATTGAGAATTAATATTTCTCTTTTCTTCATTTATGGTTAAATTAGAAATTAGTCTAACACCTGGGTTCCATTATACTGAGTTGCCTTGTCATCTGTGGAAAATGCAATTTGGTTTACAGGTAGCTCCAGTGTTCTCCATCTAAGAAGGGATTACTGCTGTTGCTCAAAGCTACTTTTAAAGGCAGATAAATCCTTGCACATTTCAGCTGGTTTTTGATGGAAAATAAAAATATTTTTCAAAGTAAATTAAAGAATTATGGTTTTCACTTTTAGATATCAAACTTTAGAAACTGCAAAACTCTTGCTATATCTAGACTTTATAACAAAAATGTTACATCACTTTTGTAGATGACACTAGGCTAAGGATTGATTTTATATCAACATTTCAAATTCATAGTAGCAATCTTAAGTTTTTACTTCCTTTTTATGGTCTGCAAGGATAGCCTCTTGTTGCATTTGTTGGACCATTGTAAACTATGAACAGTTTCTGCAATACCTGTAGAACACTTTCCATAAGTAGTTACTTGATCCTTGTAAAATTAGATTAGAATTATTACTGCCTGACAGTTTTAAGATTGAAAGTAAATACATTTTTTAAATTCATCAGTGCTGAGAAATATAAAGAGAGGGTTAGTGCTAGCCAGAGGAAATCTATTATGTTTCAGGTCTTGGGTGGATCTATAGAGCTTGTTGCGGTTAGTTTAGATGATAAATCTGACATGTCATCTAGCCATTTCATGAAGATTATTAGGCATCTGGTATTTGAATTAACCCTATACTTCTCACAGTGATGTGGTTTGTGAAGCTGAAGGTGAAGCTGTTTGTGAAGCTGAAGAACATGCTGCTAATTCTACATTTATGAGTTCTCTCCCTCGCATGTAACAGACACTGAGCTGCTTTCTTGCTAATCATGTCTCTTCCTCTCCTGAGAGCACAGACTCTTTGCCACCTCCTGTTCTTCCCACTATCCCATGCGTAAAACCTGCTTAATCCCCTTTTCTGTCCTATTTCTGTTCCTGTTCCTTTTTAACTCTTTCCTAAGGTTGCCTGGAGTATCTGTCTTCACTTTGCTGTGCAAATTTCTAGTCCCAGTTGATGCAGCAGCAGGGAGGCAGGTCTCTCACAGACTGTATACTGGAGATAGAAGAGGACTCTAGGCAGCAACAGGGTGTGTTAGGCACACAGGCAGCAACAGGATGCACTTCGCAGACTGACCGGAAGAGCTCTGTTAAAATCCAGAGCGTGAAAGTTTGCCAGATGATTCAGCAGGGGAATTTGATACAATGCAGAGTGATCTGAGGCAACTGTCATGACACAAAATGAAAATAAGCTCTGGTGGGTTTTCATGAGATATGGTTATAGTTACAAAACATGCACTTAACTCTGTGACCTTGTAGACCAGCAATACAGTATTGACATTGCTGGTATCTGGCCACAGGCTTCGAACTGAGTTTGCAAGGCCCAGGACAGAGGTGTGTCAGGCTTGCCCTGTCTGAACTGTTTTTCTTTTACTTGGGTTAGCATTAACAGCAATTTTCCTAATGACTAGGCGGTTATCGCTAATTTGCTCTACTTTCCTTTATCTTCGTAGAGTATGACCATAGTTTTATTGAGATAACAATAATAAGCAGTTGTTCTGTGTAGAATGAGGTATTTATGACTGCATAAGGACGTAGTATACAGAAATACCAGCCTGGTAGGATAGCAGCAACATCGAGAAGTAGAGACACAGGAGACAGACGAAGGCAGACGTGGGATGATAAGAGATGGGCACAGGCTGGCACTGCAGACCTCAGGGCTATAAACAACTCACCAGTGCTGAGCTAAAGAAAGGAAGGCCTGGAGCTGGACAAAACTGCTTTTAGGGATAACAAAGAGAACAAATAAATAGTATCTAGCAGAGGCACTGTATATAGTAAATTTGGGTGTAACGTGGAGCTTCAGATTGGTGGAGAAAGAACAAAGTGTAAAAATGTGTTAGCAAACTTATAAACATGTCCCCAGGTATATTGTAGAGCGAGGAAGAAGACACCACCAACATGAACATCATATTCCCCCCGGTGAAGGACTCCAGATACTGACACTCATCATAACACCCACCACTGCCACCAGGCTGAAACCACTGACCTCAGGAGCTGCAGGAGCAGGGAGAGGGTGCATATAACGCTAGGAAAAGGAGTAGAAACCAAATGTATAAAAATAATGTTGTTGTTGTTGTTGTTGTTATTATTATTATTACAGAGACTTCCCAATAGAAAAGTAGTTTTTTGTTTCTGCAATAATTAGATCTAATACCAATAATGTTTCTTGGCTTACGCTGTTATGGTTTTGAGCAAATTCTTGGCTTTACACATCAGATGTGTTTTCCCTTTGCTTGTAGACAACATTTTGAGCATAGCAACACTAATTACTAGAAATGGAAAAAGATCATGGGCAGAATTCAAAGAACTAAAGAGGTTTTGTCCCCTTATTCCTGTAGCTTGCTAAACTTTCAGAAGCCCTTCCACAGACCAGCTTCAAGTGGAGGGACAGAGCCTTTTTCCATGGGTTGGTCCATTTGCTGAGGCACTCTACATTTTCATTAACCTGTACTTTATTGATCAACCACAACCTCACTGGGGCCATACATCCTCATTCAAAACCATACTCAGGTGGGCACCTGAAATCCAAGGAAATAACTTGGATTTAGGTATAAGTTTTCTTAAAATCGGGCCTATTGTCTTAGACAGGTTATTTATACTCCTAGGAAAGGAGCATTTTGTCTTTTGTGTAATAGGGTGAATGTCTCAAGTATGTGGTCGCTCTCAGCCAGAAAATGACTATAGACTAACACAACTACTGGTCAGTTTTCAATACAGAATCATAGAATCATAGAATCATTAAGGTTGGAAAAGACCTCTAGGATCATCTAGTCCAACCGTCAGCCCAACACATCCATGCCCACTAAACCATGTCCCGAAGTGCCATGTCTACAGGTTTTTTTGAACTCCTTCAGGGATGGTGACTCCACCACCTCTCTGGCAGCCTGTTCCAATGCTTGACCACCCTTTCAGTAAAGAAATTTTTCCTAATATCCAATCTAAACCTCCCCTGGTGCAGCTTGAGGCCATTTCCTCTCGTCCTATCACTAGTTATCTGGGAGAAGAGACCGACCCCCACCTCTCTACAACCTCCTTTCAGGTAGTTGTAGAGAGCGATAAGGTCTCCCCTCAGCCTCCTGTTCTCCAGGCTAAACAACCCCAGTTCCCTCAGACACTCCTCATAAGACTTCTGCTCTAGACCCTTCACCAGCTTCGTTTCCCTTCTCTGGACACGCTCCAGCACCTCAATGTCTCTCTTGTAGTGAGGGGCCCAAAACTGAACACAGTAATCGAGGTGCGGCCTCACCAGTGCCGAGTACAGGGGGACGATCACTTCCCTAGTCCTGCTGGCCACGCTGTTTCTGATACAAGCCAGGACGCTGTTGGCTTTCTTGGCCACCTGGGCACGCTGCCGGCTCATGTTCAGCTGGCTGTCAACCAACACCCCCAGGTCCTTTCCACCGAGCATCTTTCCAGCCACTCTTCCCCAAGCCTGTAGCATTGCATGGGGTTGCTGTGACCCAAGTGCAGGACCCGGCACTTGGCCTTGTTGTACCTCATACAACTGGCCTCGGCCCATTGATCCAGCCTGTCCAGATCCCTCTGTAGAGCCTTCCTACCCTCAAGCAGATCAACACTCCCACACAACTTGGTGTCATCTGCAAACTTACTGTGGGCACACCCAATCCCCTCATCCAGATCATTGATAAAGATATTAAACAAGACTGGCCCCAGTAGTGAGCCCTGGGGAACACCACTTGTGACCGGCCGCCAACTGGATTTAACTCCATTCACCACAACTCTTTGGGCCCGGCCATCCAGCCAGTTCTTTACCCAGCAAAGAGTACACCCGTCCAAGCCATGAGCAAACAGTTTCTCCAGGAGAATGCTGTGGGAGACAGTGTCAAAGGCTTTACTAAAGTCCAGGTAGGTAACATCTACAGCCTTTAGCATACAGGCCTTAGTATATCTTTGAAATGCTATATAATGAATGTGTTCACTTTGATATTTTGAAATAAATGAGACAGAAACAGAAGAAGGAATATTTTATATGCTATGTTTATATGAAAACAAGAAACGTATCCCATTTCTTGTATAATAAGGCTCCTAATATGGAAGGCTTTCAAGATCTTCCTGAGCGTTTGCATCTAGGGTGGGAAGTAGACATTCAGTGCCTGGAAAATTCAGCCTTAGGAGTACAGTAGTAACTTTTCACAGTGAAATGAAACAAAAATACTCATAATTACAGGTGAAAAGAAATCTTAATTGCTTCTGATTAAGGGAAATAAAGTAAAGTAGATTAATCAAGAAAAACACATAAAACCATTTTATTGCATAGACAGTTTGAAACACTTTATAATTATGGGTGCAAGGGTTAAACCAGATAGCATACATTTTAAATAGGCACTACAGCAACATGTCAAATATGTCCATATTTGCATATACTTTATTTTTAAAACATGCCAGCACTGCCTCATCTATTCAGAGCCTGGCAAGTGGAAGTCAAAGAGGTCACCTGTACAGCTGGTGCAGGTAATGGAATTCCCATCAGGCAGATTTAGAAACTCTGAAGAAATGTGCTGAACACAACACTCCATCTGTTTGTAACCTATTGAGACAAACATGTAATTTGCGTGCTTTAAAAAATAGGTACTATATCTTTTATTATGTTACCATATTTTGTGTGTGCTCTAATACATTTCAATATATGTCGTTTATTTGGAGAACATATTAATATGCACATAAACACCTAAGTCTTCTATACTAGTGTGTTATGGGTTTTGCCATCCCAGTTCTGCTTCTGATAAAGAAAATAGGAAACATCATAATGATCTTAGTGGTTAACCTAACAAAACAAATGCTGAGAAATATTTTATGGCCATACTGTGCCAGGTGGTTGTTACTAAGACCTGTCTAAGAGTGAACACTAAATAAAATGATAACATCGATCTGAAAAGGTGAAACAATAAGCATTGAGAGCGTGAGACAAATACTTGTGAGAGACATAATAGGCCAAATTCTTCTCTTAGACAGCCTTGAAGAGCTTTAGCTAGATGCTATGTAGTAATTTTGCCACAGAACAGAATTGATGGCAATGTTTCTAGTACCTACTTTAACTTTTAACTACTTTTTTACTCTGTAGTGAGAACCATAGTCGCTTGAGACAATGACTGAATACAAGATTTTGTATTGTACAGTAATTACTGCGCTGCAGCTTCATATCGTGTCCTGCCTATAACTTTACAATGATCCTATCCAGGTTGCCTCAGGAGCAGATGAGGGAATATGCACCTGCTAATGTTACTGCTTTTGGCAGTAGCTGATTGCTTTTATGTCTCACCTCCCGCTCTCCTGCCAGATTTAGCCATTTTCCCTGGGATTTCTGGGTGCCCCTCAGTTCACTCAAAACAGTATCAGGACAAATGACAGCTGTCAATGTTCAGGTCTTCTATATTTTGCATGCTTGGTTAGTCCAGTCGACTGCCCTTGGATATGCACTTGCATTGTGAACGTGTTGACCACTGTGTAGGTGTTGCAGAGCCTGAGTCTGCTCACACATTGTGGATCTACTAAAACTGTCCTTAACTAGACTTGTTAGCCATGTGCTGATTAGCTGCACAGAGCACCCACACAGCACTCAGGATGTCCCAGCATATCCATACTTTAACTTGTGTAACAAATTGGAGAGGAAGTGGTGCTATAATGATATGGTGCAACTTAGTCCCCTTTTCTACTTCAGTCTTTTCCCTGGCTGTTGTGTTGAATAATGGGATATTGCAGGTAACATCAGATTTTATTGTGATACACTTATTTGAAAGATACATATGGACAGGTCTATATGGACAAGAGGAGGGCTGTGCCATCAGGTCTGCAAGATGCACACACTGAACTTTGAACCCTGAGTTTTCAGGAGGTGCGTTGTCTGGTGTGGCTGAACTGAGAGCCTGGACGTGTTAAGGAGGCTGCTGGAGGGACTGGATCCATGACTGGAGTCTGAGGTACAGCTGGCAACCTCTGTTCAGTGGTAGTAGATGCCTCTAAAATAATGAGTGGGCAATCCCATCCAGCGTGATTCACTAAGGAAATACGGCTTATGGGTCCATGCTGCTAATGTGACCGTCCATCCATCCTATCCATTTCCCATGTTCCCAAAAAGTGCAGGAGAGGGAGAGAACTGAGAACACCAGAAATGGCTGAGAATAAATTTGGATGGGTGACAGAAAAGTGGAGATATTACACTGAAGGCCTGAGGGTGCTGTAGTGGTACTCATGGTAGAAGATGAAGAAGCTGAGACTACTGTGATGAAGGGAGAAGAGAGTAAAAGGTTCATGGAAAATGTGGGGACATGTAGATCTGTTATTGTTGTGTATTGTAAAGGACATGACAAATTCTTTGGAAACCAGGCTTCAGCCACTGTGTGCTTTGCATTAGTTATTTTCTTGGTTTACAGACCTTTCAACATCGTCTTTTATGCATATGATGTCTTAATTAAATGAATGCTTAGTGTCATGTGGATATACACAGTGGCTAGGACTTCAGTCCTTGTCAGGAGTATCTTCTGATCATGCTTAGTTCATTTAATAACTGGATGAGTACATTTCTTGTCACCAATGAGTTAAATACTCCCACCGATTTGTCTTTCTTCATGGCATCAAGAAAGTTATGGATAAAAGAAAAACTCCCAAGGCCAAACACTTGCAATTTGTATTTGTTCATGCATATTAAATCTCATCTTTTAAGAGTATATTTTTAAGACTATCTGAAAGATTTGCCAGTAATTTACTATTGAGATAAAAAGCATAAATGAAGAAGATTGTTAATAGTGCAATATTATGTGCCATGTACAGGGGTTTAAGAAACATTAAGATGGAGTATGAATAATTTAGATATGAACCATGTTACTCGATCCCAAAACTCTTAGCTCAACACACATAACAGCACAGCTTGTGTTGTGTTTACCCTGTACTTAGCCCATTTCTGATACAAAATTTACATCTGTTTTTGTACCCTTAATAGAAGTGGATGATAAGTGTTACTTTATTGAATTTATTAGGTAAATTATGAAGTGTTTCTGAGATCTTCCTTACCTTAGAGTGCCTCTTGACGATCCACTGGGCACTCACTGACTGTAATTGTTTCCTCATTTTTTCTTAAAGCAAAATTGTGTCACAAGAAAGATCAATAAAACCAATCTTCTCATATAGTGATAGGCACAGTATATATTTCACCCTCCAAAAATTGATTCTTGGGAGGCAAATGCTTTAGTAACCAAGGGGTGAGGATGTGGGCTCCAGCTGCGCTGCTACCATGGCCCGGCTCTGCAGATGGGGGGAAGGTGATGGCATCCTCTCTGTCCTTCTATTTCCCCAGCAAAGGGAGAGCATAATGATGCTTAACTACCTTTCAAACTGTAGATGAAATGTGCTGTGAAAGTGTTCCGCATTAGTAAAAAGAAAGTCATACCTTTAAAAGTGGGTCTTCTTTCCTAAACCTGAAGTTTCATTAGCGAAAGAAAGAAACATGATTTTTACCTTTGTCTATGATTTCTTGGAGAGTTGCTATGGTCATATTATTTATTTGGAAAGTTATTGAAGAAATAAGACAGGTTTTATATAATTGATGTAATCTGGCAAAATATTCCTAATATTCAGTTAAAGAATCTGTAAATCCCAGTTTATAAAAACTGGTTATGAGGCAAATAATACATCCCAAGATATTTTAAAACCCACTCTTGGCATGAAAAATTCTTTTAACAGCACTACTCAGTTATTGTGTGATAATTAGATAAGTGGACTTGGAGAGACGAAATGTTTTTATTTATGTTACAAGAGGAATTTGTTTATAGGCAAATGAATATATGTGTACATATGTGTGTATAAATACACTTATGTATGTATGTTGCAATTTGCAACATAATTAAAGACCAAGCTGATCCTTTTCTGCTACCAGGCAAGCATTTTGGGGCTTGCAATAACTCTGTAGATCAGAAGTATCTTAGAAAAGTCAAAGGTGAAGAGATGACCTTATTCGAGTTAGAAATAAAAATTCTCAAGGACTTTAGTGAAGCCCAATAATTCACTTTAAATAAGAATAACAGTATACCAATTTTGTATTAGAAAATAATCACAGTTCCCATATTTTAGACTAATACATAAGAGAGCAAAAAAAGTAATTTAAGTTACATATCCAACAGTCATACTTACTTCACATTTTCTCACCAAATTGATTTTTATATCCTCTATAAATCCATATCTTAATCTGAGGATAATTAATGTCTTTAATACCTTTCACTTTCACTGTGAAAAACTCTTCTAAAATATCATTTACAAACTGCGTTTCTGCTACTACCTTCAAATATTTTCCGTAGTAAAAACAAATTAAAAAATTAGATAATTCTCTTGGGGGAGAGAGGGAATATAATTCACATTTAAATGAAACGTCTTGTTACTGGCATTGCCTTGTGTGTGGTTTTGGTCCAGAATAAAATATTGGCACTCCTCTGCTATCAAAGAGATATTTACATGCAAGACTTTATTTCAGAGTTTCAAATCAATAGCACAATGTCATCGTTTTTTAAACTGTCCCCTACTATATTATATGTACCTTTTATTTTATATGCAGGCATGTGCGTGCGTGCACACACACTCTCTCCCTCCCACGCACAGATACATAAATATACATAGCCACATAAGGTCTTTATAATATCGAACTGGGAGTTGGATTGAAGCTTTAACTTGTAATACTAATGCTGCAAGATTTTGAGCAAGTGCTTTTGAATTTTGTAATTTTGATATGAAACAGAAGTTTTTGTTGAAAGTTTTAATAGGAAAAAAAAGGCAACTATTTCTGTGTCTGCTACATAGGACTGTGGTCTGAGTAAATTGTTAACATATTATAAGCATCTGACTAAATACTTAGTGAAGTTGACACCACCTCCTGGAAATCTGAGTATATCCAGGCAATATGCCTAGAACATTTGCCTTGGCTCCATCCCAGTTGGTGTCATACATTATATCTAACTTCTTGATGTTAATTTTGCCTGTGGAGGGGAGTAATATGGGGAAATCAGCCAAATGCTCCTCAAGACTGTGCTACTCTTCTTGGATTTGACTTCCTACTGCGTGGAGAGAAAAAAAGAAATTATTAACCACCACCATTCATCCCTTTATGATCAGAGCATCGAAATACTTAACATAGTTGACCTAAGTCTTAGTCACCTAATTTATTCACACTAGAATAAATAGCTAAATTAGAAATACTAAGGTGGATAATTCTGTATTGATTAGAAATTGGATAGGATGGAGCTCAACCATCAGTTATAGTAGAGACATTAAAAAAAGAAAAATTAGTGGGTTGGTTTTTTTTTTTCTGGAGAACAAACAGGCTTTGTGATACATACTAGCCTGATCTGACACTGATACAAGAAAGCAAATGTAAGGTCTACATTCCAAGTAGTGGTGACTTTTGCTTTTGGATCTCAAAACCTCTGTTATGTGCAGAGGTGACACATAACTTGCACACCTATTTATAACCCTTTAATCTTCAGATATTTTTCTCATCCTAGGAAATTGAATGTTAGATCAACCTCTAGTCTATTCTTGCTCAAATATTGTTTAGTTGACCTTTCTTTCACACATTCCTTATCTGAAGATTATGCTGAATGTATGTTCTTGACAAGGAGCTGCAACAGATACAGTTATAATGGCCAGATATCCCAGATATGTTTTCATTTTCCACATAAAATGCAAAAATCAGCAAGCATTCAGGCAGAACTACTCTTTTGTCTTCAGTGTGATATTTCAAGGTCAGAAAAAATCATGTTAATGGGGCAATTTAGCACATAATAAATAGTGCATTGCCATTGCATGTGTTATATTTCTTCTACTATCTGGCTTTCCATTTTCTGTATTTTCAATCCCACCTTTCCATGAATAGTAATGTTCAGGTTTTTAGAGTGAAGTAAGCTGACTGTATAGCTACGTTTTCACTTCAATACTACCAATCATGTAAAGTATAATGTTCTACTTCTCATACTGTTTTTTTCATGTTTTGTTATAACATCTGAAAATAGAATATATCAAGGCAGCTTTTCAAACACTGGGAAAAAAAAAAGTATATATTGACAACATTTGCAGATATACAAATTTTGCGAGGCAGTTAACACGGCATTTGATGGCAAAATGTTGCTGACTGAAACACAGAGGACTAAACTTTGCAACTCTTATGTAAGGCTTTTACTTAAACTCATAGGATTTCTCTTGAGAAAATTGAGCAATATTTGGCCATAGAACTGAGCTGAAGGATGGCACCCTTTGGCAGTTCATTACTTGCCAAGTTAGCTAATTGCAGATGTGGTCTAAATCCTATGTATGAATACTTACTGGTAGGAACTGCTTATTCTTTAGGATGTATCTCCTAAACATGATAACCCTGTTTGCAATTAGTTAACCTGTGAATGGCAAGCAGGACCTGTTCTGCAAAGGTGGGTGCCTTCTCCCTGCTTAAAAAGAACTGCTGCTACTCTCTCAGTGGACACTGCACCACTTGCCAGAGAAGCCTCAAAAGTTCAGCATTGACAGTGACAGTGTCATTATGTCACTTTTTGCACAGTAACTGATAGGTTAGATTATTCGCTCAAGATTAACAGCCTACCCCCAAAGCTCACAAAATCACAGAATCACAGAGTGGTTGAGGTTGGAAGGGACCTCTGGAGATATCTGGTTCAACCCCCCTACTCAAGCAGGGCCACCTACTGCCAGTTGCCCAGGACCATGTCCAGATGGCTTTTGAATATCTCCAAGGATGGAGACTCCACAAACTCTCTGGGCAACCTGTGCCAGTGCTCATCACCCTCACAGCAAAAAAGTGTTCCCTGATGTTCAGATGGAACCTCCTGTGTTTCCGTTTGTGCCCATTGTCTCTGGTCTTGTCACTAGGCAACACTGAAAAGAGCCTGGCTCTGTCCTGTTTGCACCCTCCACTCAGGTATTTATATACATTAATTGAGATCCCTCCCTGAGCCTTCTCTTCTCCAGGCTGAACAGTCCTAGCTCTCTCAGCCTTTCCTCAAATGTGAGGTGCTCCAGTCCCTTATTTATCCTTGTGGACCTTTGTTGAACTCTCTCCAGTATGTCCCAGTCTCTCTTGTACTGAGGAGCCCAGAACAGGACCCAGCACTCCAGGTATGGCCTCACCAGCGCTGAATAAAGGTGAAGGATCACCTACCTGCTGGCAATACTTTTTCTAATGCAGCTGAGGATACCATTAGCTTCCTTTGCCGCAATGCACATTGCTGGCTCATGTTCAACTTGGTGTCCACCAGGGACCCCCAGGTCCTTTTCTGCCAAGCTGCTTTCCAGCTGGATGTCCCCCAGAAATACTGGTGCAAGGGTTGTTCTTCCCCAGGTGCAGGACTTTGTAATTCTGCCTGTTGAACTTCATGAGGTTCCTGTCAGCCCATTTCTCCAGCCTGCTGAGGTCCCTCTGGATGGCAGGATGACCCAATGGCATATCAGCCAGTCCTCCCAGTTTGGTGTTATCTGCAAACTTGCTGAGGGTACACTCTGCCTCATCATGTTAAACAGGAGTGGATCCAGTATTGATCGCTAGGGTACACTGCTGGTGACTGGCCTCCAACTAGACTTTGCGCTGCTGATCACCACCCTCTGGGCTCAGACATTCAGCCAGTTTACAATCCACGTCACTGTCTGCTCAGGCAGCATGTACAGCAATAGCTTCTCTATGAAGATCTTCTAGGAGACAGTGTCAAAGGCCTTACTGAAGTCCAGCTTGGCAATATCCACTGCTCTCACTTCAGCTACTAGGCCAGTCGTTTTATCTTAGAAGTTTATCAAGTTGGTCAAGTGTGACTTCTCCTTGGTGAATCCATGCTGACTACTCCTGATGATTTTCTCATCCTTAATGCACCTGGAAATGGTTTCCAGGATTAGCTGCTTCATCAAGTCCCAGAATTATGTCCTAATAACAAAACCTACTGTATCCAAAGCAAGAATAGGTTTCATTCTGCCTCTTAAAACTAAACTTCTGAGTAGTCACAAGTGAAAAAAATCACAGGCCTAGAAATAGGTGAAAGAGACCATATTTCTCAGTGAGTGGTTTACAAATTCACTAGGGGTAGAGCAGAACTGGGATACTGTTCCCTCTGTCTGGCACTGGGTTTAATTTTTTTCTGTGGTCTATTGTAAAAATCACTTCTCTTCCAGGAGGCTCAGCACTTGCAGATTAAGATTTTGGGTGTGCTGAATTGCTCTGTGGAGGTGATTAGCTTCTAGTTATTGATCATAAAGGAGCATTTGGGATGCTCATTTCCTGAGCTGGTTCCATTGAGTTATATGCCTGAGTTAAGTGGGATGAAACTGGGTTCAGGAATTTTGTTTGCAGTTTTGAAACCTTAGCAATCTGCTTCTGATGTGACAACTTTCCCTGTTTAGCGCAGGTAATTACTAACAACATCTTTAAGGTGCTTTTGGAGGGTGTCATCAATTATTTGCAGTTACATTTGTTGTTCTTTGGTCAGTTTTAGGAACCAGGTTTGTTCCCACTGACTTCAGAAAGTGTGGGGACAAGCCTCCAGCCCCCAGCACTGCTGATCTGTGTCTGGATAACATCAAAGGAAAGGTGTGATGTACTTTGCATAGCAGATGTTTGAGAGACAGGCAGAGGGCAATATGCTCTTGCAGGCCCAGATGCCTTGTAGATTCTGAGACTTTAATGGACCATAGACTACTCTCATCTGCACTGTGCAGTACCAACTAACCCCTGCTTCTTCTCAGTGACTTCTGCTATCTTTCACTCTGTGTTTAGTAGATCTCGGTTCAGGACAACACCACTCTGTTGCATCCATCTGTACAGCAGCTGATAGTCAGTTCCCAGAGGCTCTCCTAGTCAATTCAAGGATGGATACACTTCTTTTTACGTTAGCAAATACATTGTGAGTAGTTTATGATGTCTGGACTTTTTTTTTCCCTGACATAGTATGCAATTTTGATCAGTCTGATCACTTGATAATCACTCTGTCACGTTCCAGAATAATACTGAGGCTATCTACATAAAGAAATAATTGGTCCAAAATTTGAACTGCAAAATGAAAAGTTACTCTTAACCACACTTACACATTACTTTCTATCTTGCCTGAGATTTGTTGCATTTACTATTGCAAAGACTTTCCAAAACACATTAGTTAAATGGAGCTGAAAATCATTCATGCATATTTTATGGAAAAAAATTGAAGATATATCTCCAGTTGTAAGTTACAAAATACGTCTTTTCTTGGACTATTAAAATATTCTGCCCCATTTAAAATAAGCTACATAATGAAACTGATGCGCAGTAATAATTTTACAATTCTTAATAGCACAAAATGTATTTTGAGAAGTTTTATGCATAAATTCAAACACTTTTGTTCAATTCTGATAGCAAACACAGTAAGAAAGTGATACGCAGGTACTATCTAAAACTGGGAAAAAGCAGAGAGAATTTTATTTTTTTTTTACCAGCCATGAAGTTTTTTGCCACATTTGCAAACATTAAAGAGGATAAGTTAAAGGCAGTTGGGCTGCCTGGAGTTGAGGGAAGCAAGACAGAATCATACAGTGAAAAAATAACATGCTCAAAGTCTACCTAATAGAGATTTTTCAAATTTACGTTACAGAGAGAAGGAAGATTTTAATGTATTTAATGTGTCTTAGATTGCCAGCTTTTGTGATAAAGAAAAGCTTGCTGACACTGAAGAGGAGCTTTTTGATCATCAGCAAGACTTGTATCAGTACTGTGCTTTAACATGTAAATTCACCGAGAGATTTAGTGTGCCCTATCATCATCATCAAAGCCAATGCACCCGACAACAGATTACATGCATTCTGATGGTGTTGGCCCTAAGTTGTTAATAATTAAGAGAAAAGAAAATGGATTTTGAAACTCATAATATCTTTGATGATGAAGAGTGAGTTATAAATTAGTGGTTTAGACTATAAAGGTAAGGTCTTAACATGAGTTAAAAAATAAATTCGTAACATGGAAAATCAAACTTAAATAAACAAGATATTTGTTAAATTCAATTTGAACTGAAAAGCAGGCTCCAGTAAGATATAAAAAAAATAAAATAGAACAGGTAGACTTATTGCAAGACAGGTAGAATAAGAAATGCTCTGCTAACCATCAGCAAATTCCTGGTTTTAGATGTTGGCCAGAATTTCAAAGGACTTAAGTCCATGGAAAGCCTCCCTATTTTACAAGTCATATTTGTCAACCTTTGTAGAGCTGCAGAGATTTCTGAGACAAATATTAAGATTAACATGAATGAAGTATGAATGGAATTAGGAAAGTGTGTGAAAGCAGTAGAAAGGTTGAAAGAATGGCCTGTGTTGAGACTGAGGGACCCTGACCCCAGGACACTATTGCTAGCACCCCATTCCCAGCAGTAAGATTGAGGAAAGTGATGTTTGTGTTGAGGTCGCACAGCTTGCACTCTGATAAAACCCCAGCACAGATGTTTTGCCAACAGGCAACCCAGGAGGATGGTGACAAGGTTGCAGCATGTCCCATTTACTGTTTCTTTTTCCCCTCTAGCCCAACATGAAAATTAACTACGGGCCAATACTTCAAAAATATATTCCAAACAAGGGAAAGCAGACAATGTGCTGCAACATGGTCTAAGATTTATGGAGTAAGCAAAATTTTTAAGTAAGGGAGACCACATCACAGCTAACAACTCCTAAAGGAAATGAAAGACCTGTCCAAACACCAGTTCCTCATTGCCAATCTGAGCCCCACAGATGTCTTGACAGTCGGTGTCCCCCATTCTCTGTAGGCAAACCACCTGGGAGTACTTGCATGGTGCTTGTAAGTGGGTGTGAGCGTGTGAGTGAATAAAGCCTATGAGCAAATGAATGAGTGCATAAAATCAACTTGCTTAAAAATTTTGGAAGTAAATAACACTTTTGTCTTCTGTGTAGTAGGCTCAGAAATATTGCAGCTGAGTAGTATGGGCATGGATAGAAATCATGCATTCATAGGCAGAATTCTGCTCAACTTTCAATTTGTGTGTGCTCCACATGAATCAGCTGAATTTACCAGGCTTTTGGTCAGGATACATCTCTGTGCACATAGTGCTTATTGAAAATACCCATTGTTTTCCTCAAACATTTAATTTTTTACATCAAAAGGTATTTATGATGATATTTTTACAAATTTGGTTAATGAGTACGTATCAAAACCAGTGATTTCTTCCTATGCAAGGAACTGGGATCTCCCCTTACATTCTTCGAGTACTGAAAACCTCATAGAGTAAGTTGAGCAGTTCTGCTCCAGGTCCAGAGTAATTGCTTTCTTTGGGTTGTTTAAAATGAATATTGTTGGCTGACATCAAACTTCTCCTCTCAGCACATCAAGTTTCTCTTGCACATGAGAAATAGCCTCTCTGAATGTTGTCTTTCAATGACCCAAAGGAAAGGTTTGTTATCTGTACATCCTGAAGGAACACTTGAGGAGTTGCCCACTTATAACCAAAAGTTCAGTCTTGGGTTTTTAATATTTCCCTAGAAATAGATGCTATTCATGTAAATAATAATTTAAAAAAGTGTGGTTTTTTTTTTTTATTTAACTGGGGGAAACCAAAGCTGAGGTGCAGTAAGAAGTTTAAAAGCAATAACCATTGATGAAGTAGGTGTGTGCAATAAATCTAAGGGAGCTCTTTTTAGCTGAGAAAAGTATTCTAACACACCCTTCAAGGCAGGACATGAAATGCAACAAATCTTGGTTTTGTTGGTATCTGCTGAATTCAGCCTTGAATTCTTTCAAAGTAGCCTTCATTAACCCACTGGTTACAATGCCTTGCCTTGCTGAGTCCCTCATGTGGCTGCATTGGAGCTGGAGCCTTTTAAACCTTCTCATACTGTGTCCATAGAGCAGCTGGTCCATGAAAGATCTGGTCTAGACATTACTTGCTAGATTCTCATTTATTTTAATTCTGTGCTGACTAGCCTTCACAGATTTAACACTGAAATATCTGCATAGAAAATTGTATATAAAAGCAGGAGTTGAACAGAGTTTGGAAAATAAGATTTTTTTAAATCATAAAAAGTTAAACTGCGTCTTTGGCTTCTTTCCCAGCCTTGCTGGTTAATATGGCATGGAATTTTTATAGCCTGAATTAAAAGTAATTACTGGAATCCTGGAAATCATATGGTTTCAAGTCATATATCTTGCAAATCAAAGCCTAACTAATTATGTTATTAAACAATTGTTATTGTCTAGTGACTAGCAAATATATGTTTTGAAAATGAAAAGAAAATGTGGTGTAAAATGAGCTTACATTCCATTAATTGAATCAAACAATGAATGATAAACTGAAAACTGACTTTTTAGCTAGTTGCTGTGAATAGTACTCCAAAACTGGAACTATAAACCAGCAAGCTTGCTGGCCGGGGATGGCTGCTTAAAAACGGCATTCAGGCAAAACCCTTTCCTCAGGACTAGCTTTGTTTTGAAACAAGAATTTCAAATAGATGTAAATAATCTCCAAATACTGAAGACCACCTTTTAAGGGGTGATGGAAAAAGCTACAGCAAGAAGCAATTTACAGTGCCCATCTACTAGTTTAGTATTTATTTTGTACACACACACACACACTTCAGGAAACCTTTGTCAAAACTAGATGTTTCTCAGTGCCCATCCTTCCAAAAACAGACTTTACCAGTCTATCCTGACCACAGTGAAAAGACCCCCATGAGGACTTACCTAAACCTGCGTCTCTTTTGTCAGGCAGGAGTTTGCATGACTAGTTTCCTACATATGATAAAAGATTTCCTAAGCCTATGGTTTATGAACCTGAACCTTCATTTCAAAGGTCTCTGACACACATATACAGGTAGACAAAGGTAGCATGGCACATTATGACAAAATGCTTTTTGTACAAAAATGTTACACTTAGAAAAACCCTGGCTCAGGCTTACAAGTCTGAAGAAACTGTTGAAAGACAGATCATTAACATGACAATTTAATATGAGTCTTTTTTTTTTTAAATAAGATTTTGTCTGACCATCTGTGTGACTTTCTTCTTCTGCCCAGTTGTCTGGGCAGTTAATATATGCTTATGATAACTGGCTAGGAAAGACATAATAACTCCTTTCAATGCTGCCTTCAGAAATTCCATCTTTTATGTTTTTCCTTATTATTAATTAGAGTCGTTGGTAAAGAAGCCAGGACTGTAGCTTAAGTTCTGATTGGAAATTCCCTTCCTTCTCCACCAGATATTATTAAAAAGTTTTGAAATGTTTGCTTTGGATAGAGAGACTGAGGGTGGAGGAGCTCTGACATGGCACGGAAATGAAGCAGTCTGGTGAGCAGTGTCCTGTGTTGGACTGTTACCAGACAGGAGGAAATGAGGAAGGAGAAGGGCCTTTAGGAACACAAGTGCTACACAAAGGTTGTGGCACCCTATAGAAAAGACAGATGCTTTCTGCAGAAAGATATGGATGAAATGCCCTTTGCTGATGTTCCCTCAAGTTTCTCTTACCTATATAAATTCTTGTGTTTTCCAGAATTCCTTCTGAAACAGAGCAGCACCACATGATTCCTGGTTCTAACCCCTGCTGTAAAAACACAGTCCCTGAATACTTAACAACATACTACAATTTCTGCTGAGTGGTGTTGAAGCTTGAGAAGGAGAAAGATCAAAAAGTATTACTGCCTGGATTGAAGGTTCCTTAGTGCCACTGGTCATTCTATGTCCTCAGGAAGAAACATATCAGTCTGCGGGCCAATGACCTGACTTCTTGCGTATCAACTGGAAGTGCAGAAGTTTAGTGAAGCAGGACATAGAAGTAGGTTTTTGGACATGTGGCCATCATGTGGGACAGCTTTCTTAGCACTTCAGAGACAATATGATCTCCATGAGTGTCCTCAACACTTGTCAGGTCACACTCATCCACGTTTTTGTATATTGCTTACTCTTTAGACCAGAACTTCTTTAAATGCAGAGTTGCCATCTGCTTGGCAAGTGGTGGGCTGGTGGGATGATGAAGGTGTCTCACTTTGGTGCCCGAGTCACCTGTAGGAGCCTTTGTCTTAGAATCACTCCCTTCTGTTAACCCAATAGGTGCCTGATCACTTAGGATGAGGAATTAAAAGTATCCCAAAGTGTTTGCTGCCACGACGTCTTAGCCAGGTGGAACATGGCATCTAGACAAATTAATTAAAATAGTAAAATGTGTTTTTCTTCACAACCTCTGTCCACAGCCCCAGTAGATCCAGATTAGTTCCATGCCTGGGCTGAGAGAGAAAACCTGCTTGCTGCCTTTCCTTCTCTGTCTCCCAGAGGTTTGTCTTGAACAGTTAAGCTGGAGTTTGATGCTTCCTCCCACATTCTCCAAACCAGCATGTTAAAGAACCTCTCTGATACAGCTGGGTATTAGGCCAATAACTTATTCGTGGGGAATAACCTGGTTGCTATGTTGAGTCATTTACTGTGAGGCTCCACAGAGAGGTCACCGTTCAGCTGCTCCTCTAGCAGCATTCTCTGATTTCCTTCTTTGCCTCTGGGCAAGATAATATCTCACAGGCAAACTGAAGTGCAGAAAATATTTTATTCTTCACATCAGGATAATATGCGCATACATATGTATAAATATGCCATCCTCAGTGCCCAAACCATCTGTACAAGTGTCACCACAAGAGCTAATGGTGGTTTTTCTGCATGTCTCTTTACTTATTTACAGTCTGATTAAAGCATTAAACTCCAACTTGACTCCTAATTAGCAGAGCAGCAGTTACTCATTGTTGCATTGCTGTGGCCTGCTGTCTGCTTAGTTCTAAGATGGCAAAGCTGTCTGTGGACCTACTGACTTGCCAAGGTATTTCAGCTTGTTAAGGAGCCTGCTCAAATTTAGCCCATCTTCGCTGGTCTTCAATTTACAAGCAACATTGACGGTGGGGTGTTTATAATGGGAAGGCTTGATGGGAAGCAGGAGACCACACACAGTTCCCAGAGGAATTTATAAGCTTTGATCTGGCACAATTTGTGTTGAGTGTTCATTGTATTAAATCTATCTATCTATCTCATTTGCTTTTAGGTCATCTACTGAAACTATCACTCACATATGAAATTTACTTCTGTCACAGATAGGGCTTTTCTTAATCACATTTTAAACTTTACCCATTTATTGTCTCTTTTTTATCATCTGATGCACTCACAGATTATTTTTTTAAGTTTCTTTTTTTCTCCCTCAAGATGCTTATTTGAAGAGCAGGACATCAGCAATGATGGAATAACTGGCTGATTGACGAAAATCTCCACATTGACTCATCCATAAGTGAGGGGCTAAATAAAATGAAGGATTGCAAAAGAAATAGTGAATATATAGCAAGAGTTTATTTGACAGGAAAAAGACCACATCAATTTGAAGCACTGCCATGTGGGATGTCTGCAGGCTTCCTAATGACTTTTGCAATTTCTTATCTTTATAATTACTTGAATGGACTATAAACAAGTCAGATAGGCTAGCAATGCAATAATGAGAAGAGGGATGACTGCACATCAAGTGGCAAGAAAGATTCAGTATCAGCGTTGTAATGTGACTGACACCTAGGAAATACAAATTATTCTTGATAAACATTCAGCTTTACTCAAAAGAAAAAAAGTAACAAGAACAAGGAAAAAAGTAGCAGAATAAAACTAACTAAGGAAATAAGACTTTCAAAAGACTACCTTGGAGAATGGAATACTGATTTTCTTGTAAGTAGTACTTCAATTATCTGGAAAGATAATTCACTGTTATGGCAATATATTGTATCTTCCATTATATTAAGCATCATGCATTCAGGTCAGTCCTATTTAACTTAAAATACACATCTAGGCTTTCTTTCTCCAAAGTTACATATTTTAACACAATGTGACTGAAAATTAAAATTGTGCAAACATGCATACACCTGTGCTGTGTCAAAACCAGTGCCTCTTTTGTCATTCAGCAGCACCATTCCCCAGAATTCCTGCCAGTAAAACTGATGTTGGCACACCAACTTTTGCAGCTATTTCAGACATACAGAAATGAATTCCTGGTAACTCCCTGTCTGGAAAAAAACAGAGAAGCTCAAGCAAATGCTGATGAAAATTTACCCCAAGTGGTCAAATACACAATACCTATAACTTAAACTCTGTCTACATAGTATGTTTTTCAAGTTAAATATTTTAAAGTGCAGCCTTTCCTGCAGGGATTTCAAATAGAATAGAAAAAAAAAAAAATCACTCTGATACGTAAAAGAAGACAAGAGCCACAAAGGTATGCAATATTAAAAAAAAAAAAATTGTGTGGAATCAGTTGTGAGATTCCTCTTTATCAATAGCAGAACTCCTGCTAGCTGCTAAAGGACCAGGATTTCATCCCTGGACTCTGCATCTAGTGGAAGGAAACAGCAGAAGTATAAGTGAAAAATAAACAAATATATTCTCATGCTAAAAATAGCTTAACGGTCTACTAAGAGAAAACAATGCTTACGTCAATGAAGCAAACACACAGATATTTCTTTCTCCTTCATTGGCACATCATATTTTACAAGTTCAGGTATGAAAACCAGCTTAGAGATGTATTTGTTTGCTTTCCCTTACTCCTAATATTTTACAGGAAAAATAATCCAGTAATATCTGAAGGATTTATGAAAAGCAGATGTTTCATTGTGATGCTGATGGAATTAATAAAACATCTTTTCTATTAGGTAGTTGATGTCACACATCTGGTAGGAGAGTTACTGAACAGGAGGACTCATGAAAACCAGAGAAGAGAAGGCTGGGAGGGATGTAAACAGTTTTCCAACAACTAAGAGGAGTTTTTTGAGAAGATGGAACCAATCTCTTCATATGGAAGGAGGATGAGATAGGGATCATAAATTGAAACAGGGGACATTCTGACTTGACATAACAGAGGGTGGAAATCACCATAAGGACAGTCAGGGAGGGGACAGGCTGCCCAGAGGCTGTGCCGTCTCTTCCCCTGGAGATTTTCAAGACCCAGTGGAAAAGCCCTGAGCAACCTGGTCTGAGCTCAGATGTGACTCTGCTTTGAGCAGGAGGTTGGACTAGAGACCTCCTGAGGTGGTGTGAATTTCAGGAGGTGGAGAGTTTGTGTTTTACAAAGAGAACAAGAAATATTGGAAGATACAGGAAATTCAAGATTATATATGAGTGCTGAGTGTCAAGGTGATTTAAAGAACATAATAAGTATTTCCTTAACCTCTCAGTACTTGGAAGCATCATGTAATGCTGAAATCATCTAAATGCTGTTGCAATGCACTCAGCAGCTAGAATTTATGTTCACATTTATTCCTGAATCTATGCTAGATCTCAGCAAAGATTTGGTAGTTAGGTAGTTTAAATTTGGATTGGACATTTTAAGATGTGCGTTTTCATAACAGGTCCTATCTACCTTGACCACAGTGAGAACAATATTTTTAAACTCTCCCAGGCTATACCAGGGACACAATAAGGGTTAGTTTATCCAATGAGAAATGTGTCTTGTTAGGAAGGAAGCACTGTCATCATCCTGAATCCTTAGTAGAAGGAGCTGAAAGTGAGCTTTTGAAGTAAATCATGAATAGAGATCATGAGAGCTTTGAGTAAGAGTGACTTGGCTTTGGAAATTCCACTTTGTGCCCATTGGAAAAAATAGACGAAAAGATTCCTTTTTTTCCCCAGAGAATGTTATTCAGTCAGATAGCTGTTCTCAAATCTCTAGCTGCTGTGCTCCCTGGAGACTGGCTCTTGGAGCTGACTGATGCCAGGGTGTTCTGCAGTAAAGCACCCAGAGCCAGGGTCCACAAGACCTCCAGTTTGCTCCTAGTTCTAGAAAAACCCTATTCCTAACCTTCAACCTTTGTGGTCCACTACGGCTTTTGAACAATTATGAAAATCTTAAGTAAAACTTTTTTTTTTTTTTACTTTTTTCTAAAGACAATTCAAAATCCCTGTACCATACATAAAAGGAAAATAAAAGATTTGGGTTTTCTTTTTGTTTCAGGACAAATTTTAAAAATTTAATTGGAATTCCCAGTCAAGGAGGATTTCCAGTTTCCAGCCAGTTCCTAGCAGGAGCCGGTTATTAGCTTCCATTAGGCATATGTGCCTTCCTGTCCTTGGAAAAACTTTTTCCTTTCACACATCCAGCTGTCAGAAAAGTTGTCATTTAGCCCTGGGCCATTGTATGTTTTGTTCCGTTGTGATAATCTGCTTTGGTTTTGTGAACTTTAAAGAGTTCTGCTACCATTTTGATAAAGAATTATCACATTTATCATGTTTCTATGCAACTTCTATGGAATTCTCTGTGTGTTTTCATGCAAACTGCAATATGCTATTATGACTATAAAGTCCAGACTTTACCTTTTGGCACAGTCGGGAAAATATATTTGATGGTTTTTGTATTCTATGTCTTCTGTACTTCAACTCTGTGCTTTTTGTAATATTAGATCCTACCAGTTAAACAATTATTGGGTTTGGGTTTTTTTTTTGCATTTACTCATCTCCAATTTACTGCAAAAATGAAGTCATAGTCTTGGATTATGCCATTTGGGTACATCACAGCAAGTGTAAAAGGTACATAAATTTCTACAGGATAAGTGCTCAGACATTGATTTCATTCTTGTTAAGTGCTTTGATGATTAACAATAGGATACTCCATCTGCTGAAATTTGTGTTGGCTCAGGCTCTAGTTTAAAGTCTGTCCATTATTTTAAGGATAGATTTGGCTGTATAATTGTAGTACATTATATTAGTAGCATATAAACTATTCAATTAATTTGAAGCTAACTCGCTAAATGAAATATATTTACAAATTGGAAAATAAATAGCACAATTTGATTTTTCATTCCAGTTTCAATTCAGCCAAATAATAACTTTCTCATTTTCCCTTCTCATTACAATTTGATAAAGTTTTGTTTCCTTTTTGTTTGTTTGTTTTAAACTCATTTAAACTAAGGTTCCCTTTTCATAAAACCATGTAAGATAAAAGATTTTCTCTTCTCACCTTTGTTGTCTGTCACTCCCACCCAGATTCTTATTATCATCCTTTTATAAATATTCCTTTATTTTATTGCAACCACCTTTTCCTTCTCCTTACATGAAGCAAATGTCATAGCTTAGGAAAACCTGAACCTTTCTACTAGGATGGAAATGAACTAAATGTGGTCTTTTCCTTGTGTTGAACAGCCGTTAGTCCAAAAAGGACACCGAGGAGCTACAGAATTTCTTTTGAAGCAAAGTGCTTCAGAACACAGGTAAGGGATTACAATCCCACCCCAAACATTAGAAAGTTAAAGTAACACAGCATGTAAAAGTCATTATCATGGTAACTTTGCTTGTATGTTATACAGCTTCCTGAAACCTTTGTGTTTGTTTTTTGGGTTTTTTTGAGGATGTAAGCTTTTGATTATAGGCCTTGTGTTTTTGTGTATGTTTCTGCAGTGTCTGACCTACTGGAGACAAATCCCTATTTCAGTCTCAGGCTTCTATTAAAATAAAAATATGTGATAAAACAAATGCTGGGAAGATTAGTGTGCTATTGACTCTCGGTAGGGACTGCTAAAACTATCCAGTAGCACAACTATTTGAAGAGATTTTGTGTGACACATTATTGTGAATTTACCACAAAGCTAGCTTTTCAGCCCAGTTTCCCTATAAATACTGAATGTAAGGCTGAACTGAAAGCTGAATAGGTACTTCATGGAAAAGTGCTCATAGCATGGAGCTAAAGGCACCTATGCTGGAGCATGAATGGTTTGCCTGTTGGTAAGTTTACAAGGGTAAATTTCTACACTTTAATTTCCTCAACATGAGCTGTCTGAAGATTCAGGCATTGTAAATTAGAGACTTAATGGAAATGTTTACCATCAAGGATATGATAACATGAAAAGGAAATCAAAGTATTATATAGATAAAGCAGTATACATTCAGTTTCCGGTATTTCCCTCATTGTGGGTTACCAACTTAACATCAGTGAGAATAAATACTCTGTCAGAGCAGCCATAAAGATGACTTGGTTATAATAGGGAAAAATACTGACAAAAGATGTCTGCTAAAATACTGATAGAGAAAATCTCTGCCAACCTGGGAACTGCTAGCCTGGGAACCTGGCCTCAGAAGACAGGGCATCCTTGACAAGCATGGGTTGTCAAGGCCTGGGTTGGCCTCGATAAGCGCAGCTGACGGCCTGGAGCATCCTTCATAAGCACAAAACAAAGAAACTGCTATAACCTGCAGAACAAAGAAACTGCTATAACTTACAAACTGACCTCCTAAGAAAGTAGAAGTCAGCAACAGCTGTTCCAGGAACTGGTGTCCTACGCCCACTTACATATCCGCATTAAAGACATAAAAGTAACTCACTATCTTCCCAAAATGAGCTTCTCTCTCTGAGAACTCCCTTTGTGTGAACTTATCTACACGCTCCTTTGGACCTGCCAGGGACGCCTCGTCGAATCCAGGCTCTGTGACGTGGATCATCTCCGCAGTGAGACTTCGTCTGTCATTGATTGGCCTCACTCCCGGGAGCAGTTTAAGAAACTGTATGGGTAATACTTTGAATGAAATATATATATATATATATGCATACATATATACAATATTTTACTATCATATTATTTTCATTATCCAAAGATCTTCTTGTCCCTGTGAAAGACATTTAGATTTAGGTTTACATTTAGCTTAAAAAATATTCCAGGCTATGTACTTCTTTGATCCTTGTTTTGTCTTACATACTTAAAATGCTTAAAAAAAAATCTGGTTTATATACTCATAAAGGCTTTTAACAAAGATACTAAGATCAGTATGAATTAAGTATAAATTGAAAGGAGTGTGTGTGCATATTTGTGTGAAATCACCAGAAAAAAGGTTAAAAGAATGGCCCTTATGTGGAATGGAGGACATAATTTCCATTCTGTGAAGTTCACAGGTGCACAGTTTTTGTTCCAGAGTTTGGCAAAGCTTGCACTTTGATTAGACCAGCACAGATGACTTGCTAGAGGAAGACCCTGCTTTTTAACAATAGGAGGATAGCAGCCGGGTCATCCTCTGGATGTGTCCAAAACTAAACTGTGGAGACCTTCTACCTTGTTAAGGGACAAAATGTAGGTTGACCTGAAAAAACTCCCCTCTGAGAATGCAGAATGTAGTAACAGGATCTCCAAGTAAAGTCACAACTTGCTTAAGC
This sequence comes from Ciconia boyciana, assembly GCF_034638445.1. Lineage (NCBI taxonomy): Eukaryota > Metazoa > Chordata > Aves > Ciconiiformes > Ciconiidae > Ciconia > Ciconia boyciana. The sequence continues at coordinate 35,784,650 of NC_132934.1, forward strand.
TGTCTTGATCAAAAAAAAAAAAAAAAAAATTTTTTTCTTCTGAAACCCAGAAATGGTGTTCTGAATGACAACTTCAAGCACTGCTTTACTTAATTTGGAGAAGACCCTTGAAAGAAACAGAGATTGGTGCTTATTGCTGGAAAAGGCACTTTGAAGAAGAATTACACAGCTTTTGTGCAATCACAGAAACCTTCATGTAGCACCTGCTGAAATTAAACTAAAATCTTCCATTCCTTTTAGGGTGAATTGGACTTGGACACTAATAAAAGATCCTAATGGTAAAATAAATGAGAATCATAAAATAGGTTTAGTCTGTAGAAGTCTGTAAACTATGTCTTAGAAGTTTCTTATTTTTTTTCCATTCACAGTCTTTTAAAAGAAGTACTGTAGGATCTTGCTTTGATTTGTTTCTACATTTTTTTTGGCAGGAAGGAGGAATAATTGAGCCATATGTTATATTTGTATTGCATTTCCTATGGGGAGGGGAGTATACATCTTATGACAAAACAAAATTTATTAAAAAACCTAAAACAATTTAGTGGACTTATTTGTTTATCTATGTGGTTTTGGAACACACTAATTAAATTTATTTTATTGAAACTTTAAAAAATATCCAGCCCTGAAAAGTCTATTTGTTCTGGAAATTTTTAATATACTGAAAATAGGATTTTCCTGTGGCAATGTCACTTGAGCCATAACTGTAATTAAGAGCAAGTAATAAGGGTGTTCTGGCAAAAATTAATGAAAATTATGAAGTCTGATGTGGTCAAAGCAGCATAGAGAAGAATATCTAAATCAAAAGACATTAAAAGATTTATTTTATACATATCTAATCCATTCTGACTAGAAATCAAACCAAAGACCTTTACATCAAAAAAGCTAATCTGAGAAGCCTATGCTTTCTTTCAAAATCTGTCTCACAAAAGAATATGTATAATTTATTTTTTTAATTATGTGTCCTTTCCTTCTTTTGATGAATATGGATAGTTTTTCTGTTGTCACACTCACATATGACTGCCAGGAGAGCAGTGGCCCAGAGAAGGAGTTTTCCACATTCTCCCAGTACACTTCCATCAGGCCTGTAAAGTGATCTTGCACCCATCAGCTTCCTCACTTTCAGTATTACCTCACTTCACCCCTAGCATCATTCACTGTCTCTATCTCACAGCTACCCCAGTCTGCCTCAATCCCAGTGCAGAAATCATTCACACTTTCCAGTTAAAACTACTGTGAGTCTTATTTAGCAGTCTGTTTTGATCTCACTCATCCTGCCCTGAGTTGCACTGAGCTGAGTCTTTCATTAGGATCCAGAGGAAAGGAGAAATATGGTGGCAATAGCAGTGGTCTGGAATGATGGGGGCAAGGAGGGAAGAGTTTTATGGGAGACAAGTCGCCATTGGGGCACAGGTTGAAAAAGGAAAAATGAAGTCAAAAGCTTTCTGGATCAAAAGGTCTGGAAAACAGACCTTAAATCTACAGGATCTATAGGATAGGATAGGATAGGATAGGATAGAATAGAATAGAATAGAATAGAATAGAATAGAATAGTTCAGTTGGAAGGGACCTACAACGATCATCTAGTCCAGCTGCCTGACCACTGCAGGGCTGGACCAAAAGTTAAAGCATATTATTAAGGGCACTGTCCAAATGCCTCTTAAACACTGACAGGCATGGGTCATCAACCACCTCTCTAGGAAGCCTGTTACAGTGTTTGACCACCCTCTTGGTAAAGAAATGTTTGCTAATATCTACTGTGAACCTCCCCTGATGCAGCTTTGAGCTGTTCCCATGCTTCCTGTCAGACTATACTGTGGAAGACCAGTTCGTAAACCATGTCTCCAAATGGAAGTACATCACTAAGCAAGTAATCCTATGCTGGTTTTCATGGCTTTTGATGTGCCGTGTTAGACTTGCCTTAAGTGTTCTGGAACCCATCTCTTCATGGTAGATCACCTCTGTCGTGTAATAACTGTGGTCACCGAAGGTGCTCAAACTTATAGCCTCATCTTAAGAAAAATTAAGGTTGTCAGCAGAGTCTCCAAGGAGTCTAATCTAATCTACTGCTCCTCACTCTGTGTTCAAAACAGACCAAGCTCACGACCAGTCTACACATGTTGTCATTCAGTTAGAAGACATTGTCATCCCTGCTTGCCTTGTTCTGTGGACAGGTAAACTCAGAAGTTTCCAGTGCTTTCCTTAGCCTTTCAGGGATATTAAAGAAGAAAAAAAAAATCAGCTATAACTTCTCTGTAACAGACTTTCATTAATCACATATGCAGCTTGCTTTTACTTCAGTGGGATTTCTCCATCTGAATTTGGGAGCAAGATTTGGCCTTTGAGGGGACTTGTATAAATTGTAGTTCATTAATTCTTGGTTTGACAGAGAGTTAAATATATTTAAAGAACAATAAAATACAAGAGTATTAGCAAGCTCTCTTGTAACTACCACAGTCACAGCTCCTTAGAAGATGACAATCATGTGCCTAACAAAATAGTTAAGAGTGCAAAAATCTGAGGCAGATTAATGAAGTGATTAACGAAAACATCCTGTGAAATCACACTTGTTGGAACTCTTTTTGTCAAGCAAAAATAGTCTTTCTCATGGTAATTCCTGATTTCAACAAGAATTCTACCTCAGACTGAATTTAATTTTAAGATCAGATTCAGGATTAAAGTTAATTGCATTTATCATTTCTCTGGTATCACTTTTGAAGAGATACCTGTCTGAAAAGAGTTGAGGCACACAATTGATCTGACACAGGTGACATGAAAGTGTGTCTAAATGATGGTGAGGTACATCAGGGAGGTGTGTGTTTTCCCCATACAAATCAGGGAACATAAATTTAGGTGACATTCTGGATGAACCCTGTGGAAGCTTGTGCCCTTTCAGTTGCGAATTATTAAGGCCAAATTTTATTGCAGCAATCCCAATGAGTTATGAACAATTTGTGTAAGAAAAAAGAAGCCCCAGACCAGAGAAGAAAGGAAGTTCACCACAGAACTGGCACAAGTAAGCAAATTGTAAAGTAAAATACCGCAGATAACAATGCAGGAGGCAATTCAGAAGATGTACTTCTGCTATGATTTTATATTTTAGTTGGCTTTAGATGAACCAAGTTTATTTTGACTGATCTGAGTGATACAATTATTGGACTCAGTGAGTCCAGCATCAGGCTTTATCACAGGTGAAGTGTTTGTTTTATACAAAGGAAAGAAGTTATTTTTAAGGGCAAGACCAGATTGAATTTCCACATGACATTACTATGAACCTTATATCTGTTCCACAGGAACTTTTTCTGAAGTGTGAGTGGGTGGCCAAATCTTCACAGCCTTTAGAGAAGATTTTTCTTTGTGAGTGAAGTTATTTTCTGTGTTACCATTTTTAAGAGGTCAAAATAGAGCAGAAGAGGTTAAGGGACTTCTTTTGCACAGAGCAAAAAATCTTATATTCTCACTTTTTCATGTCATGAAGGGATTCAGAACCTGTATCTTCACACCCTGGAAGAGTCCATATACATAAAGCTGTATCTACAAGGAAGAGTCCTATGTACAGCTGTGCAGGATTTAATTCAAGATTCACAGAGACAGGGAAGCAGAGCAAAAAGGAGTGGCACTGCAGTTTAGTGGTGAGGAGCTGGTCCTGCCCCTGCTTTCAGGACTGTGTCTCTCTTTTACAGGAAACAATCATTGTATAGCATGCACTGCCACTTGTTTTTTGCAACAGACCCAAACAGCCTCTTTCTACATGTGGATGTGTTAGCAACCATACTAAAGCCTTGAGGAGATACAGAAAAAAGGGAATCCTTGCTTCTGGATCCTGTGAAGGTGCTTGTTTAGACAAAGAACTGTTAATATAAAAAGCACAGCCCAAAATGCCCAGGAGCATCTCAGAGTTTTGAGTGTCTGTGGAGTTAGGATGCAAGAAAAGAGGTAGAAGAGTCACTTTCTTGGATTACAGTGTTTCTGCTTGATCAATTCTTTTCTGCTTTCCAGACCAAAGTTGTTTTGTGGATCTGGTCTTAAAATTCATAATGGAGCTAGTTCCTAGTGTTTGCAGGAAAACTTGATTGATAGGTTTTTTATTTTAACCCATGAATTATAATAAGCACCATAAAAATGATTATTGTTTTCTTGGTGAAACAGAAATTATGGATAAAAATCTGATGTTTGATCACAAAACCAAAAAGTTTTATTGCATTTTTATTGAATATTTATCTTTCTAAATCTTTTGTCTTCAGGCAATATCTGACAATATTTTATTCTACAGTAGGTTAACAGGAGGCAAAGTTATTTGACGTATGGCCAGAAAGTGACAGGCTATAAAAAGCAAGGTGACATTTCATGAAGACATGTTGTAAAACAGAGCTACAAGAAAAATGCAACATAGAGCAGGGATAAAAAACATGAAGAAACGTGGTAATGATAGGGGCACTAGGATTTCAAGTTGCAAATGCTGCAGCAGTTAAGCAAGCAGATTTTCACTATCGTTGAAGTCTTAAGCCACATCAAATGAAGTGTCAGTGGAAAATCTCTCTGTTGTAAACTCTAGAAACATTCTTAGGCCACATATGACACAGAAATTTTGTAGGATATTGACTGCAGTGTTCAGTCTGTTATAAAGAGGATTCCACTTAATTTCGTTCAAAAATTTACTAAATTTTTTGTATCTCCTAAATAAAGGTGCACCTATGTCATATGCTTTTCACAAACTATGATGTTAGATAAAGAAATGTTATAGAATCATAGACTGGTTTGGATTAGAAGGGACCTTAGAGATCATCTAGTTCCAACCCCCATGCCATGGGCAGGGACCCCTTCCACTAGACCAGGTTGCTCAAAGCCCCATCCAACCTGGACTTGAACACTCCCAGGGACGGAGCATACACAACTTCTCTGGGCAATCTGTTCTAGAGCGTCACCACCCTCATAGTGAAGAATTTCTTCCTTATATCTAATCTAAATCTACCCTCTTTCAGTTTAAAGCCATTACCCCTTGTCCTACCACTACATGCCCTTGTAAAAAGTCCCTCTCCAGCTTTCTTGTAAGCCACCTTCAGGTACTGGAAGGCTGCTATAAGGTGTCCCTGGAGCTTTCTCTTCTCCAAGCTGGATAACCCCAAATCTCTCAGCCTGTCTTCATAGGAGAGGTGCTCCAGCCCTCGGATCATCGTCTTCCTGAAGTGTTCGAATACTGCCAAAAAGAAGCAGTGGACTGTTTGCATAGCTGTTTATTTTTCTCTAACTGTTCATAACCTTCAGGTGCTGGAAGAACATTTGACTTCAAATGCCCTGATACTACTTCCCTTTTATGAAAAAAGGTAAATATTATATATTTGATAAGAAAAACATGTAAAAGAGCTGGTTTTAAGTGTGGGAAAAGTGAGTAGTTTCTGATGGCAGCTGTCTTCATGGGGTGGCCATGAACTGCTGCTTGCATTTGATCTCCAGAGGTCCTTTCAGACCTATTTCACTCTATAACTATGATTTCTCCTCCAGGAGGAGAGAAAGGGAAACCATCTTTCTTCAGTCCTCTCTGGATCTGCTGGAGCTGAAGGGGCTTTAAAACCTGCCTAACTCCTTTCTATTCCTTCACTTTGCCCTGACTGCTCTCAGGGCTGACAAAGTGGAGGTCACTGCTGCAGGTGAAGCAGGCTGAGCCTCATGGGAGCTACTGGTAGCTGAACTGGCTTGGTAAATCCCAGAGGGATGTTTGGATGGAAAAACAAATCCTGTGTTGTGGAGATGGAGGAGAGAGGGGGACAGAGGAATCCAGAGGGGATCCCAACAGGATGAAACTTAGCTACTTGTGTCCTAGACATTTGTCTGGGACTGTCTTGGTCTTTGAGTCCTGTGCTAGCACCAGGAGCAGAGAGAAACTCCCAGCCACTGCCCTTCTGAAAACTTGTAAATGCTTGCTAACTCCACTCTGCCTTACTGCTCCCAGCCTCTTATCACTGCTTCTTGAAACTCTGTCAATTTCTCACAGCTCCCCAAATCGCCCTGATGTCTCTTCCTCTTGAATTGGCTTTTCACTGTCACAAAATTAAAAGTTGTTGACACTAGTGTTAAAGAAAAATAAAATTATGGTATAGCTCCTACTAGATGCCAGAAAAATCAGTTCTGCCTACATAGCTCATATTGAATGAGCTCTGATATTCACACACTCTACACTGGAGTGGTTTTAAGGCGTTGGCCAGTGTCCACACAGAGTGAGAGTTTCAAACTGTTTTCTACTTTAACACCTAGATATGAAATTATAAGGAATTTTGCTCAGTGTCATCCAGGACAATCAAGAGTCCTTATCCTTGCTGATAATCCTTTGAGCCATTTGATCCTCCAACAATTTCTTTCTTAATACAAGGGCTCAAAATAACATTTCTGCATTATACATGACAGTATTTTGCTTTAAATGGAAATAGAATCTCACAGTCCATTGGTACATTAGTTTGACTGTAAATCATAGTCTGAATTATACTGTTCCCATAAATTTTTTAGACCATAGGATTGAATTAAAATCTCTGAGATGTCTCTTACTACACATAATCAGTTGCTGTGTTTTTTGGTTCAGTGTCGAACTAATAACCTGTTCGTGGAATTGTGGAATTGCAACCTTAATCTTTCAAAATAACACTTGCTCCTAAGGAAAGAGCTGCAACCATTCAGATTTTCAGTATAGCCATTTTTATAGGATGGCAGAATTGCTGAGGTTGGAAGAGACCTCTGGTTGTCCGTAGTCCAACCCCCTGCTCAGAGCTGGGGCAGCTAGAGCAGGTTGCTCAGGGCTGTGTCAGGTGGGGTTTTGAATATCTCCATGGGTAGAGACTCCACAGCCTCTTGGGTCCACCTGTTCCTGTGTTTGACCTACCTCACAGTAAAAAAAAATGTTTTCTTGTGTTCAGATGGAATTTCATGTTTTTTAATTTGTGCCTATTGCCTCTTGTCCTGTCAGTGGGCACCACTGAGAAGAGTTTGACTCCCATCTTCGTTACTCTGCTCCACCAGGGATTTATACACATTGATAAGATTCCCCCCCACTGGAGCCTTCTCTTACCCAGGCTGAACAGTATGCTGGCTCATGTACAACTTGGCGTCTACCAGGATCACCAGGGCTTTTTCTACCAAGCAGTATTCCAGCTGGTTGGAGCCAGCCTGTACTGGTACCTGAGGTTATTCTTCCCCACGTGCAGGAGTCAGCATTTCCCTTTGTTGAACTTGATGGGGTTCCTCTGCCCATTTCTCCAGCCTGTCAAGGTCCTTCTGAATGGCAGCATGACCCTCTGGTGTATCAGCCCCTTCTCCCAGTGTTGCATCATCTGCAAACTCGTTGAGGATTTACTTCGTCCCATCTTCTAGGTTGTTAATGAAGAAGTTAAAGAGTTTTGTCCCTGGTACCCCTGTCTTTGGTACCCCGGGGTGCACCATTAGTGTGTGGTCTCCAGCTCAACTTTGTGCCACTGATTACAACCCTCTGGGCCTGCAAAGTCAGCAGGTTTAATTCCTTTTATTTTCCCCCTTGCCTACTTACATCAGTGGGGCCTTCTTTCTTCCTCTTCCTTCTTCCTTTCTTTCAGTTACAAAGTCAGCAGGTTTAATTCCTTTTATTTTCCCCCTTGCCTACTTACACCAGTGGGGCCTTCTTTCTTCCTCTTCCTTCTTCCTTTCTTTCAATTACAGTATAAGCTTACAAAATAGTAAAACTGAAAACTTGCTTCATATATATTTTTAATGTTAGGAGTTACAATTCTAAATTTAAAAAAAAATTGTTTTTCCAGTTAGAGAACCAAAGTGAAAGCAGTCTGTTAGTTTATTGAATTGGCTTATCTGGAAAGGTCGTTAAGTCCATGAGCAGAAGTCATGCTTTCTACTCCTATGGGTAGGGCCTGATTAGAGATGAGTATGCTCATTAAACCCTTCCAACAGATGGCAGTCTACAGTTATACTTTGGGGTTCCCTCTGTCTTCTCCAGAGCAAAACAAGATGATGCATTCTGCATAAAGCTGTAGTTCAGTGTATAAGTAAGTAGGCCCACTGCTGTGCACATCAGGATAACTCTTATGATACATGGAGGTAACACAATGGAAATCGCAGTTTAGAAATCCAATTTATCTTGCTGTGAATAGAATTGCATCCACTACAGACAGCAATAAATTTTGTTCTATAACACCGTTATAGAAATGTGACATTGAAAAACTATTTGCAAACTACTAAGCATTCACATAGCTTGAGTTCATGGAGTTTAGAAAAATGTTAATTCCTGGTATGCGAAGGAGAACAAAGGATTTTTTACCAACTGCAGCCAAAAGGTCAGATCACAACTGCTGAGGTAATGAAACAAAAGCTTCTTTCAACTTTAGTTGCTTATACAGTTTATAAATGCATAACATTCTGTGGATACCTCTTTCTTGCAGCACTGAGTTTCTGCCACTGATTTCTGTTTCTGAATTATGGATAACTCTATTTTAACTCTATACCTTCATACCAGTGTCTATAGCCCCAAGACTGATAAACAAATGATGCTTGGTATTGAAGTACTTGAACACTGATTTTTTCACCTGTGCTTTTGCAAATGTCATATAGAAAGTTCATTCATAAAATAAATATATACCACCAGTCCTGTAGAAGCTTTAGCATGTTAAGGCTTAGGTAGGTATTTCCTGCTTATATTTAAGACAGTGACTGATGGATTTATGTATTGGGTCTTATGAGCTTATTACCTACGACAGAAGGAAATGGGACTTAATACTGTAAGAAGTTCCTCATACTCTCATATTTTGTCTGCATGTGAACCATCCTTCCAGAAGATATTAACTTCTTTTTTAAAGAATGGGTTTATACATTTTTCATTGCTTTCCCTCTTACTAAATTCATGCTCAGTGTTATTTCTCAAGGCAGCCAGAAACATACAACAGACATCATAGAGCTCAGCAAACCTAGCTGCTGGGAAGTATAGGAGCTTATGTATTCCACTCATAACAATAAGAAACTGTGTCATTTGTTTTCCCTGGGAAAATTCATTACCAGAAGATGGTGTTAGTCAGGGTTCCTCTACACTTTTACCTTAGAATTACCTCTCATTTGAGAATAATTTTTTTTTAATTGAAAAGTTTTAATTAGATTCATAACTCATTTGTTTCTCCATGAGAACTTCTCTACACAGAGAAATGTTCAGAACCAATGTTTCGAGGATCACATCCTGTAATTTTCTACCCCTGGGAGCAAACGCAGTCTTCATCTGAATGACGGATGGAAGGAACTATATAGATATTTACCTGTATCCATGCCACGTGACTCAGGAGTATGCACTTAACCAGACAATGCTGATGCAGGAGTCCCTTTGCTCGTCCCCGCTTCCCTTCAATTTAAACCTGCCAAGAGTCTCTGCTGCACAAAATCACCCTATTCTAGAATAAAAGGCATTGTAACACAAAGGGCAGTGTTTGCCCAAGAAATGGTGCCAAAATATTTAATCCAGGTCAATTTCTTTGTACAGAGACAGATGACTGCATGCTGTTTTAGTGTGGTTTAATGAGTTACTGCTTGTAGTAAGTAAGTCTACATACAAGTCTGAGCAAGTCTGTACTGATACTAATACTTAGCTCCTACATGTATTTTTCTAGTCATAAGTCTTAAAGGGGGGTGTTGGTTCCTCATTTTACAAGTAGAGGAACTCTTAGTAGAGAAACTGAGAAAGGGTGAGGAAGATGGACTGCATCAAGATTCCCTCTGCATCCTAAGGTTGTGTTCCCACTGGTTTAAGAGCTTATAATCTTTTCTCCCAAGTTCCAAGTGCATAATCTAAAAGCAAGATGACTTATAAATATTTAGAAAAAAACAGGTTTTCACAAACCTCATCCTAGAAACATTGAGAGGAATCACCTTATCTTTCTAAGCTGTCTGAATGTCACCTAGAAAAAGAAAAGCAGCTGCAGTCAATAACAAAAACCAGTCACCTCAGAAGGATGATTTACTTATTCTATTACAGGTAAAGAAAGACATGGCATGAATTCCCTTGTGGGCAGGTCTGATCCAGTCATTTAAAAATAAGGATTTAGTACCTTTTGAGGTAGATACCTTGTTGTATCTGAGAGACATGCATATAAGGCTGGCAGACCCAAACCCAAAAGTTATTCATACTTCTGGCTATCCAAGTAGGATATCCTAAGACATCTAGAGTGGCATTAACAATCTCTGCATGGGCAACCAAATAAAGCCTGAAATGTTTGTTATTCTTTCCTAACTAGTAAAAGCCTTAAAAGTGATTCTTGAGTGACTAAAGATGGATCCAGTCCCCTCAGAGCTATCACACATCACACAAGTTTATAATGTGCCAGAGCCCCTATTCTGCAGTGCATCATTACCATGGAGAAAGTAGTTGCACACCTCACTTAACCACTTTGAAAAGATGTTGCCTGTCTTGCATCCGCAGTGCTACAGAGTAAGATGAGTTTGTTGAAAACTCTAATCCAATACCTTTCCCAAGCCAGCCAAAAATGCATCCATAATTCAACACAAAACAACTGCAATGGCTGAGGCATTGGAGGAAGCTTTAAAACAGATGCAGTACAGGAGCTTGAGTGATATCATTTTACTTCAGTTGGCTGGTTTACCTGACAAGCAGGTAAGAACTCTGAGAGTGCTGAGTCTCTCTCTGGACTAAAGCTTTAATTGGATGATGAGGTGAGATAATGGTCTGATATGTGCTAGTTTGGCCATAGTTCACAATGCTGAGCTCAACATTAGCCATATTTCACCTGCTGCCAAAGTCAAAAAACCCAGAAAGCCAAGACCAGCAGGCAGCATTTCAAGACTATGTCTGTAGAAAAAATGTTTCCTATCCATACCTCACAGATTGTCTACTGAGAAATCAATGGAGTTAAATAACTCGTGTCAATTTTGGACACCATTTACATTTTAGGCTTGGATTTTGATTTTTCTATTGATTTTATGCTGTTATAAATCCTTCACTTCAAAGGAGCTACTTGATTTAAATCTGTAACAGAACATAACAGGACCTATTTGCTTTCATTAAAGGTCTTTTGACTTCACTGGTACCAGTATTAAACAGGAATGGTCAGAGGACTCCAACATAAATTTTAAGAGTGCTTAATTTAATTTTAAGTACATGCCACGTAAGTACATTGCTAAGACAATTTCATGCTGCAGACTATGTTGGTGCTAATTGCACATAAAAAGAAGGCAAAGAGAAGAAAGCTCAAAAAAGATGTAAATCTTGAAAGTGAGAAAAAACCTAATTAGGGTAACTCAGTACATATATAGAAGAGAAAAAATAAGTAAATCGAATCAGATATTCCAACTGTTCCTTTTAAGTCCCTTAGAGCTATGACAGCGTACGTGTGTCTGTGTCTGTGTGTTCATATAGAAATAAAGATGTATGTGCTTATATATGTATGTAGACACATTATATATTTATATATTAAAGTTGAGGAGGAGGATTAGTGGATCTAGGTAGGAAAAAAAGACTGTATCAGAGCTCAACTCCTTAAGTCTTTGCTCTGTCTGAACACAAGAGTATGAATGAAGATCAGTCAGTTTACCATTTGGCAATGGCATTGGTGTTCCTCTTAAGGGAAAAAGCCATTTTGCCTTGAGGAACTGAGAATGAGAAATAGCAGTGTAAAATTTTGAAAAGTGTTAATGAAGAATTTTTCAGTTTAAGTCTTTTGAAAGTAAATTCCAGTTTTGTGACTTCAGAAGTATTTATGATATTTTTTTTAGGTTCAGAGACCATTTCTCGTCCCATAAGGAGGTTTTGCACAGGAACCCACTGGGCTTCGGGACATGCAGCTGTTTGACAGCTTTGCTGTGCGCACTTGGCAGGAGCTGACCTCTTCTTGGTGACTCCTCACGCTGCCCAGCTCTGGAGTGAGGAGAGGACTCTGTTGTCATCAGCAGTTGCCTGTTCTTCAAGGATTTCACAATCTATTCCTTTCTTCCATACTCCCAATACCTGGGAAATTTTGGACAATGAGTTTTGTTTGTAATTAGAATAAAACCTCATGCAAAATTGTAGAAAACTCCAGTGAACTGGTACATTTAATCTTTTTCTGTCAACTTTGACAGTTCAAATATTGCCTGTCCTGCTGTTCCCTCTCCTTTCACCAAGCCCTGCCTTTTTTCCATGTTGCATGGCCAAAGTGTTTTTTTCCAGTTCTGCTCTTTAACAAGCTTGTTTTCTTTTCCAGCTAACACCTATCCATTTTTTTTCTTTGTCTGTCACACGACACAGGTTTATACTTGCTGCTTTCTCTGAAGAATGGGCCTTGGGTAAGGACATAAAGGCCTCATGAGGGCAATTAGTAATAGTGTGTAAAACTCCCCTTCAAAATCTCTTTTCACAAGTCACCCCACCTGGCTGTGTCTGCTTCTGGTTAGACAGCTTGTGAAAAAACCCTGAATAGTTTTGCCTTGCAGAAAAATATCATGATTTATAGGCTTGTCCTTAAGGAGGAAACAGAGAGAAAAAGGAGAAAATATAAGAGACATTGAAAATTATTTTAGACATCTCTTGTGCTGCCAATATCATTCTGTGTAACTTCTATTTTGCAATTCATTAGCACAAGTTCATGAATTCACAGGTGTTTACAACACTAAAAATGTGCTAGCACCAGCTTTGGTATGCACTGACAGAGCTTTAGGGCTGTACAGAAGGAATATCCTTTGCTCTATAGATTTGTTTCAGTAGGATCTCAGCAAATGCTGGAAGAAGGACTGATGGCCCCACATTAAATTCTTGCAAGTGCTGCTACTCAGGTGTGTTACACTGTGGATTTACATTCATTCTTCCCCATGTTTGTTGTGTTTTGGAAGATAAAATTATTTGCCAAATAATTAACCCCCTGTATATGCTGCTATTGTGTCCTCAGCTTGGAAGTAGTGACTATTGCTTGTACTAAGGAAGCATAGAAACTAAAAAAGTCTCAGACCCATCTGTGATAATAGGAATGACACAGCTGAAGCCTTGCTGCTCAGGACCTCCTAATCTCGACAATTTGTGTGTTTGCTGGAGGACATAATATGACCGTTAATGGCAGTCCTCTCAGTGACTGGCACATAAAAGCTCATGTAGCTTTCCAATACCAATGAACATTCATTAGGGTCTTGAAAGATAATGATGATCAGAACCTCGAAGGATAGCCACAGCTCAAAGGGGAGATAATGACAGAATGGGACCCTAGGGTGTGAAATTTTGGTTGGTCTTTCTAGGAGGCAAGATGCTGTATAAAACCAGATAAAAACTTCACAGAAAAAAATATAAAGTTCTGGAGATTAAGAGAAAAATAATTAAATAATTACTCAGGAATCATGTGCCAGTTATTCCATTAATAGGCTTCTTTGAACCATAGTCACATCTTTAGGCTTTTAAGCTATGTCTCTATTGCTAAAAAAGGAGAAGGAATGATCTAGAGTACTGGACTGTGATTACGTGTGGTGCTGAATAGCTAGCATACAACTGGCATGATAATGACCCAGGCCAATTAGCACTTTCTGAGAGATGGCTGGACAAGGCTTGAGGGATTTTATGCACCAGGGACCATTTCCAAAATCAATATGCATAAGCCTGAATGAGGTTTTGCTTCCCCTTCTCTCAGGACAGGTCTCAAAAACTCTTCCAGGAGTTTCTCAAACACCTCTATATTCTCTTAATCCATAATTTAGTGGAGCAAAAGCACACCACACCCCAAAAGGAAGGACCATCAGTTTCACACTGCTAAAACACCACTATGAGGGTCTGTAATGTAACCCTTAAAATATTTCAGACCTTTAAACTTAAGAAAACAGCAGGAATGAGAACCATGATTCAGAAGCAGAAGGTTCTAGCATGGACCCAGAGGGCATCCAGGAGCCAGCACTGTGCAGCATGAATGTAGCTTTCTGGGCTACTTGATATCTCTTTTATTTAGCAGTGGGCAGGTGGTCTTAGAGGCTTTACATATTTCTGTGCTAAAATGTTTATTGAAATACTCAACTGTTTAGTACATTTCTTTCTCATCTGCTCTCTTTCCTTCCAGCACCTGGGTAATTACACTATTTTATTATTATTATTTTAATTTCAGTTGTCACATGCCTATTTATGTAGCTTTATGTAATCTTTAGTGTAAGTGTCCTTGAAAATTGCATTTCACTAGCAAGAGATAGAAGAACTGATCTTTACATTCCTCTTTTTCCCACCTACACATTCCTTATTCTATTCTCAGTGAACATAGTGCTGACATTTTAACTACAGTATCCTCTTTATCACTTTCCTCTTTCTATGTTGGCAGTACTTTGTATATCAGCATCACATATCCTAGCAGTTCCTTCTCTGTTTCTGGAGAAAAGACATTATGATACCTCAAATCTTGGCCCTCTCCACCCTTGATTGTCTTTAGTCTTTGCAGAGACGACATTATAGCAGTTCTCATCAATAGCATTTTTCTTTCTAGGATGAGAACTCTAACTATACACTGATTGGACTGATAGCTTCTCCTAGACTTGGCCTTTCAGATCAGAAAATGTAATTACCAGTGCTTTAAGATACAAAAAAAAAAGTATTTTCATGGAGAAGAATATTTCCTGACTACTATACCCTCATTTGCCAACAGCTGATACTCAGGAACTAAGCTACATTATCATGCCCATAAAAAGAGCAATCATAGCAGTGCAAGCAGCCTTGACTGCCAATATGTCTTAGTAACCTTTTATATTATAGCTTGTTGTTACTGCCACAATAGGTTAGGGTATGTCACCATTTCTATTATATTTGAAACCACATTTTTCAGGGCTTTATAACTTTCGTACTGTGATAAACACTGACCTGAATCTTTATATATGGCTTGTCAGATAAAATAGATGAAGACATAGTGGCTGGAACTTGGGTGGTATATTACAACAAATGGCAAAAAAAAGACAAGAGCAAGTGGATTTCTCTCATTTTTGATAGTACAAAAGTTAAACATTCTTAAAAGGGAACATAAACTCTACTCTGAAATTAGGCTTTCTATTTTTGATCCTCAAAAGAAGAGTCCCCAGTTATCTGATTAAAGTAGAACTAACATCCAAGAGCTCTCAAGACCCAGGACAGTATTAGGTTTTTACCACTTCTGTAGATTAAACAAGGAAGCTACTCCCTACTGGGAAATACCCCTTGCAAGAGCTGGCAGAAGAACACTTTCAGAGTATGGGAGGGTGTTTCTAAGGGCCATCTGGCAATACCGACAGAAATGCTAACAGGCAGACTGTCAAAGAAATGGAAAAACTGCGTATCTGATGAAATAATCTGAATACGCTCTTGTAAGAGGGTCATGGCATTCCTCCTTCCCATAGGTAATTCTGCAGTTTTTTCTGTGCAGTGCATGAACTGATACAATAAGCCAAGATTACAAATATGTAGCCCTCCTCAGCAAAGATGACAAAACAAGAGTTTCCAGCTAAGGTATTAATTTTAATTCATAAACCCAACCAATAATTGAAGAGGAAAAAAAAAAAGACACTTAAATAGGATTATCAGTTTGCAGCAGCATATCTGGATAACAACATCATGTCACCAAGGTAGTTATCCACGTCAAGTTATTAAGAAGGCCAATCCCATAATCAACAGGCTGATAGACAGATGCTTCCTCCTGCCAGAAACTCCTGCCACCATTTCCATCATGTCGCTGTGTATCCACAGACCCCTATGCCAATTCCCTGTTGAGAGGAGGAGGATTCAGCTTGGCCTCTCTGTGTTTGGGTGAAACAAGGATGTGCTCATACCCATACCCTGAGTATCCATCAGTATCTCTGAGAATGTTCAGGGCAGCAAATGAGTTCCAGCATTAAATCAAAGTGAAAAAATATCTGTCTGCTCACAAGACCTGCACAATGCAAACCTTAAAACGACACTTTCTTTTTCCAAGATTTGGAGGTTTTTTTATTAAAGTTGGATAAATAATAGCAAGACACAGGTGGTTACGTGGACCATTCTTTAAACTGCTACAGTGTCCCAAACACACTGACAAAATTATAAAGGAACTTTGCAAGGGTCTATGGGGACATGTCCTTCCCAACTGAGATGAAAATCCTCACATGATATTAGAGGATTTCCTGAGATTCATCAGGAAATTCATCAGGCATTATAAAGTAACAATAAACAGTAAATATTAGCAATAAACTTTTCAAATGTATTTGTTTTATCTATACTCATCCTTCACCTTATTCACTTGCCCTAAATATTTAACTTTTTGAAGTTATTCCTGCAAGTCATTGTGTAAATTTAACTTCATGTTTACGAAGTGCACACTGTATTTAAAACATGAGTATTTACACCAGAAGTATTGCATGCTTATGCAAGAAAAGAAAAAAACCCAGTGTTACCTTGAACAATTACAACAAAGCAGTGTAGATCATGTCTAACCCAGCAGTCTTTTCTAAATCTTGAATTCTCATGCACAGTCCAGCTCTGAGTCCACGCTGGGGCATACACTGTTCTTTCTCTTCTGTACCTTGGTTTCAACGAGGAAGGTACTTGTGTGGATGAACCAGGTGAGAATTAAAATAAGCTCCAGGACTACATGGTGTACTGGAAAGCACATGTACTTTGCTGGTCAATAGACACACATTTTTCTATTTGCTATTTAAACAATCACAGGGAAAGCTTTACAAGAAACCTATAGATTTATAAGCCATCAAAATTAAAATTTTTTCAATAATGAATAAGATTTAGGAAGTGTAATCTATTCATAGATATTCTACAAAACAATCATGCTAAATGCATTATATATCTCTCTCTCTACAGTTCGATAAAAGTTTATCTCTGATTTAGTGGAAATGATTTATAGAAAATAATTTTTGAATTTTAAAAAAGGGCGTTTTCATTGGAAAACCAAATGCAGGAGTAAAATTAATCAAATCAAATAACTGAAATATACCATGTGGGTGGTACCAATAAAAATTTCCTGGTTTGATGATATTTTTAGCAAGCTATTTACAAATGAATCACATACAAAAATCATTCCGAGAAACTGGGTATATAGTTTAAAATAAATGTATGTTTCACACACATTTACATACAATTTGCAGCCTGCCACAGACAGTATATGAACTGAAAGAGAGGCAAACTTTAATTAATATGGCTATTGAACATTATTCACCCATTCTAGCAGTCATCTGAATTTGGAGCTATCTCTGTGTAAAAAATTTAATCTATCTATCTATGCAGGAAGAAAACAATGTAATAAAAACATCAAAGGAAAAAAAACCCCTGATGTGCTCAAAACATAATTTTGCATAACACATTAATGAGAAATGATAGTTAATAAAAATCTAATCATTAAGGAAATAACAGAGAAACAAAGAGAAGATAAAGCATCTGAGAAAATCAGTAATGTGGGTTTATAAGATTTGTAAAATTATGTTTGTTTCTTTGGTTTAATTACAAGGTAAGATATTAGTATACATCATTTTTATTGAGCTGGAAGGAAAGCTTTTCTCAATATATTGTACAAAAGTAAATTGTTCTTGAATTTCTGTGTGTTTGTCACTAAGAAAATATACCCCTGAGGTTACTACTGTGATTTACAGCAAACAAATGTGATCAGATTATTTCTTGAAAAGTTATATTGTGTCCGTTAATATTTATAAAAGAAATAAAGCATGCTCTGCATTTTTGCAGTGGAGAGGAATAGAATGTTGATGACCATAACAGAATCACTGTAAAAGCTGGATTGATCACAATAAAGAAGGTACAAAATGCTTATATATACTTACTAAATGAGATGATAACATGCTAAAATATTAAAACTGTATTGCTGTTCCTCATTTCTTCAACCCTTTCCACTATTAGTTTAGTATCAAAGATGGTGGTATTCTGTACTCTTACTGACTCATTTTTCATTTCCAGACTAACAGTGTATTTGTTCTGAACCTATTAAAGAGCCTTTAATTCCAAACCCACAGATTTTCTTGCAATGTTATTGGTAATTCTTGTAAGTGAAGCCTGAAACAATATCTGAACAGCGCAGCCTTGGATATTTCTTGGATATTTTTTTTCTGAACGCCAAGCACCAGAAAAACAAGAAGATGAATATTTTTAAAGAGAAACATTTCTCAAATATATGTTCTCTTTGATTAGAACAGTGTTTAGTGAGAAATATGGATCCCGAATCCAAGCAATGAAAGATCTAAAATTACCTTTTATCACACTTCCATTCAGCATCAGCTATAGCACACTTACATACTCAGGCACAAAAGCAACGTGAATTAAAAAACATTAGACAAAATGGATGAATGCATTTGATGAAATATTGGCCTAAATTTCACAAAGTGTTTTCCCTACACTTTTATTTAGCAAAAAAATGGAAGACCCAATGGTTTTATTTACATTGCATTTTCTGAACATCACTTTTTCCTTGAAGTTTAATTGTTGGGCATCAATGCTTGAACATTTAAAAAGAATTCATATGTAAAATGAGAAGTCACTACAGTGTTATATGTAGATCAGAAGAAGACATTTGTACCATGCACCCTTTAATTTTATCCTCAGAAATCTGTTACCAAGATCCCAAATTTTTGTCCCAGCCTAGGTATTTATTTATTTCAGTACATACATGGATATGCAATCATTAATTTGCAAAGGCTTGTACTAATCCTCTTGTATCCACAGGGTCTACTCACTTTGCAAGCTCAGCACGTCACTTAATGTGCCCAAGTCATTATATGTGTGCCAGGGGACCGACACATTATGTGTGCTGCTGTGTGCCAGGGGACCCTGAGGGTGATGCCAGCTGTGTGCTTCATCGTTATTGGGCACCTCTAACCTTGCCAGCACTAACATTAGGCTCTTCCAATAAATTTTTTCAATTAAAAAATGCAGTTTAGTATAAAACTGCTAAGTGTCAAACATTTTTATATCAGCTATACAGAAAGGCACGTATTCAGTTTAAACAAGTGTTGGTGATGCATTCTATCCCAGAAGCGACTGGAAGTCAAGTGCTGAAGGTGTTCAAGGGTCTCAGCTGCTGACAATGGCAATTATCAGAGTTTTTTACCTGACATGCAGGCTTCCATAAAATGGTAGTGACGTTCCCTGAAATTCTGATTTTAGCTGTAAGAACTACACCTGTACAATACAGGGGTTAATAAACATTTTATTAAATATAGATATAAAAATGTCAGAACCTAGTAGACTACAGAAACACAATGTTGATATAATTGTTTGACCATTAAAGGTTCAGAGCTGTATTGAGTCCTGTAGCTGCTATCCTTCTTTGTGAGTTTTCTGTTCAATAAACCTTTGGGTTTGTTCCACAGTGTGAAGTATCCCTGGGAGCAAAGGGCAAGCTACTACTCCCTGGCATACCAGTGGCCAGGACGCAGGTACTGTTGCGTTGGGTACATTTGTGAGCACTCATTTTGCCTGGTCACACTCACTCAGCCTTTGTGCACCTGTTGGTGTAGGTAGAGTTTGGGTGGAGGCTTTTTGGAGGTTAGTAGGAAGCCTACTGTGTCCATCTCCTTGTCTGAGAGCTGAGAAAGAGACTTGTCACTGTGTTTATCTTCTGCACAACAGCACGGTACCACCAGTGGATAAGGAACTCTTTCTAGTTCTAGGAAATAGTATGATTGGATAATTCTTGAAGAAAATTTTCTTCTTTTATGTCACAAGCAATTTTTGAAGGAAAGTTTAAGGAAAGGTGCACTTAAGTTGGGAAAAACTAGTACCTTTGGAAAATGAAAATTCAACCTACCCCAGGATGTTAACACTGATTGAAGTAATGGATGGTTCCTGTGCTTTTATCTGAGGGGAAATTTTGTGCAAAGATATTTTTTAATGATTCATTTCAGAAAGGCCAAATTATTTTTTCAGCATGTATAGTCCAAGCAAGGCTGCAAGTGTTTAATAAGTAATTAAAACCTACATAAAAGATGAGAACTTGGAGGTACAACTGATTCTTCATAAAATGTTTTATTAATTGAAATGCTAACCAAATTGTCAGACTGTATGAATATCTGCGTGAAGACAGAACAGCTGCTTAAGATGCTGTGTGGGTGATTAAGTGCTTGCTTTTCCTGTTCCACCTCATCAAGGTCAAAGCCCTTGTCCTCACCCTCAAGGCCTGTCGCAACTGTTTTAGGATTTTGTTCCTTCTATTTTTTATTAGTTACCCTGGTTTGCCTGCCTTGCCCCTCCCAATTTAGTTACTTGTGCCTCTGAGGTATCATCTGCTGCCTCCTTTTTGCATTGTCAGCAGTAACCCTGGTAAGACATCCATCACCCTGTAGAGCTGCCCTGCCAGATGCCAGCTGGCCAATATTTAAGAAGTGGGAAAGAAAGGGATTATCAGCATATGCTTGACTTCTAGTTTTGTGATGCAGTACATGACTACATCCTTGTAGCAGCAGTTGTCCTTTCATATTGTAAACACTTTGGGGCTTCTGGGGTAACACATACATTTAACTTCAGACAAGAAACCTCCCAACAAGAAAATAAATTATTAAGGTCGCAAAATGAAGGATTCAAAAGGTATGAAACTCCTCAGTTAGCTTCATTATCTCAGCAGATTATACGCATCAGGATGCAGCCTTTTATTACATGATCACAAATTATTTTTGCACAGTTGCTCCTTTAACTAGTGTGCTGAATGGCTGGAACTCTGATGATTATGTAGTTATTCTCTAAAATATTCTTGTTTCATCTTTAGCAAAAGTCGGAAGACACGTACAGAATAAAGCAAAAGTTTTGGAAAGAGTAGCCAGAGGAGGGCAGATGAATACTGCCTTGCAGACCTGGATGTTTTTCCACCGGCAGCTACAGAGTTCCTCTATGATATGAAGCAAATGACTTAAGGATCAGATTAGATAGATACTCTGTTATTTTTCTTTATTTTCTGGGTTTCCAGCTTGAGATTAGTATCTTCATTTGTATGCAGCTAATGCTCATAACTTTCCGCTACATCAGAGCTTCAGCTACCCAGTGACTCTCATTCCCTTGTGCTCCTTGTTTCATTTTTGCCCCACTTTCAGTTCCCAGTTCCTGTCTCCTTAAAAAAGTCCTATTCCAGCCTCCCGTTCCTCCCGCCTGCTCGGTTCCCCTTCCAGGCCCAGATCCCATTTCCTTCCCTCCTCTAATTCTCTCTCCAATCCCTCCTGTCTCTCTGCTTCTTTGCCTCCTCTTATCTTCCCTCTCTACTGTCAGCCCGGCAGCTTCATTGTCCGCACTGCCTGGGCACCCAGCAGGGACTCGCAGCTAGAATAGCAGAGCTGCAGGTTGGGGACTTTGTTCCGACCTGGCCTTTCTCAGCAAGAGTGCTTTCTCAACACTCTTCTAAAATTTGTGAACAAATGAAAAGATTTCATGCTGCATGGGAATACTGAAAATGACAGGTGAAACTTGGTTAATATATTAATTTAGTTATGACTGTCGTGCAGGAGGGAGATCACCCAAAAGAATGAAAAAGGGGACACTTGGCTATGGCTTCATTTTGTTTTGTTGAAGTCAGGATGATCTGGACAGAGGATCAAAGGGAAAAAGATGTGCCTGGCTACCTGAGGAGTCACCTTATTGAAAATATCAAAGACCTATCAAAGGTCCGTGCTTATTAACTACTGCTTTTTTTCTGTATGCCAGAAAACACTGTCATTCACGGCATTCAGCAGACTATAATACAGCCTAGAATTATATGTATACATTATACATATTAAAAAACTTATTTTTCGGACAACAGCCAAGTACACTGTAAAGGGAAGAAAACTTTCTGTCTGAATTAACACTGGAATGTTATCTTGAAGTTAAATACATATACATGTATTACACAGGATATCAGGATATGACCTGATTTGACCTCATTACTTTCCTGAAAGTATCCTCCTCTGTGTAAAACAATGTAATGACCCCAAAATTATGTTTATTCAGCTTCATAGCCTGTACTTGCGCTTAACTCATTTCTCCTCTGGGTGTAGAAGAGCAACAATGAATTCACAGTGATTACTAACGAGTCAGCAGTTTTACAAACTCTTACTGTAATGAATAGTTAAATGAGAACTGAGCAGAAAGCTGTATCGGAGAGTCCAGCTCCTGCCCTAGCTGGGAACCATTCATTTCTTTAAAATAAGTAAGGAGCAGGATGCAGCTGGCCTGCTAATCACAAACACCAGATGGCTGTCTCAGGCAAAAACTGCTCAGTTCGCATAGTTTAATCCAAATCAGAATTGAAGTGGTTTATTGATTTATTAACAACATGTAATTAACCAGCAATCAGTGAACCATGTAAGCAAGATCCATATTTGCAAATAAACAGATAAACCACAATACAAGAGGTAAAACACAATACTAGATGTTTAAAAAAGTTAATATGTATCTATGAATTTCTAAATACCCTTCTATAATGCATCCCAGAATGTTCTCATCCCAATGAATAGTCACAGTTACCCCTCCCAGCAGTGTGGGTTACACACACATCCCCTCCCAGCAGTGTGGGCTCCCCGCTTGCACACCCCTCCTGGGGGAGAGGTGGGTGCTCCAGGTCTGAGTGTGCCCCTGTGCTCCCAGCGATCTGCAAGTAGTGCAAATGCACCCCCCCAAGTCACGTACACATCCCTGAGGTGTGGGTCCCTACGTCCTGCTCCCTGCCTTGTTGCCCCTAGCTGGATGCAGGCTCCTTGTGGTGTCCATCTACCCTGAGCAGAGGCTGTGACACTGGCAAGGCAACTTCTGGCAGGTTCAGACCAGGGGATTTGATCATTTGCACTGATGGGAAGACAGGAACACTCTTTGAAGACTAAAAAAACCAAAAATAAAATAAACAGCCAAAATCCCAGTTTGTTTGCTGTGTAATGAAATTGCAGAAATGTCTGCTGACATTTTTCATGTCCTGAATCCAAATGATTTTGCCTCCCACGCATATTTTAACATTTTTCATCTAACAAAAAATTCAGTTTTCAGTGAAGGTCTCAAATATGTAGCTAGGAATGGCGTAACAGAACCAGTTAGTAAATGTGGCTATCTAGAGATTGTCTAGATAGGGAAGTTAGGATGCAGTAAGCTCGAGAGTGAATTTACAATGCCATAATGACTTTCATTAGTAGGTACAAGGAGTGGTGCTGTGCGGCTCCATAAAGCACAATAGCAAGTGCACTTCACGTTCACACCTCAGCTTACTGCTGTGAAGGTTTCTGTAGTTTCTTAAATCCCACTGACAACATATGATTCCTTCATATCTTATTTACTGCAGAGGAGGAGAAGGCAACAACTGTGATGTGATTTTAATTTAGAAATACTGAGGAAAATGCATGAATCCACAAGCTCCAGGCTGAACACTACAGGTAAAAATAAATCTTTGATAGCACAGTTAAAGGACAGGATTTTCTACGATTAGAGCCTACAACAGTATATAACTGTTACTAATGTAACTAGTGAGCAAAAAGCTGCAGTTTTATGACATACAATAGGAGATAAAGCTCACACTCAGTGGTGATTTCATAGTCCTTATTAGGTACCTAGAGAAAGGAATAACTGATGTGGAGGCATCTTACAGAATAGCTTGCTCCCAAAGCAACTGGTGATTACAAATTTTTTGAAATGAAAATGTGAAACTGTTTCTACGGATGTAGCTAAAATAAATAAATCAAAGCACTGTTAGTTTACAGAACACTTAAACGATGTATTAAGAGACTGAGTGTACTTTATTTGCAAAACAAAGCAATTTAAAGACTACTGCTGACAGACTGAATAGACTCTATTATTTTAATGATGATGACTGCTGTGGT
Organism: Ciconia boyciana; assembly: GCF_034638445.1. Classification (NCBI taxonomy): domain Eukaryota; kingdom Metazoa; phylum Chordata; class Aves; order Ciconiiformes; family Ciconiidae; genus Ciconia; species Ciconia boyciana. Next base: position 35,808,392 of record NC_132934.1, read on the forward strand.
AATAGCAGGTGGAACCATCATCCTCATATAACCTAAACTACATATATAAAACATGTACAGATGATATATGTCATAACCTAGACAACAGATTAGCTTCAATCAGGCACAGCAGTCAACAATGCCTGCGTGCTTTCATCGTGAGAAACGATCTTTCATGCAAAGGTGGTTGGCTTGAAGATCAATCTTTTAAGAAGCTGCAGCAAACGGAGGGAAGAGGGAAGTGAAAATCAGTTCAGAAACCACAGTGAATAAATTATTATCTTGGTTCAAACTGTAGATTACAGCATAGAGTTTGCTAAGAATCTATGAATGTTTAATTGACCAGGCAACAAATTGAGTGTTAAAACTGAATTTCCTAGTAAGTGGGGGAAAAGACTTTAAGCAACAACATGATATGTGTTCTGTTGTTCCTGACATACCTACTAGAAATGAAGAGGGAGAATTCAGAAAGCTTCACTGACATGAGAAATGCGGTCCTCAACTTTGGATATGACTAGATGGGAAGCTGCAAGAGTGCAAATGGCATATGCTAAACCTCTACATGACAAAACAGAAGGATCCTGTATTATCTGAGAAAGAGAGTGAGAGAGAGATTCAGAAGGATTAGCAAAGTACAAAGTGCCTACTGGTTAAAATGATAATATTATTTACAATATAATTATGATTAATATAAACCCAAAGGTACCCAAAACTGCACAGAACAATCCCAGTACAGTCTCCCAAGTGACAAAAAGACTCACATTCCTCAACCTGATGGCTACACTCTTGCCAATGCAAGTGTGTTAGGGAATGTTGGGTACCTTTTAAGGACAAAGAAGATACAGGAATGTCAGTGATGAAGAAAGCATCCTACACAATTAATCAGAATGATAGGCCTATAAACCACCTTTGCTGAAGAGACCATCTGTCTTTGCTTTATGACTGGGCCGGAAAAGGATTCTGCAAGAGCACTTGACCCCATTTTGAGCTCTACGAACAGCTGTAGCATGCCTTGCATTCACACATAGGAAAAGTCCATCACTGATTGAAACCTTGGATTACAGAGCTTGAGTTCTGCCCTCTGGGAGTATTTGACATCCAGCAACATGTGTGCGGAGAGGGAAAAAGGGAACCAGAGCTCATGTCCTGAGTAACAATGTCTCCAAATCATCTGTCCTGACATAGTAGTAAGTCACAGAAGACAAATCTGTGTACATAATCTATTTCATCAGTTTTCCTCCCCACTCATCATGCCCAGTCTTATAAAACAAATAAATTCCCAGCTCTACTTCACTTTCAAGAGGTCTGTTGGTTTCTTTTCACTTAACAACTATGGACAACTATTTTTGCTTCATTCACCTATATAAGGTGGGAACCAAGTTTATTGAATTCCAAAATGTCTCTTCACGGGTGGACCTAGCAGCTCATTGTTCATTTTCATTGCACTGGCATGCAAAAGACACAAGAGAAATGGGAGTTTGATGCCTTCATAAACTGTCCAAAGTGCCCGCTGAAGACATAGCATATTCTCTAATGTGCTGCCAGTGATCTTCAAGAATATGGTAAAGAAGTGATTTTACATGCAAACTGTGGTGGGTTGACCTTGGCTGGCTGCTAGGTGCCCACCAAGCCGCTCTCTCACTCCCCTCCTCAGCAGGACAGGGGGATAAAATAAGACGAAAAACTCGTGGGTCAAAATAAAGGCAGTTTAGTAAAGAAAAGCAAAGGCTGCACATGGAAGCAAAGGAAAACAAAAAGCTTTATTCTCTACTTCCCATTAGCAGGTGATGTCCAGCCACTCCCTGGGAAGGCAGGCCTCTGTACATGTAGTGGTTGCTTTGGAAGAGAAACGCCCTCCCACTCCTTTCTCTTGGCTTTTGTTGCTAAGCATGACATCATATGGTATGGAATATCCCTTTGGTCAGCTGGGGTCAGCTGTCCTGGCTGCGTCCCCTCCCCACATCTTGCTCACCCCCAGCCTACTGGCCTTTGGGGACGGGGGTTGCAGAGACAGCCTTGATGCTGTGCGAGCACTGCTCAGCAGTAGCCAAAACATTGGTGTGTTATCAACACCGTTCTAGCTACAAATACAAAGCACAGGACTATAAGGATAGATGAACTGTGGGGTGCACATGGAGACAGTGCATGCCTGAAAAATCAAAGCCGAGCTTAAGATTTACTTGGCATGCTCATGTAGAAAATACATCATACACAATGACATTCCAGTGAAGTGGGCTAGCCATTAGAATAGCACCCACACCTGTTCTTTGGTAGAGAGCTCTAGACGAGAAATTATTGGAAGTCATTGCTTTTTCTTGGATAAAACACTGCCTGCAGGAGCTGGTGACAAGAGCACTTGAAGCTCTCCTAAAACATATTCATGGAGGTGGTCTTAGAATATTGGTTTCACAGAGCATCTGCAGACAATGACAAGGCATGTCTGCCTGGGGATGGAGATGTTTTGGACCAAACTAGATCCCAAGGGGTCCTGCAACTTCTACCAACATCCAATTTGTGCGGACTTTAAAGGAATCCTGGACAGTTGCCTGATGTCCTCCCTTGGGCTGTAGTGAAGCTTGTGTAACCAATTTTGTTTTGAGTGAGACATTTCAGAAGGCCTGGATGACTGACATTTTTCAGTGAAACTTTGTTCTACTGAAAAACTTTTGACATCCGAAAAAGATAAAACTGGCAGTTGCTTAGATACAACTTCTTAATATAAAAGTTTTGTGCAAACTTCCAGCCAGCATTTCAGATATGTAACCGAGGCATGTAGGGCACGATGGGCTATCACTCTTTTGAGATCAGCTATCCAGCTGTGTGTTACATCTCATCCATCTCTAAGCTGCAGGTACTGAGACAGATGAAACACCACTAATCACTCCAGTCAATTGAAACAAACAGCAGCTTTTCTATTTTGCATGCTCATCTTAAATTCATATCTCTGCTGAGTTTGTAAACATCACCTGGAAATAAAGCCAAAGGCTTCCCACCAGGAAAAAGAATTCTATTATCAATTAAAAGCTTTTGGTCTACTGGGGCAGTTGACATTTTGAACTACTGTAAAGGTATTAAAAATAAGTCTTAGGGGAATTAGGTTGTTTATAGTGTCTGGGAATTCAAATAATTTAACAGTTTGTAAGACATTTAACAACCACCATATGAGAAAGCACATTGGAATAAGTAATCTGGTATGCAGAAAAGAAATTAATTTTGCTTTGACACCTCTTCTTTAGCTCAGAAATTATGATCTGTGCCCTAGGCTATCAAACATCAATGTACAAAATTATTCACAAAGGGTTTATGGTTCAAGTGGTAAATCCAGTCATTTGCAAAATGTTGACCCAAGTGAGTCAGCACAGAAAGCTTGATCTTTCAGTTTGATGAAAATGTAATTTTATGGATGTCAAGTTGAAGTTCAAAAGTGACATATAGTGTCATACAGATAAATAGTTTTGCCGACAGCAATGCCATACTTCCTAAGTGCTTGTCTGGCCAATAGTAAGCACTATGATGATTAAGAAGGCTTCTTGCTAGTAAAGGCACATTTAATCTAATTTTACATATCATGTAAGTCTCTAGAATTAAAAATTAAGACAGGCCTATTTAAGAACTGCATTTAACACTTCAACTCCATATTTCATTTATATGTAATGAAGATCTATGGAGATATTTTTTAACTTTAAGTTATTATTTTCATTAATGTTATTTTATATGTACCACTTTCACAAGATTAAAGATAATTTACAGTCACTTCAATTCTGAACCAATGTCAAATTGAAGTGAAAATGCTGTGTGGAATTACAGCATTAGTTATATTCTAATTGCTAACAATCAAAAACTGAAACAAGGGATCATTTTTATTAAAAAAAGGCTTTTCCATTTTTCTTCTAACTTGTGAGAACATTATTACTCCTTATATATGTTTTCTTTCTTCTCCCTCAAATAATTTCATATATAATGAAAAAGCATATGAAAAGTAGTATGTAGAAGTTCAGAGTATGTAGAAGTATGTGGAAAGTTCAGAAGAATGTAACTGCCCTGCCATTATTTTATTTATGACAAAGAAGTACTGTACAGCAATTAGCTTCTTTAATTATCTGTTCCTATTCAAAGCAACTACGTAAAGCCAGTTTTTCAGTTCAAATGTAAGTGTTCTATACCATTTCTTAAAAATCTTGATTCCACACAGAGAAAAGGAAGAATGCAGGGGTCCCACTAATATTTAGGACTGAGTTCTGTATTTACTGAAAGATGTTGCATACCCCAAATAAGTCTTACCCTTCTGAATAAGCGAAGCTAGTGAAGAGGTTTGTGTCCAAATGCCTCCAACTCATACTGAGTCTCCACATACTTTAAACACAAAGATAAAGACACCTCTTACGTAATCTTGTCCTTTCTGTACACCTTTCATAAATGCCTTGAAACAGGAATACAGGTGATATCATGTTAATTACTCTTAACTGGATTTATTATAAGTTGCACTTATGCTGAAGCCCAGTAGTTGTGGTTCCTGCTGTACAGCATGCAGGATCAGTCCCCACAGGTAACATTCAATGTCAGGCACTCTAGGGTTGAGCAAGTCTACGTTATCATGTACTAAAAATGTTTAGAAAATTAGGAAAGATGCATAAATCTTATTTTATGTTCTTTTGTTCAATTGTCTTATTTGGAGGGTAGGGAAGGAGTCTCGGCACTGTTTCAGTAAGAAGACTAGATCAGAGAAAGTCTCTTGGGCTATACGCTCAAGATGAGCCAGTGTAAGACGATACAGTGTGAATTCTGTCCCAGGTGCGGCTTTGGGGAACTTCGGAGTGTGTAGGGTCTGGCCCTGCCTTTTCCGTGGAGCTTCTCCATTTGGTCCATCCTAAACACAGCCGAGGGTATAAGTCAAGATACAGGACTTCAGGTTGCACCTTGCACAACCATTTAGAGGGAAGGGTTGTTATTGTCTCTCTAGCTACCATCACAACTTGCGTGCTATCCTTGCATAACAGAGAGCGCTTTTCTGTCTCTTTCTTTGTTTCTTCCCCCAAAATATCGGTCTTGTTCTTTTTTTCTCCAGATTCCTTTGATCTGTGACATTTTAAAAAAAAGGAAACTAAAGAAAAAAAAGGGAAGAAAGAAAAAGAAGCCTTTTTTGCATCAGGGCAAAGCTGAGTTTAGTCCTGATGTGTATGCTAAAAGAGACCTAAACTTAAACTTTATAGTTATGAAAGTAGATAATGAAATATTGCCAACAACATTCATCAGTTTCCTTATTCTTATGCCTTTGGCAACACAGGCATTAACAACTGTCCGCAGTGATAATCCTGTCCAGGACTATGTTATCCCTGTGCAAAATTAATGATTTTTAAGAACCGTGAAATGTGAACTCCTGCCTATCTCCTCCTCTTCACCCCTAAACCTCTGCCTTCTGTACTGCCTGCATCTCCATTTCTCCACCAAAGTTTTCAGCCTCCTATGGCTGGCACAAACCGCACATACTTTTTGAGTTATTCCTTCCCAGTTTTTGGAGAAAGTAATTTTAATTTCTTGAGAGTTAAATGCTTTTACTATGTAAGCAAAGTAAGATGAGCAGAATGCAAATGCCACTAGGGAATTTTCTCCAGGCCAGCATTCACACTCTGGGGATAAAGCTGATTGTTTACAAACATCTCCTACTTCTTCTGCAGTAAAGATATTTTGAAAGTTTTTTCCCAACTTACCATAAATACTTCCACTACTATTTCAGCAAAGTCTTTACTTCATTCATCATTTTAGTTTGATACCTTTCAGCCCTGTCCTCACAACTATAATAGCAAATTTGAAGATGTTTGTGAGCATGTAATATATTCCATTTTGGCATACTTTTATTTCCTCTTCTTGCCTCCTCCATATTAAGCACTTGTGTCAATAGGTGTTCCTTCCTACATGTTTGATTCTTTCATGCCTGTCCTATGGACTTCTTGAGAAACTGTAAAATAATAATCTGGGAAGCAATCCTACAAAATGCTCAGCTAACTGCAAGATGAAACTAAAGAGCAGGAATTGCAGTGGGATGCAAACATTGCAACTTATGTAACCTTGCAAAGTTTACAAACTCAGATATGTCCTTTGATTCTCTAAATCCCATCAGTCCTGCACCAAGCATCCTCTGAAATGTTCAGAGGACTCCAGAACAACTGTTTTAATATTTCTGAGTGCAATACACATAGCTAACTTGTTCTTTGGATGTTCCATCTATTAGTGAAGTTTGCTCACTAAACTATATTTTTAGTAAAAAAAATAAAACTTTTGTAAATAACTCTGGTACACTGTGCTAGACAGCTATTCCACATGACCCCAAAATGTCAGTGTCAGTTAGGAAGCAGTAAATTTCCTGAGCCAGCTTTTTGTTCTTTCACACCAGCTAAAAATATTTTTTCTGTAATTTAGAATGAGCCCTTTTGTGTTCCTGAGAAAATTTCAACAGGAAACAAACATAAAGCAACACTCATATGAAGTCTTAATAAATCCAATTATTGTTTCATGTATTCAGCTTGCAAAAGAATTAGAGGTTTAAATTAGAACCTGTTACAGAGTTTTTGCATTGAAGAGCATTATTTTTATCACCTTTTAAACACATTTTAGCAGTAAAATATATTCTTAACTATTTTTCCAGCACTGAGTTTGCTAACAGCAATCTGTTTTTCAGCCTATGAAAAGCATCAGTCTCAAGGGAGTTCATTAGCTAGATCCTCTGCTGGCTCTGTCTCCCAGGTTATCTGCCTGTAGCAAGAAGCAACAACAGCAGATGAAGTAGAATTGACCTTGCCTTTGTTATTAATATCTATAGTACTATTAAAGGCTAAGGCTAAGGACATATATAACATGAGCTGACTTGTATATCACTAAAACTGGTTCACCACTATAACACCAAATATTTACCTTACCTAGAGCTACAAGTAATTATAAGCTTATTTTTGGGGGGCTCAAGCAACACGGACTAAGAATTTCTGTTAATTATTAGGCTGTGATAAAAAATATGATTTGCCCACTCCCAGAGATATCATATGCATATGATCTCTCAGTACCAGGGATTGATGTGAGTATGTTCAATTGCTGCAAGGAATTACTTCAAATGTATCAACTAGAAGTAATTACCATTCCAGGAAAGTGATTAAAATGGCTTAAAATTAAGATTTCAGCTTGCCATGGTTATTTCTATGCAAATATGCTACACTTTTTCAACCAACATGCAGGTCTTAATTAAAAGCAGAGTAAAGTTTTGAAGAACAAGAAAATTTTAAAATTCATGCTGTAAACATAATTACTTGAGCCTCAGTTGCAAATGAAAGTCATATTTTTTGCTTGCTGTACTTGTTTTCCCTCCTCTTTTCTAATGAAGAAAGGCATTGCACAATGCCCTATTAAATTGTATGCTGAATGAGTGCTTGAAAGTATCAGTCAATTTCATTTATACTGACTAGGTATAATAGCTCAGTGGCATGCTATATTGCAGATTTATTTTTATATCTAATATATATGTCTTTCAATATATGAGCTGAGTGATTCGATCCTCAGAATATGACATGAAATTTTTTCTGCAATTTGCAATAGGAAATGGAAATCACAGGAAATACTTTTGTTGACTGTATCTACTCAGGCATATTTGATTGACAGTTTGAGCTCTTCTGAAAGCTGTGTTAATATCCTTAGAACTCCCTGGAGGTCGGTCTGCTGAGTGTGTATAGTCCCCTCTAGTCACACATGCCGTATATGATAGGCCAAGCTCATCAAAATAGGGCATGATACCTGCAAAACTTTCACTGGTTGTAGGTCATCCTTGCCCCATAGAAGTGGGACAGTCAAAAACCTAAGGCTCTGCATGGGTCAGTGCTCCTTTGACCTTCAGGTCTGGGAAAATTAAAAAAGCAGCAGGAAAACCACTCAGAGTTTAGATAAATTTCAATATTTTCCTCCTCATTATCTGAAACAGTACATTAGTACATTTGACTTGATTTTGTGAACTATTTCACATGTTCCAAACCTTCATTGATCGGTGAACTTCCTGTTTGTTCAAGAAAATCTTTCACTACTTTTCCATTCCCAAAGTATATTAACTTCAAGAGAGCACCAGTGCATTACTAGTTAATATGTTGGACTGTGAGAAATCTGCAGGAACTTTTGCAAAATTCTAGGTGTGGATGGCATTTTGAAACAACTCTATAAAGCTCTGACAGTTCAGTATTTAATTCAAAACCTAAAGAAGCACTTAGTGAGTTAGACAACTCTGGTACAATCAATCTAAAAGTTCTTCTTTTTCTAGTGTACAGTTCTCCTCAAGTTTGAAGTAATATCGTTTGATAGTTAACATTCTCTGAATGAGTTAAATGAAACTATTAAAGGCTAACTATCAAGTGCTAAAGAACCAGCTACTTCCAGAAAGCAAGCTGTTTTCTGGTTGTTTTCCTTTTTACTGTCATTTAGGGCTTGGAAATATGGAATGAAGCTTTGAACCTCCTTCAGTTCTTTTCAGAGAGTTCTGGTTCTGGTGGAGCTTCTAAAGTCTCCATTCCTCTTCTTGAGATACTTTTGTAATGTGTTCAGAAATTATGAAGGGTAAAGCAATCACAGAGCCATCTGTTTCATTCAGAATAAACCTATATAATAAATTAAAAGTGCTCGTAAGTATTATCTGACTTTGAGAACAGCTGGTGCAGAGCGGTCTGCATTTGTGTAACTAAATATTCTTGCTTTCTAAATCTGAGTGGCTGGACACAAACTGACTGTTGGAAATAGTCTCTCGCCTCTGCTTACTCATATACATGCACACAGGTATTATTTGGGAGAGTACTAGTTGATCCAGAAAAAAAAGAAAAAACATGCGATAGACTATTTCAACAATTCACAGTACAGACAATCAGGTTTCTCATTAATTCACTATTATAGACATAGCCTTAGTGCCTGAGCTATACTGATTTTCATTGCAACGCTATGAAATTTATGCAATTTATTGCTACCCAACAACCAATCCCAACAAGCTCTAGATAGGGATACTTACAGCTACCACTATTTACACACTGATCCATTAAAAGTTCTAATTCAGTGAGAAGAAAGAGCTCACCTGGCATGCAGAGAGTTCATCATGAGAGCCCTTCTTTGAACACACAGGTGACTTTCTTCTTCCCTGCTATCTGACTGCCTCTCCATGACACCCCATTACAGCTGCTTCACCCCATTACAGCTGCTTTTTCGTGAACAAAACCAATCAGTGACAGAGACGGTTTACCAAAGAGTAGGTGCTGGAATTGGTTGGCAACTGGTCCCTAGAGAAGAAATTTACCATCTCGAAGCATTTTGCCATCCTGTACTAACAATACAATATCCAGTTTCAGCAACAGTTTCCTTCAGTAACTCCAGTTATTGTGTGGAAGCAGGAGATGTTCAAATGCTGTCACTAGTGCCATTCACCACTCCATCCTTGTACCTTACAGAATTTCAGCTTGTCAGTGATGGAAGTAGTAAATATATAAAACAGAATATAAAGCATATTTTTCAGGTTTTAATATTTGCTATACTTCTACCCATGATCAAAGCTGCAAAGAGGAGCAAAAGAATCCTTGTCTCCTTTTGTTGTCCATGAAGATTTCTTTCCTGTCCATCAGCTCATGACACCCATAGAACTATTAATGAGGAGTCTTTTTGTTGTTTCATTTCAGAAGACCACATCTTCTTTAAAAACAGGAGGATACACATACTTTCTTGCTGCATGGAGCAGCTTAAAAATATTGACTGTACCTTCAGATATGAGGATAGTTAATTAAAAAAAAAAAACAACAAAAACCTATGTGTTCTGGGTAAGCAGACAGGCTGATACTTGAGTTAGGGAATTTTAATGTCTGGTATTTTTTAATGCTCCCTTACTACACGGGATTTCTCACCTTTTCTGGGTGCCTGTACAGTACACTGATGACAAGGACTTGTCAATGTTCTTAGTTCCCCTGTATTTCTATCACCAGACCAAACTGGGAAATATGACAAGGATGAGAGTCTATGAATTGTACTGACTGAAAGCGTCTAGCTGGCCAGTGCTATGGGTGTTCAGCAAATACGTTCTTTCACTGATCCAAATAGACCCTGCTGTTGCTGCTCAACATCTCTCCTGGGATTAGAGTTTGCAAAAGAGAGACCATAGGGAAAAATATTTCTTCAGCTTCCATTTACAGATATGCCCGCATTCAGTGATACAGAGCCCACATCCTCTTCTTAGTATGCACTGAGTATGACAAAGATTGACAATTTTAAACCTTTATACAAATTCCTGAGATAGGAATGCAAAAATAAATTGTAACTTTTACTTAATTAAAGTCATTTTTTCCCATACTCATAAAAAAATTACTTGAGCAGGCAATGTTCAAATATGTCAAAAATATCTCTTCTTGCCCAAGAGTAGATGTGACATATTTCAGTAAAAATATTTGAACTACTGCAGTACTGAGTGACGGAATGGAGAAGGGAAAGGTACTCAGTACTAACTTTTACACTGTCACTGCACAGTGCTTGCAAGGCTGTTTGGACTATGAGAAATAACAGCTAAGGAAAATGATGAGAAGTAAAACTTTATGTAATTTACGGTGAATGCAGTGAATGCTTTTTACTGTTACATACAACAAAGTGCATGTGGATTTTTGTAGGAAATTATATAAATAAAAATCTATTCCTAGTCAACTGAATTGCCTAGTCCTTTTTGTTCATGAAATTCAGCTACAAAAATGAAAAACTCTTCCTTAATATGTTAAACTTTATAATAGGGTCCTGGCAAGTATACTGTTCTTTAAGTAGTTCAAACTCATTCAGTGCAGTTGTCTTGTTAATCCAGTAGATGACTTGCAGGACTTTTTCCAGATTTAAAATTAAGAATTTATCTTGTCCAGGCTAAACTAAAGAGCTTACACCATGCATTATTTATCTTTGTAGTTGTATGAAACAGTAATAATACAAAAGGCATAAAATGCACAGTAATACATGGCTCTAGATTTGATTATCCTATTAAAAATAGTAGTACAGATAATTGCCTGTGAGGAAAACAAATTATCTTGGATATATATACAGACAGAGAGAGGAAATACTACCAGCACAGTTTAATATACTTTTCTGCAAAGCTAAGATAATATGGAAGAGGTTGTGAAGTCTTGGCAATACACTCTCACATACACACATACAGACAGTTGCTGTTTAGTTTTATGATCCTTTAATTACTGGGGCTATTGTACAGTCTCATCTTTGTGAATTTCCTTTTCTATACTCCTGGTTGTGTAAAAGTCACCCTAACGAATCACAGTCTCCAGAGTTGGCATAATTTAAAAATAGAAAATAAACTTTTCTGAAGTGCCTAGTTAAAATTGTTTCTGGTCTATGAGTTTATTCCTGTGCCAATTAAACATACAAATAACCTGAGAGGGACAAAAGAAAAAACAAAGTTGTGTCTGAAACTTTCTAAATAGATCTGTTTGGGAAAAATACTCGAAAAGTACTGTAGCCAGAGTTTATTGCATCAAGTTTATTTTCCTCTTTCCTATGAAGACATTCCAATTGCAACAAGGTTTCAAAGATGCTCCCCTTGTTCAACATGCTGAATGAAATATTAATTAAGTTTATTTTTCCATTAGAAAAGTGCCAGTGTTAACTACTCTGTCAAAAAGAATATTGTAATTTTGACATTAATGAACTGTGTGCTGTGGCAGAAAATAAAAAAGTTTTTGGGCAATGCAGGAGAAGAAAAGAGAAATATATCCACTATTTATAGAAGGCACATTTCCTCAGCCAGTGACACCTTTTACTGCTGCAGTTGTAGATGGCATGTGGATCATACAAATTTATTGAGACACGCAGTAAAGAGTATCAGTGGAATTGTGAAAGTGATGAACACCATCAAACATGTCAAGTATAATAAAGAAAGGTGAAAAACTGGACTTATGAATTCTATACATTCAAAAACTTGACTTGGTAAAGACATAACAGTTATATATTAATACAGTCCCAAGAGGAGAATATACTTTCAAAGTATTGCAAGCAAATGATGAATATCTTCTATTCCGTATTTCTCCGTTATGTGACGATACCTTCTTATGGGCTACTCCTCACATTTAGAAGTAATGCTGTTTGCATTTAATTTAGTAACACCTGGCAATCCTCATTGCATTGAGGTGTTTATCTAGAGGGGTCTGGAGGACATTACTGCCAGGAACATGTTATCAAGGAATCAGAGATATTTCTTGTAAAGTCAGGCAATGAATGGTAAAAAATTGGGCAGGCTTGTTGACCAACAGATCAAACAATTGATTCTGAATATATTCTGTATATAATGATTATTTAGGTACAGTTGTTTGTTTTTTCTTTTCTTCCCATAGTCTTTCATTTATTTGAGTTACTTTTTTCTTATATATGATTTTAGATCTTAATGCTCTATTTTTGTGCAAGGGTCGGGACTACAGCTGAAAGAAGACAGATGTAGTTAGCACATTGCAGACAATGAAATGGATATAGTTTCCTGTAGATTTCTTTGTTTGCTGGTTCAGTACTTATGTATTACAGGTTATTTCAAGTGATATAATAAAGAAATACTTTTTTCAATTATGTGTCATAATACTGCAGACAGATGTACAAGGCGTCAGGTTTTTATAACATACAATCAAATGAGTTTGCAACACCACCTACAAATTGTGGCAGAAACATCAAGCAGGCTTAAGGGACACATAAGATTCATTGTTAGAATATCTTTTTTTGCCTTATATCCTTATAGTCAACCTCTAGATAGCTTGTCAAACCAAAGAATTTTGAATTTCATATAAGCTAAAAGGAGTTTTTGATTAGGATACTGCAGTAGAAGAAACAGTGCGATAAGACTTCCAAGCAGCTGACCCTTGTTAAATGGCAGAGGATGTTCCATTTCATGAACAAGCCAGCTAAAAGCATGTGAGAGTAGGAAATCTGCCCACCAAAGATGACAAATAATAAACACTTCTAAGAATCATCTCCACAAAAAGAAGGTAGGTATTTCAAGCAAGAACAGTGGAGGACATAGGGCTGCTCTGGGGATATCTAAAATACCCCCAGCAATGTTTCTCTCCTAAAGAGCCACTAAATATTAAAGAAGGACCATACATTATAAATAAAAATATGATGTTGATATTAAGCCAGTTGACAACCTGCTAGGAAACAGAAACATAAGATTACAGGAATGGAAGACATCTTTTGGGGGAAGTGGCAGGTGCCATATCACATAATCCCTCCTACAAATTTAGCAAGCTTTAAGTTAAAAGCAAAAGAAGGCTCTTTGAAAAGTTCTCTAGACTCTGCTGCTCTCATAGTTAGGAGTCTTTTACTAACAGGACTGTATTTGTTCCTGACTTTTTTATTATGCCTGCTGGTTTTATATCAGTTCCATTCTTCACCTTTAATTTCTCTCCTTCCCTAACGGATAACTGACATAAGTATCTGTAGGGTACACTCATATGCCTCCTTTGCTTATTTAATGAAACAAAACAGGCCTACCTATCTGGTCTGCTCTTGGCAAAATAGGCACTTTCTTCTTCTAACCATCTTAGCAGTCCTTCCCACTACTTATGTCAACTAAAGGATTTTTTTTTTTTTTTTTTTTGAGCTTGCACATCTAGGAGTGTACACGCTATACTAGGCTCATTTTTACCAATGCCTGCTACAACAGTCTTCCATACTTCCATATCTCTGCTAGAAATATACCCTTGTTAGGATGCCTCTTGCTGCAAAACACATCCTTATTACAAAAAGAAAAAGAAAACCAAACCAAACCCATATAGAACAACTGAATGACACCTTGCTCAATCTAAGAAATATGGGATGGGAAAGTAAGGAACCTGTGTTTCATCACAGCTGTAACAGTATATTTTCTAATTATTTGGTCAAATTTTGGACTTCAGTAGAAACTGTCTAGCCATTGAAGAATATGTTTGAAGAGATTAAACAAGCAGAAGTATATAATCTACACAGTATATGACAGGTAGTTTTAAAAGGCAGAATTCTGCTTGAGCTTGGTTACATTTTCTTGACTCACAGTTTAAGCTCTTGAGTTTCATCCTGAAAGGCAAATAAGACTGCTGAATCATACCCAGACAAAATTTAATATAAATACCAGAGAATGAAATACATACAATGTGAATTTGCATAGTGTCATGCTTGTCTTAAAATTACATTAAATTTTATTTTTTAGTCAAAGAAAAAAATTTTCTAAATGTCATTAATTCTTACTTCAAATTAAAATAATCACTTCACATTCAACAACACGTTTAGCTCTTACAAAATTAGCTACAATGGTTAGAACATTATGAACATCACACTGGAGATAAAAGGGGTTTAGCTCATCTAAAAGATAAATTTCATTAATGATTGCAAAGATCTCTGCAAAAAGCTCAGAAGACATTAACAGAATATATTGCTTTCAAGCAAAGCATTAATGTCTTTAAAAACAGAGCCGAGATGAACATTTTGTACTCACAGAGTAGCACAGAGAGCTAACAGTGTAGTAACAGAGAGCATGAACTGAATACTGTAAGTAGGCATGGGCTCAGTTGCTTGAAAAAATGACATTTTTACACACAATATATGGCCAAGTTTTTATAAACATACACCAAATAGTTCGGATGGATTTTGAAAGTTTTCTTTATTTGATGCCTGTGCAACTCAGGCATTCCAAAAATACGCAACACAGATTGGATCAAAGTCACACTGGGTCATGAAGAAGAGACTAGAGACTGGTAGTTTCTTGGAACAGCAAGTTATGAAAATCCGGTGGAAGAGACACAATAGTCCTGTAACCATGTGTCTGTAATAGTGTCTGTAACCATGGATAGTGCACAGGACGTGTTCTAAGGTGTAACTGTGAGAAAGTAAATAGATGAGCATTATCTTGTATGAGCATAGTCAACACTCACACTCAACAGTCTTGTAAGAATGAAAACAGGAAAAAGATCATAACAGTATCTGAAGAATAAAAGTGAGGATTACAGTTAAAAAGGAATTAAAAGAATCACTTGAAAGGATATTGTCTTTAGCTAAGCCTGAGGCTTCCAGAAAGGTACAGACCCAGGAACAAGCAGCCCGATAAGGTTTTGGTGGGACCAAGAGGTAATACAGGGATAATTTGAAAAAAGTTGATTTCAAAGGCAAAGCTGAATCAATTATTAGCATTGGTGAGGTGAGTAGGGAGGTTCCCAAACTGGAACCTGTCTTTATGAGGTGAATCTGAGGAACTGGTAGGAACATCAGTGGAAGAGGCTTTTGGGAGAGCTGATGCAATGGACAATAATTAGTCACCAGGACCCAATTACAGATTCTTGGGAGCTGTAGGGAAATTGCTGATGGTGAAATTACTCATCTACTACATGCAGTGATGTCTTGTTACTTAGTCACCCTTGATTCACATTTGGAATGGAGGCTGGAGGAACAGAAAGCTGAAAATCCAACAACGTTTGAAGAAGACATTGGATAAAATAGGAGATTACAGGCCAAGTCCTGAGCACTGTCAGAGACTGAGAGGTGAGAGGAATGGGCTTTAGCTGTCCACCCAGTTTATACAGTGCGAAGGTCTATTCTTACAAAGTTTAATTTACAGTTTTTAATAGTTCTGTATACAGCTTCCCAAAATCAGAGAGATTAGTCAAATTTCACTCACTCAAAACAGGATGTAAGTTCTCCAGAAGACTGACACTTTTGAAGAGAAAAAGCTATTCAAGCTAAGGGTTAAAATACATTCTTTAAAATAAGGAAATAATTATTTTAAAAGGTGATAATAAGTCCATCTTCCAGAAGCAAATGCAATAATTACATTTTCCACTAGGTTTGCTTCTTGGAATTTAAAAGTGGAGTGCTTTTCTCCTTAACTTGTTAGAATTCTATAAACAAAGCATCTGCAATTTTTGTTATCATTATGTCTTTTATCTTGGCTGCAGATCATATGTAGACACGGTATTGGTGCAATTGGTGTCTCCTTATGGACACAGTTAGAATTTCTGCACATTTAAATACTCAGACTGCTAAGCACTAAGAATAATTGTTCATATATATTAGCTTTACAAGCTGATACTGTGAAAAATCTGGTTTTTTTTATAAAGCAGACTTACACTTGCAACTCAGGTTGCTACTCTTGATTTTGATGCTATTGAATTTAATTTTACTTGCAAGACTGGGAAAGTGTTTTGTCTGGTTTAAATGCAGCTTGCTCATTCAGCAGGTTTATCTGAATCTTACCAGTTATGCTTATTACTTTTGGAGGCTTTATAGTTGGTTTGATAGTAGAATAATACAAGAAAAATCAGTTTTCAGGAACAATAATATTCAGATCCATCTGAAAAAATCACGTTTTCAATGTATATCCTCTTTTTTAGAGTTCCAGCTTTTTCTGTGGTGCCAAGAAGTTAAAGAACTAAAGAACTATGAAAATATTGATAATTATATGTATCTCTCTTTTCTTTCTTTTTTTTTTTTTGGTAAGGTTATGCTCTAAGAATGATAGATATGCCATTTTTTGTGTGGTTTTTGTTATTTAAAAAAAAATTAATTAAACACCACTAAAAGAACAATAAGATGTCTTTGGTTTTTATTGTATTAGTCGTATGATCTAGATCTAGAAACCCAGAAGAATCCTACCAAGAAAGGTTTATTATTTCTGTTATCTTTCAGATTAGATTGACTTGGCAAAATGTGCACAGACAGACTATCTGCCTGTCAGTCAGCTGCAAATTTAACCATTAGTGGAGTGATCAGCTTGGTGTTTACTTGAATACTCAGGAGCAGAACAGCAAGAGTTTTTAGATGTCTTTTTCTGTCCAACTGATAGACAGTTCAGGAACCGCCTTTCCTTTTAACATCTGGTCTCTAATGTTTGCAAAAGTAGAGTGGGAGTGAAAGACCAGCTATTTCTACTGATTAAAATCAGGTTTGAACTGTACTGTTACATGCTGGAAGAGAAAGTGACAGATGGGGTCAGGTGTGTAAAAATATTAATTAGGCAATTGGCTACCTAGACACATGTCTAACCTAATGTTAGTCTGCAAAAGACCAGCACTTATAATATTAAAAAAAAAGGTAAGTAAGTGTAAATGTTGTGATTGTGGGATTCAGTCTGGCTGTATTCCCTGCTCTGAGGAAGGAAGCCATGGGTTTCATCTTTCTGCCTATGCCAGTATGGTGCCTGACCGACTTTCTTTAAATGTGTCAGTTTAACACTAAATGCAAAAGTACAATCCATTCCAATCCCTCCCCACATACATAAAGATTTTTTTTAGTAGGTACATGGTAAATATCAGATGGACTAGAGAAAAGAAATTAAACTAGTCATGCACGATAACTACAAAATTAAAGGTGAAAACTGAACTTACAGGTACTCAGACGATGAGATAATGGAGTCCAAAGAGTAAAAAATTAATAATTGTCAAGTGTTTTACTTTCTGCTTACTCCAAAAAGAAACCCAGATCACAGGCAACATATTCACAAAAAGGCAAATCCTCGGCCCAGCTCAGTGGTCACACTGAGTACATGCTGTCTTGTAAAACTTCACTGGCCTGTGTGCATGTCTTAAAGCAAAGAATCCCACTATAGCTAATAAAACAGTTCACCTAGTATCTACAAAGTTGAATTACTACCTTTCCTGTGGAAATGGGTACTTGGTGTCTGTGGGGTAATGAGGGGAAGGGATGTGAGCTCACTCTCATTTCTGCTTAACAAATTCTAGGTGATTCCTCCTTGTTTAACATGGATAGGAGCAAACCATTCAGTTGCAGCTTCTTCAAACTCTTACAGTCACTTACACTGTGAAAAGACACGTAGGTAGTAGTCCACTGCTTTACTGGAGACTTGGTTTCTAAACAATAACTCCAATTACTAACAAATTTTAAAAGTTTGTCATTAACCAGGACAGTAAAAATCTGCAGTGGCTGAGGTATCCCCTTGTGATAATCAGTGGGTGGGGGTGGTCCCAACTGGCACCTGCCAGAGCAGTGCCAGGGGCCCGCTAGCCCTGAAACAGCATGGGCGATCACAGGGCACTGCTCACAGCCATGCTCTCAACCTGCTCGTTAGTTTATTAATCTAGACATAGCCTCTGATTTGCTGTCCTATTAAACTGCAGGGCATAGACATACATGCCCAGAGCAGTTATGCTACAACCTGGGTTAAAGATAGTCCTGTGTTCAGCTGCCCCAAGTTCTAAAATTTGCTTTTGGAAACAGTTATGGGAGAAAGATAACAGTATAGCAACATGAGACTGCTGACTGCTTTGACTGGGTACTAGATGGCACACTGGGTGCACAGCCTGGGCACTGCCACCTCCATACCTATGGGACCATACCTATGGGACCAGATCAATACTAACAGACATATTCAACACTCACACAACACAACACAAACAGTGCCAATGTCCTCATCCTGCTCCTCTAGCTGGCTGGGCAGGATGAAAACCCATTAGTGAAAAATATATACATGTAAATACATACATATGTATGTATGGGCTGAGTTTAAACACCTGATCTGCCCAGTAGCTGGCCCCTGGATCCCCCCTGGTTCAGCCTGGAGGAGAAGTGGCTTCAGGGGGATGTCACAGCAGCCCCTCAGTACTTATCAAGAAACAGGAACCAGGGTCTTCACAGGGATAAGAGACAATGAGCATAAATTTAAACAAGAGAGGTTTAGATTGGACATCAGGAAAAGCTTTTTCAACCATGAGGACAGGCAGGCAGTGGGACAGGCTGCCCAGAGAGGCTGTGCAGTCTCCATTCTTGAAGGTTTTCAAGACCCAACTGGATAAAGCCCTGAGAAACCTGGTCTGAGCTCAGAGGTTACCCTGCTTTGAGCAGGGGGCTGCGCTAGAGACTTCCAGAGACCCCTTCCAGCCTGAATCATCACCATGTCATCCTGTGATTCCATGCCAGTTGACACGCTGTAGCTTTGGTTTTAGTCTTAAGACTGGTTTTAGTCTTACAACTCCTCCCCTTCCAGCTGCCTGTTGGCACACACCCAGGGGATTGCCAAATCATTCCCTCAGCAGGCTGAGCTGTGACTGATGACCCATCTCCTTCCCCTGTTCTCTGTATGGATGAGGTGAGGTCAAGGCAACTGGCTCTGAGGCTTCCATGGGGCGCACGAGGCAGGACACAGTGCAGGCACCCCAGCACTCCCACCACAGGCAGGGTGGGCAAAACCAGACACAGAGGAACAAGGGTGCTAAGCAAAGGGAAGAGGGCAGAAATGTGACAAAATGCAGTATTTGTACTGAGAAACCATAGTGTAGCTGCCAATCAGTCTCCAGACAAGAAACGGATGGAGGGAGGAAGGAAGCTGGGGGCAGCATACTCTTGTGGCAGGGAAGTCTGCAGGTAGAAGGTGTTTTCAAATCAGCACTCCTGCATGCTCAACCATCATGGAGCAGTCCCGGAAGAGATCCTGGGTGCTGAAATGCCAAGTGTGCATTACGGCACTGACCAGAGCCATGCTCTGTATTTCTAAAATGTTTTATTTGATCATCTTCAAAATTCAATGAGCTCCTGGGAAAACAAAGTCACAGTCATAGAAAATTCAACCAGCTCCTGGGAAAACAAAGTCACAATTATAGAGTGACTCAGTTACTCTTATAAGAGAAAGATTTTTGGGAAAATATAGCAGGAATCTAAAGAGAAATACTGAAAAGGAAGCAGAAAAAGAAAATCAAGCTCAGAACATGAATCACCTTTCAACCCCAACTTTATAATCATTACTGTAATTAAATCCTTATAATTTAAGCTATGCTTCACTCAACAGAAAATTGATGACTCTCATGTTTTAGTGGGAATTTTACAGTATTCCAATAACCTGTTTTGTGTAAATTAAGTCTCCAGGGTAAAATAATCATTTTGAAGCATACATTTGTTTGGATTTCCTTTCACACTACAACAGGTTTCATTCTAAAAGTGGCTAATGCTCCCACAACTTGGAAACAAGGCAATGATTTACTGTCTGTGGTATTAATTAAATAAGAAACACACTGGCAACAGGAGCCTTATCAAAAAGGTAAAAAGAAAAGGAATGCTCTTTAATCCCCAGCACTCACAGCTTATGCTTGAAGAACAGTCAATTATTTTAGTCTAAACCCCTTTACTATCCATGCTCAAAAATCTTTTATTTTCCCCTGCGTATATTTGAGTCTGGGCTTGTTTATCTGGTGTGCAGAGGAGAGCAGCAGTCCCTGGCTTGTGGCTGAGAATAGCAAGCTGCCATGAATGCCTCTGCTGTTGTCTGTACCCATCAGAGAGAAAAATGTTAAGAGTACAGTTGCCGTTGCTGCAGTCCAGCCACAGCAGGACAGCAAACACTAAGGCTCGCAGACAAGGTGGAGATGATAGGTTTGCAGTATCCTGCAGTAAATGCTGGGTAGTTTAGCCATCTTACCTCACAGAAACATCCTCACGGGCTCTTCACTTGGGTCCCAGGCTGCTCACCCTGCAGCGTGGACTGAGGCCCGGTGCTTTCATTGTATAGACAACTATTACATTTGCTTACATCAAATACAGTTTTCATAACTATTCAAGCTTTCTCAAAACTTTTTGGGAAAGTCATACGTGCCTGCCCAGCTATCTCCTACAACACAAAGCAGCTACCTCCTTAAACACCACTTTGTGTGTTGTCTCTTCTGTCTTCTAAAACCTACAGAGGATATGTTTTCCGAACATGTTGTTGGCAATCAAAAACTGACCTCTGAGTGTCAGAGGCTTCCTGCAAAGGCCTATGGTGTCCATGATTTTAAGAAATACACTATCTCCTGACTGAAAACATATCCAAGAGATTGATAGAGAAGAAAAATAAGAGGTCACCAAATCAATGCAGAGAGAGAATAAAAAATAAAGGGCATGTCTTGAAAAAAATATTTTTCAACCGCAAGGTTGGTAATTTAGCGCAGGATTTGGTTGTCCAAATGTAAGTGTCAAATGATATAAGACTCCCTGTGGTATACAAGATATGCACAAGGTAGGGATGACACAGGGTTTATGAGATAACCATGACCTTCTAGGGAGGTGGCTGGAGGAGAGGTGGAATATCCCAGGGCAGTGGAATGGCACTAGAGTCCTACATTTGGGAAAACGAGTTGAGTCTCTTTACTCTGAGTCTGAATAGGTGCTTGCCTTTCCCCCAAGCTTGAAGGTCCCTGCCAAGGATACTGCTTGTGATGAATTAAAACTCAGTGCATGCCTACTGGACCAGGTTCTTCATGGGATTTAGTCACTGCCCAACTTCATTTATGCACCTCTGTGAAACTGAGGCACCTAGCAGTTTACCTGGGGTAATGGTGGACAAGTGCAAACAGAATGTGGGAACGTTTTAGATAAAAAGGGCATGTGTATATCCACTGAAAAGTAGATTATAGAATGGAAACTTAGAAGACATCTGGATTTAGAAGTCCTTTGCACTTGGAAAGCCTTTAGGCATCTAAGTCCTCTTTTAGCACTGCTCTCTGAACATTTGTGTGTAATTTAAAAGTGTGGACCCTGTTCCCACGCTTAAGTGTCAGGACTTAGGCAAAATCTTCAGTGAAGATTCAGTCTCAGTGTGAACACCTGCATCTGCTAACAGCAGACAGTTAATGTTCAAGGTCTTCTGACAGGTAATTAATAAACTCTTTGTGTAATTCTTTTCTAATATGTAATAAAAATATTATGGCTGGAAATGCATATGCCTTCCCAGGAATTGCCAATTCCCAACATCATCCTTTGGTCTCTCTGTGGCTCATACATGATTGCTGCAGCTCTTCTTGTGGAAGAAAATTATAACCCTTCCAGTCCTAGGAAGCTCTCTTCTCTTTAAATATCTAGGGTATTTAAAGAGAAGATTTTGGGTTTTAGTCACAAAACTGTACAGCTATAAAACCCCAAGTCAAAAATCCATCATTTTGCAGAAAAAAAAAGCTCAGTTATTCCCCATAAAAACCATAGAAAGGCTTTGAGAAGTTTGGAGCATAAAAAAGAAGGAAGGAGAGAAACAGGTGAAATGATACAGGGTAGAAAGGAAAACTGATTTGCTGAAAAGTTTGGTTGGTTCCTCTGATTCTAATTTCCTTTCTTGTGAGTTTTGTCCTTTTACATTTTTTTGAAATAAAGAAATGCCTGACATTCTGAAGTATAGCAAGATCATAAAAACCTATCTAGTAGAGCCACCTGAGAGTAACTGTCTAGTTCTTCATCTTTATGATGGAAACTTTTATACCCAGCACCAGTAATACTGAAGAGGTAACACCTATATTTAACAGAAAAAAGAGACATATATATTTCTTCTAAGAGTTACTGCCAAATGTAGCATATTGTAGGATTCAGCTGTCACTAAGCCTGGGGGACTTGAGCTTTTTCATAATAAAATCTGCCTGCAAATTCTCTGTAGGCAAGCAAACCAACTGCTGCTTTACTTGCAGACTGTTGTTTTAGTCATTTAAAGTTTCCTTAATTGGATTCTCAAGCCTTTTCACTGTTTGTAAGTACATTCAGTTTGAAATATGACTTTAGTTAGCATGCTACACATCAGGTCATAATCAATGGCAAAAGAAGAAATTTTCTTTTTTTCTTTTTTTTTTTTTTTTCCCAGTCATGTTAATAGCTTAGGGACATCATTTGAGAAAAATATTACAAACCAGATCCTCAGCTGAGGTGAACTGCCTTTGGCTGTCACTGAGTTATGTCTTTTTCCATCAGTTAAGACTCTCATTTTAGATAGTTAAATGTGTCCAAGCTAGGAACTATTTTGATTTTGATAGCTCAAGAAGCAGTTAAAAATAAAATTTCCTACCCTTTTATACTACTTATTTTGCCTTTTCCAATTTCAGCTCACTTGGACAAAAAACCTGTGCTCAATAACTTGGTTTTACTTCTCACATTTTGGGAGAAAATGACTGTGCTTTTAAGTGGAACTGTATCAGTAAGCATCTTGATCCCATGTATTTCCCACGCTGGCGCAAGATAGTAAAACACAACTAACCACATGACTAGAAGAAACAGTGACCCCCAAATGCACTGGGAGTTACTCAAGCAAACACAGCATTTTCCTACAGAGATGCCAAAAATACAGAAATGGTCCCCAAGGGTAAGAATAATACAGAGCAGCTGTCTGGTGTTGTAACATCTCAGTAATGAATGGTATGACACAAAGCAATTTTAGTACTTTGGGAAAATAAAAAGGTAGCCTCAAAACCTCTTTCCAGTGCTTTACTTGTTCCTTTTTCTCTGCAATAGGGAAATGGAACCTTTGATAAAAAGACATAGCACCACTTACACAAAGCAGTTGTATAATGCATTTATATGCAAAAAATGAAGTCTAAATGACTGTTTTTTCTCATTATTCAAGGTATGTCTAAAACTAATCCATACGACTTTTTTTTTAAAGAATTTTGAGCAGTGAATTTGCTTGCAAATGCCTATGATTGAGGTAGCCAGCCTCCTAAACTTACCACCTGATTTTCCAATATTCATGAGGCTGAAAACTCATGAGCCCCTTCAAGAGGCCCTTATCAGATTCCCTGCACTTTTCTGAACCCCTTTTCTCCCCATGGCATGACACCTGCCAGTGCAAGCCCCTGAACTCATCCATTGAGCAAATCACAAACTAAATCAAATTTTAAAATGATGTCTCTTCATTTGCATGAAAAGTCATGTACTTTCTGTTCACAGAGCTTATAGCAAAAAATCTCCATATATTTGGTAGCTTTCATTGTCATCTAAATGAAATAACAATACTGTGTTTTCCACAGTAGATTTTCCAAAATATAATGCAGACCACCTATTTGAATACCTCTTCTTTCTATTCTTTCTGCCAGTTGCCTACCATCTTTAGGTTGCATTATCATAAAATTTTAATCCAGTTGCCTTTTCAAAAATCAGATCTACAATCTGATTATTAATAAGATCTAAAATAAGATTAAATTGGTCTGTGTCTTTGTGATTGGCCATATTTGTCTTAAGAACATTTCAATGACTGAACTTGCATATGAGAATATCATTTATGGGATCAAGTACTGTCCAATATCTTGGTACATTGGGACTCATGGCATTTCCACATATAACTCAAAGATATATAAGGCCTATAGAATTAAACAGTGAATTAAAGCCTGGAACACTAACACCCTGTGCACTGCACACAATAGTTATACATATTTTCGTATGTTGTTCTGGTCACCTCTTCTCCCGAGATAGCTGGGGGATGAAGAGCTATAGGAATTAAATCCCTCATTACAAGGCAAACTCCAGGTACACAATCAACAGATGCTGGAGAAGGTTCCTCAGCATCCCCATACTTCCACCTTGGTGATTAGATATACAGTTACTGTGAGCCTGCCTTTCTATTTGAAGACAGTTAGTATTAACACTCACGAGTCTAGACATACCCATATATTACTCATGGTGTGACCTGGATTTTGCCAGTCATTCCCAAATGCAATAATTATTGGTGTGGTGTGCAAAGATCTGAGGAAGTTTAGAAGGCTATTAAAGTGCTACTCTCAGGCTGTACCAAGGATTTGCACCTCTTTAAAAACCTGTCAATAAAATGTGTATTGTAAGAGTAACACTGAGTTAAAGACAGAAGAACTTTGTAATAGTCATGTTTCAGTCCCTAGGTGTGAACAGCTGACCAGTCACACAAGTCCTCAAAATGTTGTAAGTACAGACAGCAGCGCTTGTACAGGGATCAAAACTCTACGCTAATGCACCTTCAGAAAGCTGATCCAAAGCTACAACATGACCGTGAAGTAATTCGCTGCACAATTCATTGGGAAGAATAACTTAATCATGATCTGCATGTAAATTAATTTCACTTGCACTTTGCTTATATTATTAATAGAAGCTGTATAAAATTCCTGAATATGTTAGACATTAAAATAGCTTTTAGGAAGTAGTACATCAATTTACTATTACTGATAAATTTGGATTAGTCAGAAATTAAGAAGATTTGATATAGACAAGATGAAACAGGCACAAAAAAGTGCAATTAGTGATACTGATCATTGAAGTAAGAATGCCGCTTCGGTAATAACAAAAATATGGCTTCCTACATTTCATAGAACATACATCTGACTCACAAAGACTCACATATAAGTCAGTTGAATTTAAGTTGCAAATTTAACCCGTAATTAATGCACTTTAAAATAATAAGTTCTCCATGGAAAACATGATGAGGAGACAAAAAAAAAAATCATCTGGAAGAAGCATATATAAGTAAATGTAAAAGCCAAGACCCTTCAAAAGATTAAAAGTTATTAATTCCTACTCATGCGACCTCTGCTAAACTTTTTTCCACTTTTGTAAATGCATGTATATAAAGACAATATCTACCCAGGTTTTCAACACAGAAATTTCTCAAGCACAAGTTGCCCCTGTTTAAATGTTCTTGTCCAGACTAAACACTTTTTTTAATCCTGAGCTCTGTAAAACTTGGGATAATACAATGGGAAACCTGCTCATCGATATTCATCAGAGCCTGCCTACCAGATTGGGTACTGCTCACATCATGTCCTTGGAGAGGACATACTCCCCTCTTTTTTTGATTATGGATCACTCATTCAGCACATGGGAAACGTGCGTTAAATCCATTCTTTTGCATTAGGCTCTATATCCCAGACAGGTTTCACAAACATTTTGAGTTAGTCTTCCCAGTGACTGTGGTTAAATCCTAGCCTCAGAAAACAACTGGCCGAGTCCTACATGTAGAAAAAACAGAAAAGGACTGAAATCTACCCAAATGGAGGATGCTGACCAAGCTGAGTTCTAGGGGGTGCCAGTATCTGCAAGGATATGTGGCAGGGGGAGGACATGTAGATATCAGGTATGTAAGGAAATCTGGTTTGTGAGGGTATATGGCTAATGGCTATTCACCACTAAAAAAATAAGAAAAAAAAAAAGGTAGAAAAAGTAGTATATTGAATACCAGATACACAAACAGAAGAAAATGGAGACACCACCAAAAGCAGAGGTCTCAGGTCAGCATCTGATGGGCCATTGGAGGAACTGCTCAAAGCATTGGGTAGGTTCAGCCACAGCTGTGTAACTGATATGGAGGGGGGACAAGAGCTACAAGACTCTTGGGAAAGAGCAAACTGATTATAGGATATTTTAAGGTGAATGGCCAAAGGCAGGGAAAGGGGAGACTCAAGGTAGGAACAAGGATGGAAAAACAGAGATAAGGGGGGAAAAGGGGCCAGTGGCATGTAATCCAGTCAACAGCACGCTTGTCTGACTGAGCCCTGCACCTGTTCACCACAGTCTGTCCTTTTTATTATTAATTTCTGTCCATAACCTCACTCTCTGTTGTGTGTGTTTGTGGACAGAGAGAGTGAGAGACACTGGCGAGCTTTGGTCCTGGTTACCCAGAAAGAAGAAACAGGACCAGGCTGCCTGTGCTCATGCTTATGTGAGGGCTGTTTGTGTCTGCATGGTGCTGGCAAAGGCATGGCTTTCTGCCTATGTTGGCCAGGGTGGCCTCCCATATGAGTGCATGTGTATGTGTGGTGTGTACGTACATGCATTGGCATCTCTGGGATAGACACTCAGCCTTGCTACTGGCTGCGGCTGCAAAGGGTGATGGCCGCAAACTGTCCGAGAGGACAAATCTGCCAGATCACTTGATTTGGCTTCCCTTAGGGCTGTCTACCTCCCGTATTTAGTTTTAAGATAGGTGACCCTTCATACTCAGCTGGTTATTCACACCTCTCCATTGCTTCTGCAATTATGTCAATGTAATTTGTAAAACACTATGACGAACTTGATAAGAGAATTATTCAGACAAATCCTTTATGTTTTGGAGGAAGGACTATATCGTTACTATAGCAGGTCCTTTGATGATTCACTGGTGGAGAAAACAGTTATACTGGGATCATTTTAGGGGTGGCAGTCTAAGTTAAACTAATGTGGAAAGTTTTGAAACTGGGACTCAATTTATTTTTCTCTCTCTCTGATTGACCCCACAGTTGAGCTGGATAGTTACCAGAAATTGAATCTCTTTTTATGCTTTCAGAATATCTCATTTACTTATTTAAGTAAATTTACTTATTTAAGTAAATGAAGGAGATGAAATGCAAAGTTCTCTGGAGATCCTGTTCTGTCATTAACCAGCAAGTGTTGGGCCATTACCCATTATATGCAGTAAGCATCTTCATCAAGTGAAGCAGAGTGCACAGAATCTCTCTGACATTTTGAAACAATGCCAAGCAAGTAAAAGGGAAGTCTTGGTTTCGTGTCAAGTGCCAGAAACATCCAAATGTCCTGGTTGCATGGGAGATGTAGCTACTTAACTCACTGAAACATTCACAGAGGCTATAACTACAAAGCTTTCACCCCTAAGAGCTGTATGTGTTTGTATGACAACTGAGAGTTGCTCTAAGTCCTGAAAAGGGATGCAAAATACAATTCTGAAGCACAAGATTCTATACGATTATTTTGCCAGCTGATGCCACACATCCTATGCATGGTAAGACTCAACAAAAGTAGGGTAAAATAAGCCAAAAAATATTTTGAAAAGCAAGTATAAGAGCAAATTGGAAATCTGAAAGCAAAGAGAGAGAAATAATTTACTCGCGTAACAGAGAATAATCTGAGGAATAACCTAGAGATGCCTACATCTAGACTTCTTTGATTTCAACATAAAGCTGCAATGTACAATCAGTCATCATCTGGGTATGCTTTGAATTGTCTCATGCTTTAAAATGAATCACACAAAGGAAATGAATGTTTAGAGCTTTAAATGCCGAGTACAGAAATATACTCTTTCCTTTTCATTCCAGTTGACCTGTTATTATTAACTTTATAATTTTGTTGTTTGTTTCTTTCATATTATGTAAATAAATGTTTGGGGGTTGGGGTTTTGGGGTGGTTTTTTTCCCCATTTATTTATTATTTAACACTTTTTCCTGGTGTTAAAAAGTGGTTTACAGCAACTAGCTGAACCCAAAGCCACTCTATTTTTCTGGTGTACGATCCTAATATAAAGAGTACTGGGCCACACTAAGGTGACCAGTGCAAACATGTATGCTGGAGAAAATATCTAAATGATAACGAGGAGAGGCTATTCTGAACTATACAGCCTGAGCTGAGAACTAATAACACACGAGTGTGGAAAGAAGAGAGGGTTTTTTTTTTCAAAAGGGTTTAATCTGCCTGAGTGTTGACCTCCATATTTCAGCTCATCCCAAAAGAGATGTCACTAACAAGTAGATAAATAGCAGTCCTAAGTGTCTATTTTTATCCATTAGTTATAAAGAAGCCCAGTGTGATTACCTCAGATATGGATGTCCTGTTGAAATTTTCTAAAGTTAAGGAAGTGCTCTGTGAAATATGACAAAGTAGAAGGGAGCATGCCTGAACCCAAAAGTTTAGAAGTTCCCCCTTTGCAGAGTCCCAAGGGAAATACAACACTGGTGATGATTGTCTCGGTTGAAATAGGAGGTTAGGAGCAAACGACAGTGATGGAGGAGAACATATGGATTTCTCCAGGTGCAGCCATTCCCAGGACACTGTGGAATCACTTACAGCAAGTGTAAATTCATTTTCTTCTTGCCCATTGGTAGAAAGAATGGGAAAGTCAGAGACTGAGTCTTTCCACATAGCCTGCGCAGAATTAGCAAGAGGGAGCCTGACAATGGTCCTGCACATTTAGGGAAAGCTTCCTACTGCAGAGGTTTGCTGCTGAAAGAATAGACCATTCCCAGCAGCAGAGCCAAGGACTGTGGATGTGGGGTTAGGGTTGGACGCTTGAATTTATTAACTTTTAAAACATACATAGAAAGTGACTACTACAACACACAAAGTGAAGGGCTGACAGGGATCACTCTCTTCTATGTGAACATACAGCAAGGTTTCGGATCCACACCAGTACGAGCAGAGCAGGACAAAGACGTGCTGCCCACTAGGTGGTTTTTAACCACTGGCTGTAGACAAGTCAACCATGTCCATGCAGTGCAGCTTTACCTTATGACAAGTCTCTTTCCTGATGTACTGTCCACAAAGGCATGAGGAGAGACACTAAGAATAAAGATTCTTCATTGCAGATATTATAGAGTCCATATGAAAGAATAAAGTCTTGGTGTGGCATTAAAATAAGAGAGAAAGAGAAATGGCATGGAAAAAAGGGACTGAAATATAGTCACAGGGAAGAAGTACCACAAAGACATGCTTCAAAGGTAACACAGTGAAATCTGATAGGGTGTAGAAAGGAACAAAAATGTGTATGAAAGCATGAGATTAAAATGTAAGATGTGGAGAAGTTTGATCATATGGACACTAGGACCAATACTTGCAATGTTTTAAATGTTGCGTTATAGCTCTGGTTTTTTAATATTCATAGTTGTAAACAGGAATGCTACTCAGCCAGAAGGAGACCTTGTTCCACTGGGAATAATGAAAAAGTGCACAGACTTACCATGAAGGTGTATCAGATATATAGCAGTACCAGCTGTTTAGTAGTGGCTAGGAAGTTTGGCAACACTGTTGAAATTGATTTCAACAGTTAGTTAGAAGTCATTTCAGGGCAGAAGAGACAAGTTTTATTTAAGGAAAGATTTAACATATTTCATTGAAAGCCAACATTTTCCAAAATTAAACATATCAATGAATCAAATATGAATTAATAAATAACATGATATTCAGAAAGACTGGACATCTGAATTAAGAAAAAGAGTCTTGGCATCTTAGGGAAAAAGGCGACATGAATGCCAAGCATAGAAATACTTGGAGTCACATGTGTCAATTTGCATGAGTAAGCCCAGTAAATGTTATGTGCTTAAATTTGAGCAGGTAAACATGTAAGAGCTTTGGCTGATGTCTGGATCAATGATTGACTTGGAAAGGTAGATCATGTCACAGGCATTGCTCAGGGCCATGGAACAGGAAAGCCTGGAAGAGGAGCTCTGCCAGCACCTGCGTTTCTCAGAGTCATTCAGAGCTCCCAGGGGACTATGTTGAATTTTAATTGCCCAGGGCAAGATGCAAAGGTTTAAAAATTCAGAGCTTCTACACTCAAGAAAGGCATAAACCTGCCTAGGTCCACTGATGTATGGGAGATGAGGATCTGGCCCACTATTTTCATACTGATGTCTGTGTGCGCCTAATTCTTTTGTTTGTATTTTATCTGCCTCACAGCAGCATAAAGAAACAAATATTATTTTATTTTTTCACATAAATAATGCCTTTTTAGTCTTTATATATAGACTAACTTGAACATTACCTTTTTTAGGTGTAGAAAATAATAGTACTCTGGAGCCTCTTTTCATCTTAAACCAGCAGATTAAACCTAAGTATGCAATACAACATTTCTATATTCCCCTCTGCTTCCAAAAAACAGTGTGTTTGACCATTTTATTTCTATTCCTTATACTATGTTAGCAATCTTTTTTTATAAAAATCCCATCTCTATTCCTTATAGAAGTTTTAAAGTCATTTCACAGCTGAGTGGAACCCTAAACAGAGCTATCTTAGTGTAATGAAGCAGAAAACGATTGCTCCTTAACAAGACTGGTATATAGTGACAAACAGCTCATAAAAATCCCATCTGCCACAAAATACTTCTATTTTAGTTGCTTTCAAAACTAAATGCTATGTTTCCTGTTTCTTTTCAGAAAGAAAAGAGGATATATAAAGCCTAACCCATCAAATTGTCCTTTGACAAAAGAGAAAGAAAAAAAAAACACAGCCACAAAATAATCACCTTATAATACACTGACACTAACCATTCCAAACACCACAAAGGTGCAATATCACTTTTGGATGCATTTATAGTACATAGATTTTTTTGTGTTAAAGCAAAAAGACAGTTGTACTATAAAGAAAAAGTATAGTTGTACTATACTGTACAACTATAGTTGTACTATAAAGAAAAATTTCTGATGATTTAACAGCTGAGGACTACATGTAAAAACAATCTGTTTCTGATTTTGTATTGTAAAAATAGTCCTTTTGTGACTGCAATCAAATAGAAGATAATTACCTGTAACTGAATCAGTAGTTATCCCATTTAAATGATTGGTAACTAGTTCTGGATCCTGTAGCTTCTTTCCCACTCTTAGGCAGAATAATACCCACTGACTAAAGTTATCCATAGTATTTATGGGAATTCTTCATCAGAAAATATTGTAAAGTCTCCCTCTTTTCCAAACAGTATCATGAATTGCTGCAGTTCACTTGGATTTGCTGTTAACATGCTGTAACAAATATGCTATGCTGCGGGCATTGCTCCTTTCTGTCAGATGGGACCAGAACCACTTCTTGTGCCCTGTCTTGCCCAAGGATGTTATGCTTTAGTTTTAAAAAGATAGTAAGTCGAATCGCTTATCTCTTTGCAGCAAGACACACTGCGTCCTCAGAGTAGCAATGACACTTTTTTGTGATGCTAATATACAGCCTACTATGCACAAATATAAGTCCCTGAATAGTGTTCGTTCCCATCTGAACTGACATTCATATCTGTTCTTCAACCTTATGGAAAAATAAATAATTGCTTAGCCAGGCCATCCCTATACTTAGACATAAACTTTTGCCGTTGTCTTCAAATCCACTGTTTTTAGTGTGTCTTAGTGATTAATGCTTTTTCTGGAAGACCAAAAATTTATCTAGCTAGGGAATCGATTTTTTGAGCAATAACATCACTTTTTCCAGAGATATAATTTCACACTGGATGTGTGAAGACTGATCATCGGACCTTGATAAGCAAGTCAAATACAGAGTTCAAAGCTAACTTCTAATTCTTTGCTCAAGACTTGGATAGCTTTTGGCTTAGGATTTGCCCTAACAGTGGCAAAGACAGCCATCGAGACACTTAACTAAGAAAAGAGGGAAAAATCAATAGCATACATTTCAGCTGTTGGAAATGTAGCAGAAATTATCATAATTTGTTTATAACAGCATGTCTTATCCACAGACAAGAAGCATCATATTAAGAAAAGTTGTCAGATGGCATTCAAAGGACCGAAGTACCTGTTGCAATCTTATTTCAGCTAGCTGAAATAAATGCTAGCTAGAAAATCTTGTGGCATTTGATACTCACAGACGTTTTCCTACTCACTGAACTGATTTTTCAACAAAGTTGACTGTAGTTTGTTTTAAGGTGTGTAGAAAAGACATACCCAGAAGGCTTCTTTTTGACTACCTAACAGCTGTGGAAGTGACATGATGGCAGGAGGATCGCTGAGGGTGCCTAGAGGTTGTTCAATAGAGTGCCCTGAGGCGAGGAGAAGCAGAAAGCACCAGAGGGATGAGGCAGAGAGTACTTGATTTCCACAGGTGTAAATCTAATCAGCGGCAGTGAACTTGCTGTAGATTCATAGTGGTGTAAGAGGGCAGAGTCAGTCCTGTGCTTATCATCTTGCTAAACCTGATCCTCTCTCCCTGATGACAAGAATTGGGAAGTGCTGGCAGGGGCCCGCTGGGCTGAGCCAAAGCCTCTTTTCTCTGCATCCAGCTCTCACACCATGCCCTCATCCCTCCAGCACAAAGTGCAGCAGCAATTTGACTTGGATAAGAAAGGACCAAAGAGTACAGGGAGAAAATTTGTCTTGTAAAGGGGGCTCAGTGAAAAGTTGCAAGCAATTTTGAAATTTGAAAACAGTGGCACTGCTTTTCTGGACAAGGGCGTTGCTGTCAGTATGTGGTCTGACACTCGGCCAAAGCAGTATAAGGAGTTAAGGTTGAAATTTCTTCCCCTTTCTTGCTCCCCCACCATTTTGTCAGCTTTTATGGAAACTTAGATGAGCCTGGCCTTAGAGCAAGAGTGGAGTATTGCCTGTATACACACATGCACGACAGGTAAACTGAGTAATTCAGAGTATCATGCAGTATTCTCAGCCTACACTGATAGCTCCTTAGCTTTTATATCATTATCATGCAGAGACTTCAAATTCAATTGTGCTGGGGGCCGTACAAAGTAAGAAGCACTGTTACTTAGTGAATTCAAAACTGGTAATATGAAACACATTGCTAATAACATCGAGTAACTAATAAAGCCATCTCCTTGGCTTTTATTAGGGACATTTCATGATGAGAGCATATAGAGTCACCTTTGAGTGGACTGTAAGAACTGGTGTTCCCTCCCTGCAAAGATCATCGGGAGGTGTAAGGCCATCAATTTTAATTATTTCCAAGAGCGGTTTCAGGGCAGCTGTGACTGCCTAGGCAACTGGTAGCATCCTAATTTACCCACAGTTTCATCAGAAAACTATTTTGGCCTTTAATGAGGATGAGCCTGTATTAGAGTGCAGAAATGAGTCTCAAATCCAGCTGATAATTTATTGTTCTAGCACATATTTAGGTTTCTAACTGTTTAAATGGGTAATTAAAGAACTAAATAGGTGCTAGGAGTTTAAATGTTTTATTGGATCTGGACCTGACCCCTACGAGTTTTGATGAGAAACTCAACAATGCTAAGTAACTTACATTGAATTATTTTTTTTCCCCTGAATTTGAGCTAGCTGTGTAAGATGGTGTGAATAGCTCAGAAGGCATTTTACAAACTAGCATGGTAAGGAAGAAATGTCCCTGTACCAATGGCATTACGTTCCAGTTTCAATCCAAACAGCTTGATACCATAATTCTAAAGGGACCTCAACGGCTGTTTAACTCAAGAGTGGCAAGACCAGAAATAAGTTATTTAACGTAAGAACAGAACAAGCATTCATCTATGTCTGTATTCCATCTTTGATGTCTGCTGGCAGCAGATGCTTAGAGAAAAAGCATAAGATCAGTACAAGCATAAAATGACACTTCCATGAGCAGAACTTTCTTTCAACACCTGCAAATCAGAACTATCAAGTTCTGCAAAGGCTTAACTTTTATTATTTGTGGTTTAATCTGGCTGGAATATTTTTTTCCCCAAGGGAATGTTTTTAGCAAAAAATCTCCAGTCAGCCATTAAGAAGTAATAGTTTTCTTTATTTTAGCTTAATCTATGAAATCATCCTTTTTTCTTCATTTTTAGCATTTTCTAAATTTTGACAGATGGGAACTATCACCACTTTCTGACAGTTTTTCTGTTGGAAAGAGGTCAAATCATTGCTTTGGTTTGCTTTCTCTTTTCTTTCTTCATTTTTCTGTCAGATGGCATGATAAAAGACATGCATCCGTCAAAGCCTCCAAAATCTGAAATGAAAAATAAACCCCCCAAAATTGAAAAATGGCAGCTTTGTTTGCATCAGGCTTTCTAATTCCATTTTTAACAATAAAAATATTTTTTTAAAGGCCAGCTATAATAAACTTGAATGGGATATGCAAGGCAGAACTGGCAACAGCTGATGAAGATGCTGAGTGATAAGGATGTGAAGGGAGCAGTGGAATCCGGCAGACTCCAGGACACCGGGGTTGTTCCCTCCTGGCCGCTGCAGCCCAGCCGGGCACGGTCTCAGTGCCTGAGGGGTTTCTCCATCCCAGTCCCAGGGATGTGGCTGCTGCTGTGCCCATGTGCAGTTCCAGCCAGTAGTGGGGCTGAGAGAGGCTCGTGCACACACACGCACACGCAAACGTGCACGCTAATGCGGCCGGACACGCAGATTGTCACTGTCTTTAGCAGCATGCGCATGTAACACTATGAAAACTCACATAAAATGTAAGTGCAGAGATCCATGTCCTGTTCCTCCCCTCTGGGTGATCAGGATTAAAGTTTGTTACTGAAAACAAGCCCCTCACACACAATCTCTAGGTTCACAAGCACAACCATAGTGAGAGGTGCCTTGAATATCAGCACAGCCTCTAATTCTGTGTAACACCCATGCCCAGACCCTGGGCACCCTCTCCATGCACAGAGGTCTCTCCTGCTCACCAGCTAGTCCAGTTTGATGTTCGCCTGCAGACACGTGTGTGTACTCCCATACTCATCTCACAGGCAGTGCCACCATCAGGGATCCCTCAGATATTAGCATGAGCTCTCAGGCTGCCTGAAGTCTATGCCCAGACCTCAGGCTCCCTTGCCTACCACCTTGAGTCTTTCCAGATGGAGGTCTCCTCCTACTCATGAGCTAGGCCAGCTCAAAGGTAGTGACTTACACATGTATACCTGAATGAATACCACTGAAATCAATGCAGGAATTCATGTGTAATTCACTAGGGAAATGCAAACACACCCACATATCTCTGGTTGCTGGCAACCAGCCCTGTCCTGCATGCTGGTCCTTCTGGTTGCTGGCACCTAGACCTATGGGCCCTGTGACCTTTTCTCCAGTTGCTGGCACTTCAGCAATCTGAAAATCAAAAAACTGACTACAGCAATCACACATAGAATAGACACTGAATTACACAGAAAAACATAAGAATAGGATTTAGTAGCAAGACAGGACAGGCTGTAGCAATTAGGTGTAGGGCTCAGTCAGACAAGTGCACTGGCCATCTTAACATCTGTCTGACCCCTTTTATTCCCCCCTCTCCTCCATTTTCTGATGTTTGCTCATCCGTGATCTACCCTGATCTTTTCCTTTCTTGCCTTTTATGCTTCTTCTAAACACCTCATAACAACGTTTACATAACCTCACAAGTTCCTCCTGATATCCCAAAATACTCATGTTTATCACCTTGACACCTTATTTGCAGTGACAAAGTTCAATCTGACTCTCTGCAAGGCTGTGCCTGAGCAGATCCTTCAATGGCCCATCAGGCAGCAACCAAAGAGTTCTGGTCTTTGCTACTGTCTCCAATACCTCCTGCTCGTTACTGCCTCTGTGTCTGTGTACTTAATCTTTCACTTTCCTTGTTATCTATTATTTCTTTTACACAAATACACAAATAGTCTGTAACCAGGAAACTTAATGCATCCTATGCTCTTTCAATCCACTTACGCTTACATTGAGTAACTAAAAATTTTGAATTCTTATGTCCCTTGTCCATGAGTAAACACGTTTGAATCAATAGATTCTTCTAAAATAAGTGAAAAATACATTAATTGACTAGTTATGAAAGTTTTACTTGAACTAGGTATCTGTGTGAGACTATCTGTGCATTTAAATTATTGCTGATAATTACTATGGGGTGATGATCTAGCAGACCATCACAGTACATTCTTCTGTAGTGTGCTATCATCTCATATATTTGACAGTTAAAAAAAGCTTATATTCAAACCAACTGTTATAGATAAACAATAAAATATTGCAACTATGATGGTGCTCATCAAAGAACTGAAGAACAAAATTCAAACAGCATACAATTCAGAAAGGTTAGGCTCTGCTCTGCATACGACTAACAGAAAAATAAGAGCATGCAGGTTTTGTAAACACTGTGTATCTTCAATCCAAAAGAAAGTAATTCCCTTTGTTGCGAATTCTAATCTCATTTTTTTCTACCCATTGG
This sequence comes from Ciconia boyciana, assembly GCF_034638445.1. Lineage (NCBI taxonomy): Eukaryota > Metazoa > Chordata > Aves > Ciconiiformes > Ciconiidae > Ciconia > Ciconia boyciana. Next base: position 35,844,686 of record NC_132934.1, read on the forward strand.
TTAACAATAAAGAATAGTATTAAGACAGTGAGAAGATCCTGATGCAAAAATCAAGGTTTGTAAAAGACACATTTTAAAATGCACATCTTCATGAGTAATGCATTCTTAATTTTTCATTTACTTTACTATTAGATATACAAATCCTATAAAAAATTAAAGCTCTCAGATACTGCCAACTAATCCCCTCTACCTTACTTGGTATAATGGAATGAGAATTTAAAATTCAGGGGATTATGAACAAATCCTGATCCTGAAGGTATAAATGTTCCAGTTGACTTCAGTGGAAGATTCACATGTGCATCAAAGGGAAGGATACAGCCTTTGTCATTTAAAGATTCCTGATAAAACTCACTTTTTTGTAACGATTTATTCCTCTATTTCAAGCACTTTCAATTTTCCAGGAAACTTGAGCATAAACAGGTTTTAAATCATTCAGTTGCAACTCTACTTCTCTCTTTCTATCAGAACATATTAGGATTCAAAATGATTATGAGATTTCTCACTAAACTAATGAATTCAAGAAAAGTACAAGCTACAGAAGCTTACCTGTCTACACCAGTGCCCTCTATCAATGAACAGCAGCTCAGTGTTAGCTGGATTAAGGCACAGATTACTTCCAAACATGCAAGACTCAATTTTAGTCAGATCACTCATGAGTAAGCAGAATGTCCTACTAATGTTTGACAAAACTGACAAGTTCTAAAGGTCATCCATAAATGAGTGAAAGCCCATACCACTTTGTCCCTTCAATGACTTGTTGAGTTGTTGGCATCGTGCATAGCCACACACACACACACAAAGGTGTTCACACTAGACTGAAGTTTGATAGAGAGACTGAAGTGCAATAGAACTAACAAGTGATTTAAAAAGACCCAAAATGAGATTTTAGTCTCTAACATCTGGAATTCGCTTCACCTTTCCTTTCAGTGTCTTGTAGGGGTGGGACTTGGTATCTAAATTTAAGTGTCTTCAATGCAGTTGTAGATATGTATATAGGGTGTCTCAGTTCCCATTATAGTCTCTGGAGTCCTATCATGTTTAATACAGCAAGTGGACACTTCAGAACTACTCATCTCATCATAAAGTGATCACAAAAGATGTAATTCAGTTTTCTAAACATAAGTAATTAGCGTCATTTGAGATGTGATACTCATAGTTGGTCATGTGAAAACCTCTCTGTACTCCACTGTCTGTATTGTCAATGGTTTAGATCCAGTGACTCCCATCTGTGTCTAGGGCCATTTAGGATGCCCTGGGACATGAGACCTGGCCTCCAGCTGCCATTTCACAGGAGCATGAGTCTCTGGTAAATCTATGCACAAGGACATCTCAAATATTCTCACGTGTCTTACATGGCTCTAAGCTTCTACATCCAGGCAACAAATTATGCCCTGTATCTCCACTGAGTATGCTGGAATTGAAATACCTAACTCAAATGAAGACAATGCAGACATCAACATTAAGGTGTCTGAATCTCACCCTGAATGTCATTTTAAATGCCGAGTTCAGCTTTGTAATCACAGGTGCCGAGTATGATTTAAAACTCCCTATAGGATATCTTGTCCCACCTGCCAGTTCTCAAGGGCATGGATGTTCTCAGACCATGTCTGTGGAGTCTGGGGCATCTCCAGTGACCCTGCGTGCCCTACCTGTTTAAGTGGAAGTTGTTCATCCTCACCCTATCTACAGTCAAATGTAAATGATGGACATCTATCTTATCTTAGACTTCTGCTTTAGGAAAACAAATTGCCCTCTAGAAGTGCTCATGGCTTTCACTTAATCACGTAGGAAGCCTAGATAACTAACTTGCTAGCTTTTAGATAGCTAGCAAGCAGTTTGTGAACCTAAATGTAGACATCTAGCACCATTCCAGACATCCTAAACAGTCTGAGATGTGCACAGAGATGGCAATAATGGACCTGTGAGACATGGTGTCCCTTCTTGAATTGACATCTGCAGGCAAGGTGGGATATCCCTGGGGTGTCCAAAATGACATTCGCTGTGTATGTTTATTCATCTGAATAGATCCACTGATGCTAAGTTGAGTATGACATTAAAAGGATCTAGAAAGCATTCCAGTTTTGGTATGATTTTTGATTACAAACAAAAAAGCAAGCTGCTCTGCCAACCAGACCAGAGCATCTGTGAGACATCTGCTTACAAATTTTTAAGTATCTTAAAAATATTGAGTTAGAAATTGGGTAAAGCACATATAGTTAATGGAAGTTTCCTATTAAAGAGGTAATTAACATTTAGCAATTTCTTCAACATTCTAGAAGACATCTACTGAATTTCATCTTACTGCTGCTGGAAATTATAGCTTCTTTCTTACTGTGTTGAATAGCAACTTATAAACACTATAAAGCAACTTACTTACAAATATACCGTATACATATTTTTTAATATAATATGTAATTGCTACATAACACATCTGGCTGATATTTAAGTATCAAAAATTGCTATCATGAGTCAGGAAGAGCAACACTCCCATACACAATGTGGTATTTGTTAACTAATGACAACTAAGTGGGATTAATGAGTGAAACCTATTGCTTCATAGAATTTCATGCATAACTTTACTTTGCATGGGTCATTAGTATTCATAGTTAAACTGTGTCCTTCGATGTGTATTAATAATGTTCCCTGGGACCACGCAAAAGATAATTCATAAATATGCCTGCAAGGAGTAAGACACCATAATTAAATCATAATAATTAACATGGATACCAGATTACTTTGAATAACTGATCTGGATAACTAACATTCTGAGATTTACAGATGGAAATATTTAAGGGCAATTCAGTTCCTGCTGCACAGGTAGGTCACTTTTATTTTGCTCTATATCTAGTTATCTTGTTCATGAAGAAAATTGAATTGATTAAGGATCTACATGAAATTTTAAAATGGGATAATACAGGTTTCGATTTCTGTCATGCTGCGTAGCATAGGAGGGGAACAGACAATCCCAGAGGTGGAGTTAGCACCCATGAGCAAAACACTTTCTCAGCTGTGCAGTCTGGGTGATGAATCAGTAGTGCAGCTGGGTTTTCTGCTCCTCTAGGCTCATATTTGTGTAGAGAAGGAGAAAAAAGGGGAAGGGAAGAAGAGACAGCACTGAGGACAACATACCACCTGCTGCCATCATCCATATGCCCACTATCCCATACGGTCCCATAGGCTGGAAGACAGACAGCAAAGGGTGCACCCAGCCTTGACCTGTAATAGCTTTGGGGAGGAACGCACTAACCTGGAGCTCCCAGTAATTTTCCCAGGCAAGATCACAGTCAAAACTTTAATGAAAAAATTGATTTCAACCTCTACTCTCTCCTCAAGGTGGCTTCTTTACTACTGCCACTTCCTCGCTCTCCTTCCCCTCCTTTCTTCCCTTGAAATTTTATCACCCTTCCTGCATCCTACATATGATCCTCTGCCTCTCAGGTTTCACAATATTCTCAGAAGGATCCTTGTCTTCCTGTTATTTGGAAAAAAACCAGCAGGGCTCACTGGCTATCACTGTACTACTAAATAAAGTGTTCTCCATTCCTGAAGGCAAGTGGTATGGTGCATATGGCAAATCAAACACTTAAACTCTCTCCTGCCTCAGCATGGAGAGGTTGTGTCTGAATTGCCTGTTGGGGGAGGAGTTTTGGCATAGACTATCCCCTGAGATGTACTCCAGCCTTGTTTGGGAGCGGGCTCATTGGCATGGGACAAACCATACCAAGGGTGTTTAAGTAATTCATCAGTATGGATAAAATTAATCAATTTTATTCTTTAAAACAAGAATGCTTGTATCACAAGCTCTGTCAATAACTCCCTGTGTCTGTTGCCTTGCTAAAATGTATTTCATGGCTGTTTGAGTAATGGTAAATATAAGAAATATGCAGTACCTGTGTTACCATTAAGGGTGGAAAAGTTTAGCTTATAGGGTACAACTAAAATTCTGAGTATCAAAATTCTTTAATTCTTTAGATCTGTAATAACTATTTATTAAACAATTATGCCATTTTTGTTAAACCAACACTGAAAAATGGTAATTTAAAAATTATTGAGAGAAAAATAATAAAACCCAGAACCTGAGAAAGTGACATTCAGTTCATGAACAATTCACAAAGATGTAAAAAGGGAAAATAATCTAATACATTATTCATTTTTAGCAGTAATTTTAATATAGTAGGACAGCTGATAAGCATCCTAGGTGTCAAAACTGATGACGAATTTGCTTCTCTTTGTATATGATACATTTTTCTACCTGCAAATAGTCTGAGTATATTTGTAAAATAACTGTTCACCAATATATACTCTAATCAGTGTTTAATGCTATATATGTATAAAAAAATAAAAGAGCCCTATCATGCAGGCAAAGAAGGAAAACTAAGGGCAGGGAATCAGGGGAGAGAACAATAGGAGACAACATGACTAGCATCTAATTCTAAATTTCAGAAAGATTATAATCAGATTTAAAGTAGCTCCTTAATATTTCCACAATATATCTTCTGCAATCCATAAGCGCTAGGATTTTGTTGCTGACACAGATAAGGATTTGCCCAGAAGTGATCATCAGCACCAAGTTCAGATGAACACCATTCTGCAGAAGGAGACCCACTATGGTGCATCCTAAGGTGACTGCACAAGAGAGCAGGAAGAAGAATCATCTATCTTGTTTGGTAAACTTGATACTAATTGTGCCCCGGTACTTACTATGTCCAGGCACCAGCTTATTCTCACTTGTATCCACTAGCAGAGTGACTCTAAAGTGACAGTTTTACTGTGTATAGCTTGGGTGCCTAAATTACGTAGCTAATCTCCCATCTTTCCTATAAAATCAATAGAGAAATGAGATCCTCTAGAGGGCAACTCTGAGTACTTAATTAATTCCTTTTCTGTATTACTTTCCCATCTATAACCCTTACAGGACCGCAGGGATCCTGGCCTTAAATCAGACATCCTACATAGAGTAATGGGAATATATGCAAATATCACATTTCCCTCCCCATTCCTCATATATATCAGATTATATTTATCCTATATTATTTATTTTCACTTCATAACAACAGGCAATCACTGCTGAAGAAAATAAGAAGAACATTTTTCATATTTGGAGCTTCTCACTAAAAATCTCTCCTGAAACCAGTGACTGTCTCCTGCGTGTATTAGGTCTAGGACTTAATACTCTTCCGAAGTTTCTAAGAGAAACTGACAGGAGCAAAAACTGCAACACATTCCATTTCCCTTTCAGAGGCATATTTTGAAACCTTGAAGGAGGGAAAATATTGTCATTTAACTGGAGCTGATCTAATCTCCACCAGCTGAATCCCTACCACTGACCTCTCCTCCTGTATTCAAGTATCTTTAAACAGAAGTGAGGCCAAACTCATCTTTACAAGTAAAATATCTCAAAATCCTATTTTTAACTCTCTCCCAGGGAAGGTCAGGACTGAAGTAACTTTTGCCTGGCCAATGCTGACTCCAATCCATCCAAATTTCCTTCTGTGTTGATGTAAGGGTTTGAACAAAGCTCTTCAGAATAAGCTAACTGGCCTTTATTGGCCTTACATCCTGTTTCAAGAAATTCTTCAGGAAAAGGAAGTCAACAACCGAAGTTTAGCATTTTTGGCTGTGTGGCAAGATATACCACAAACTGTTTCAGATAATCTAAATATATCTCTTATCTGTGTACTTACAAGAACAGTGTCTTCAGTAATTTGCTCACATAAATGTATATGCTAGGAAATACAGACTTGGAGACTGAAAAGATTTAGGGATGAATTACTTTTGTATTATGCAAATATTCAAATTGCCAAATGATTGAGACTTAGGGGAAATGTCAACACCATACTCCTGTTATCAAGACAAATGTTCCTACTACAAAGAGCGAGTTAAGTATCAAACTTGTCACTATTTAAAATGCCACTGAAATTAACTGAGTTACACACCTGTGAACTGGATCAGGGACAGCTTCCAGTAATGATTTTCTAATGATACATCTCCAGATGGTTTATCATATATAGGGTTTTCTGCTTTGGGGCCTTAAAACACAAAATAGGCATATGGGGTGGTTTTAAAACTAAATGGATCCATTCCAAATGTAAATCTTCCTTAAGATGTCTAACAGAAGAAAGCCTCTCTATCGGCACCTTTTGGAAAATTATATTTAGATGTTTGTCTCACAGACTCAGTATGTCCTTGAGACACCCAGAGAATTGCATTTGCACGGTTTGTGCTGCAGTAATGTAAATTCATCTTATTACCACTTGTTGAGTATTAGCTGCATATTCTTACAAGCATTTCCCAGCTCAATTACCATGTGAATTACCATGAAATAAGAGTTTTTTGATGACTGCACTGTGTGTCTATATTATTTTCACTCTTTCCCCTTCCTTCTTAGCACTTCAGAATATACTTGGAGCTTATTTAGACCTTAAAATGAAACATGCTAATTATGGCAACAATTACAACAAATTTACATAATTACAATGCTGACCTGCTACGGCATGCAACCAAAATAGTTAGCGACATACTGCAAAACCTCCTTGAGAAGTATTCAGGCTTGTTACCAAAGAAAATGTTTGGTTGCAATGGAAGTCAGGTCAGATGCTGTCGGGGTACAGCGGGAAGTAAAGAAAATTAAAGAAAGGACTGTGGAATCAGCATTTAAAAGAGACAGCATGAATCAGATTCTTACAGATCTCCTCACCGTGTGGTTTTGTGCATTTTTGACACTGTGCACGGCTGCAGCTGTGCTTTGCTGTGTGTGAAATATACATTGCACTGCAGGGAGGTGTAAAGGGGAGGGGCAGGTTTCACAGCCCTCCATTGATTCGGCTCCTTATTTCGTGCCCTTTAGATCTGCAGAGGAAGTTCTGCTACGTTCCCCCCATTTTGCACTATAAATTAGTTCCAGATAGTAGCGTGTCTTGTGCATAATTATAGGAAGGTGCACTGCTGCCAGCTGCCCATTGCACAGCGGCTCGGAAGCACTAGGGTGCCAGCCCAGTCCTGGATGGAAGGATTTTTCACCTTGCCAGGAATGTGTAATTCTCATCAGCTGTAAAAACGTCAAATCCATCTGTGGAAACTTCTATTTATCTGACGTCTGTCCAAAGGACATCAGAAAATGTTTGCTACACATTAAGACTGGTAATCAGAATATCCCGTCCAGTAATGATTTATTTTCATTTATTGACTATATTTCATTATCAAAAATGTTTAAAAAATTCATGTCACTATCGTGTAAATACAGCAGATGGCTTGTCAGCTCTGCTCTCAGTTCTCAAGGTGTGGCTTTGCTAATGCTGATAAAAGGCTAAATTCTTTGCCATAAGATTTCCTTGCTCCTATCCAGAGAGGTGGACAGCGTTGCACAGAAAAGAAATTAAAGTCAGAAACACTTGAGCATGCCAGTTCCTGAAGGACACTGCTGCTTGCAGCAGTGCTTTTGAAATGGAGGGCCACAGATTCCTGAGATTTTAGAAGACCACTTCTGAAGCTGAGGTGAAAAGTCACCAGCTAAGACAAGCCTGTTGACAGCAGGCTCCAGTTTTGTCTAGAAGGCTCTGCGGTGCTGCCAGGAAAAAAATGAGGGTCTGGAAAGAACTGGACACCACTGGTTTCCAGTCCAGTCCCAGAGCTTAGATCGTCTCTTACCCATCCCTGAACTCAGCATAATCCTCTTCAGACCTGTAATTTTAATTTTAATTTCCAGGATTTTACAGCTACTGGTATACTCAGTAAGAATTTGACAAAATGGCTTTTTTTCCTTTAACATATTGGCATAAGGAGGGTACAATCTTCTCCTTTACAATCTACCTCCAATAGATCAATCAGAGGTAGGTTCTGGCACCCACAGAGGCTGTTCTGGCACCCACAGCACCAAGCTTTCATATCACCAAACCCACAGCATCCTCCCTTTTAAATTCTTCCCCAGTTTCCTTCCAACATCACTGTATGCATATACACAATTGCTCCTGAAATTAGAAAAGCTTAAGTATATTTATCACTCTTCTTTTCTTGTCCTGTCTTTATCGCAGGGCATATTGGGTCAACAGGTACCTTATGTGATGTTTTCAGCTTAAATACTTTTCCCCTAAATATGAGGAAATTAGAATATTCCAGGATTAGCCAGATTTTTGCGCAGGAGCCAGGATCCCAGGCCAAACTGCCTGCCTCAAATTCTCTTTCTTCTGAAAACGATTTTTTCAGCCCTTGACATTCTGATGAAAACTTCATGTTTTTAGCTTGCCATTCTGCAGCAAGACGAAAACGATTTCACAATTTCAAAATTTCCAGCAAAATGGTTATTCTATTTTCAGCACAGCTCCAGTTTAAACTTGATCTTCCCACTGCTGACAACAGATTTTTCAATTGTGTCAAGTCATAATTCAGGCATAGTTTGTAAACTGGAATATTTGTCTGAATAGTGAAGTGATGGGAGATGTTGTGAGCATATTGAAGAGATGTGCTCTAAAGTCAGAGGGTTGAACGCTGCAAGCTCTGAGCAAAAAATTGGCCTGTCTCACACTAACAGGCCAACAGTTGCTTAATGTATACTATAAAAAAACATTGGTAAGTCTAAACTTTTTACAAATTGCTTATAAATTGAACTTTTAGATAAACTATGACTTAAACCGTTACCAAACACATCATTTCATCACACAGAAAACGATAATATTGCAGACAGAAACTTTATGACTTCCTGTAGGAAGGCAGCAGCTGAGAGCAAATCATTTAAAAGAAAGATCGCCTTTTTACTTGAGTGCTTCAAGAGATAAAAAGGTACAAGAAACAGTGCAAGACATATGTGATGGACTGTATATGCTATAAACGCTATATGTCTTCTTCCTGTTGAAGTCAATGGTGAAGATTTCCACGAATTTTCATAGTGTATGTACTCAGGTTCCCCAGGAAAAGAATCTCTAACCATAGGCTTTAATGCCATTTCAAAATTTCAAGTATCATTATATTTTCAGACCTTTAGTCTATATGCAAGGTCTGGAAACATCACTTTCTTATTAGCACAGTTCAGGTTTTACTGAAAGAATTACCTTTCTGAACATAATTTGCTTCTGCTGGCAAACAAAACAAGATAAAATAAAAAACTCTCATTGACAGCAGCTTTAAAAGAAATAATAATTTATTTTTTTCTGCACAAGAATGCCAGTGCAATACTTCAGTGTTTTCTTTACTTTTTCAGGCAAAAATCTCCCCAAAACTTCCCCTGCAAATTTTGAAAATAAGTGATTAGTTCTTCAAAATCCATCAGTGTATAACACCTGCTATTTCCAAGAAAGCAGCACAAAATAGTAGCATTCTGATGGTGATACTAATTGTATGATGCTAATCAATTACATCCCAAGGTGAAAGAAACCCCAGTCCAAAGGACGCAAAGAAAAAAAGCTCTTAGTAGGCCCTTAAGATCATAATTACAAGTTCTGTTTCAAAATCTATGTATGCCAAGACTTCTCCCACTTACTTTTTTTTTTTTTTTGCCTCTTTCTTTGCTTTCTGCTATAGACTAAGATTAATTCCTTTACAGACTCAGACCTAAATCTTGAAATATGCTGAATTCCTACCATTCATTGCACTCACTGAGAGCTGTGGAGACCTGAAGTCACTCATGAACTATCTGTTACAGAAGAAAAACTGACATGAATTTAATAAAAAGCCACTTTGAGATTTCTCATGGATCCTGGAGAAGTCTGTGATGGATCACCACACCATTCTAAGAAGACTCATATAAACCTTAAGAAGGGGAGGATGCTGACTCCCTCTTTAGGTGGAGTCACCACTACATTCCAGAAGACAGACTGTGCTCTTCCTACATGGATGTCCTTGGCAACAAACGCATCAATGTACCCTTGTACAACGTACCCAAATCAATGTCCAGGTAAGAGAACAGAAAAAATGAATTAGATTTTGTTTCTTATGCAGAGAAGCAGCTACAGCTAAAAAAGTCATTAATCCAAAATTAAATGCAACTGAGTAAATAACATTCCTATTCTCTCTTCTTCCAAGGAAAGAATATCTCCTATAATAACGTCTGTCTGAGATAAATGAATGCATTGAAGCTCTTAACTACTCTTTGATGGACTACAAATGGACACAATGCAGGACAATATTTGAACAGTAATGATTTGTCCTTTTTTCTTCAAGTGTAAGCTGATTGCAAAGGCTTCAGGACCATAGATTAAATAGCTAAAGGGGTCATGAATCTTAATAGCTTCTAAATCAGAGAGATCTGCAACTTACATGCTCTGACTGGAATGTGTATGGAATGTATAAATATTAATGGGTCTGGCAAGGGCTCAGCAGACGATCTGTCTAAAATTTCACAGTGGGAGACTGGAGATTGAGGCTGCTGTGTACAGATCAGCTGTGAAGCTCCTACCTGAAAATGAACTGTCAGCATGTGTGTAAATACCGTTTTCCTGAAGTGATATTTAATATTCTGAGCTGCCCTGGTACATAGGCACTGTATGCATTGGTGTCTAATGCCACAAGGTATTATGTAATATGATGAACATGCACACTAGGCTGAGTGCCAGTGCTGAGGAAAGGAGGAATATTGTGTGCCATGTGCCTGAAGCTTGCTCTGATGATTATTCTGCTAAGACAACCTGCTTGTAGGAACCATCCTGAAGTTCATTGTTGTTACTGCATTGGAACAGAAAAACCAAAGTTTGAGATATAGCTCAAAACAGTTAAGACTTCAAAAGTAAATGGCAGAAGTAAAATTGTTCACCTGCCTTTAGCTACGGCTGGTCTTACGTATGCACTTACGGAAAATAATTACAAAGATATATCCATGTCTTAGTTCTCATGACACAGATGGAAACTGGGGCCTTTCTTGGCATAAAGCAAAATATTTCTTTGAGGTTTTCCCATTTCCATACAACTTAGATTTCATCCTTGTGATTGAAATTGCTCTATGACTGAAGCAATAGTTTGTTTTCTGCTTCATTGCTGTACATGGCTGTGTACGAGTCTGCACGAAAGTCATGAAAGTTGTACATGAGAATGAGGGCAGGGTCCATAAAATATATGGAGCAGGTGTATGATTCTGAACCACGCTAGGATCAAGAAGATATGTTATTTTATTTTATTTGGTTTTATTTTTTGTGTTTCTTACTTTGAAGTGTGGAATATATTTGCTCTCAGGTGCTTCCCAACTGTTAGTAAAACACAAGAAACTTAAACCAAGACCACTGCAAACACAAGGGATTCCCTTCATTTCTCAGTTCTTGCTCCCATTTATCCCCTTCCCTTACCTCTTTATTTCAAAGACCTCCTCAAACCACCTCATGCTAATGACTCTATCATCGTTATGAGCTGCAATGGTAAGAGCTCCTCTCACAGCCTTCCTCCTGCCATCCATAACCACCTGCTCCCAGTTTCCAGGTGGTCTGATAGCATCTGTCCTTGTCCCCTCCATGTGCCCTGCATGCCTCCTCATTCTTCTCTTTCCCAGGGACTTTCATGATCCCATGCCCTATATGGAGTAAGGACACAATATTCCCACCACTCCTGTGAAATCAAATTTCTGTATAAAAAGCATCAGCTATAACAAGTGGAGGATATGAGTTCAAGTAATCAAATGAGAACACAAATAATTTTTTGAGTCTTTTCTTCATTAGAAAACAAAACAGGAAAAGCTGATGTATTTCTCAAAAATGTTGCAGTTTTGGCAAAATAACATCTTCTGACTGCAAAACTCCATGATGAATTTCTGTCTGCCTAGTTTTAACCATATTTTTCTATCAGCTTTCCTGTCTGTCAACAACCTTACAACTAAAAGGAGGGAATCATTCTATTTACTCCATTCCCAGTAGGACACAGCAGTAAACGGGAGTTATCCATGTCCCAAGGAATAGCACTGGCATAATATGGGCAAATAATGTTGTGCCTCACTAAATGCAGATTACAGCACTTTCACTGTGTATCTCCAATCAAAGGTTCTGCATCAGGGCAAGTCTGATTCTTTGGGCAGTTTGTAGCACTATTAAAAATAAAAAAACTAGTACTGATCATTCAGTAATCTGAAAGTACTCATATCACCTGTCTAGACAAGCACTACCTCATAAATACCTCATAAAGTATTTGTTTTCTGTTTGATTAAGCATAATAAAACAAATACCTGTGAGGACTTCCTTTTTTAAAGGGAAGAGATGGCATTTTCATTCTAAAATTTGTGAAAAGAAAATAGAACACATTCTGGATAAGCAAGCAACACCTGAATTGCTAGTCATCTCTCCAATTCTTTTATCAGGAGACAGGAAAAGCAAAAATTTGACTTTTCTCAATAAGTTCACATGCTATCAGGTGTTCGTTTGTGTTGAGAAAACTTTTCATAAAATGCCATCAGATGATCCTGGGAGGTAACATTGAAACAGCTTTATGATCAAAAACGAGAACTGGTGCAGCCATTATTTGCGCTATGTGTTGACATGGCTGCACTACAGCAGATAGATCTCAAGGGAAGGAAGTTCCTATGGCGTCTGCTATTCTCCTTGCTGTTGCTCCTTGATTCTTCAGTATTCTCTTTTGTCATCAGCTTTTCACATTAATTTCTCATTACTTCCAGCTCTCCAAGCCTCCACCTTACTCCTTTCTGTTTCCTGGAAGCTTTTCAATTCATAGTCCACTCTGGTGGGTTTTTTTTCATGCCATCAATTTCTTGTCTGTGTTCATAGGTAGAGAACAAAAGTGGCTCCTACTTTCACTGTTGCCAAATTGCCTCTGTCCAACTAGAAATAATGGCATTTCCATTGTGGCCAGTCTCTCTGAGGTTACAAATAGGCAAAGGAAAAAAGGGCAGCCTGTGATTTCAATCTTAACAATCAGAAATTCAAACAAAATAGTCAGAAACTATGGTGAGTTACTGAATGAAGGCAGAAGTCCTTTAGACATGAAGAAGTCAAAGGCAAATTGCATCAGAAAAGTGCTAAATTCAAAAGTTTCCAAAAGAAATTGATTATCTTTCAAGCCACAGTAGGAATCTTCACAAACACAGTGAACAGGGATGCTCCACTAATGAAAAAATAAGAACTGCACAGGGAATCTTGTAAGTGCTGTGAAAGACTTTTTATTCTGAATGTGCAAAATATGAGATGACGTATGGTAAGGTCATAGAAGAGTGTGAGTACTGTCACCACTTCAGTTTAGTAGCATTATGTTTCAAAAAGCACAAAGGAAAATTCTCACTCCCAAGAAGTCACGGACAGTGGACACAAGTAGTCAGTCTAGGTGCTCTTACTGTTACATTTGATTCTAATTTCTATGACTGGAAATGTTATGATTATATTCCTTTCATTATTCTGTCAGTTTTGCTTCTAAAAATTTTTCACGACCCAGATCTTGTTTTGCAAATACTTTTGCTTTCTTTATCTCTTGTTTTTGAAGTCCTTCATTTCATTTCTGGGAAGTATTAGCATTACATGCTATTTTCCCCAGCTATTGACAAAGAAGATCTGTCAAGGGACAACTGAATGCGTTTTAAACAAACTCAGAAAGATATATGCAAATGTCAGTATGCCTAGGGTCGTTTGTTGTTGGGTTTTTTGTGGGTTTGGGGGGTTTTTTTAAGGTGTTGAAAATTCATACTTAAATTGAAATTTTAAAAAATCTTTATTGAACTCTCCAGCTGCCATTTGTTTGTGTAGATAATGAATTTATTTTTCTGTATGCATTCTTATAAGGTTATTCTTAAGCATCTTCTTACATGACCATGTCAAGCACTTTCCTCTTAAAACATCTTAATCTTCAAATTGAATAAGTTTAATGAATCAAGGATTCATGGATCACTGGGTGAAATAAGATTCAAAGAATGGACAAATCCATCAAGAAAGAACAGAACTGTGTTTCCATTTTAGTAATATTTTTTTTTCAGTGTCTGAAGATAAATAGTGTCATTTGCAATCCACTGTGATTAAAAGACATAGGTCATTGCAACAAAGTCTTCACAGTAGAATATACACAAAAATAAATGAATAAACAATGTCATAAATATATAAAGTATTCCAATTTCCACTCTTAAAACAAATAATTTTTTTTTGAGACTTCTTTTTTATCTTTATGTGAGAGTTCCACTTAACTAGTTTTTCTTTTAACTTTTTATATTTACTTTTTTAGTATTAACTTTTAGTTATACTTTTTATACTAAAAAGTTAATACTTTTTAGTATTAACTTTTAGTATTTACTTTAGTATTAACTTTTAATACTTTCCTTAAGACAGTTGTGGGTAATTTTTTAGTACTGGTCCAAAGTTTTCCTTTATCCTTTTGTGGCATAGAAAAGGAAGGGATCACAGTCTCCTGTGTGTTCTCATGACTAATTTTTTTTTTGGTTTTGTCTAATGGTTGTTCAGTCCATGTACTGTTCCCTATTTCAGAGAAAAGAAAGCTCCATGGGAAACAGGCATTATCTTCTGCTTGGCAGACTGTAAACATTCCTGCAGGCACAAATTTGTTGTATTTTTTAATAGGAGAAAAGAGGCAGGAAGAAGAGACATACTGATTAGCCCTCAATGTGCTAAATCACGTAGACTTGGTACCTAAGGACTGATTATATCATTCAACTCCTCACCACCAAATCCCTTTAAATCTGTTCCATTAAGTATACATCCTCTATTTTTTTGCTTGCCACTGGTAGATCTCCTGAGATCAGATCAATGCCATATCCCTATTTTTTAAGGGGAGACTCAGTTTTGGAAAACCAGATTTTGAAATAATGGATTAGCTGCAGAACAGAGCTAACTGGTGTTCTGAACTGAGGCAGGCCACAGGCAAAACCTCCATAACTCTCAAATGTTCAGGCTCAATATCGTAATTCAAAACCCATTTTATATTTCAGTTTTGAAGTGCGTCTGAAGAAACTCTTGTGAATTTGACTACTCTTGCAAACACATGGGACACAGTGATGGAAATCTTATGCTCACAGTATCTTTGGTGTTATGACTTCTATGTCAGTCTAACAGAGAGGTTAATGAAGTTTCCATGATTCAAGTTTGAAATGCAACAACAAAAGCACTAAAATTTCAAACACCATTAATTGTGAACTTGGATCTCCAGTTCAGGTTGGTGCCCAATCTTAATGATGTATTAGTTGAATACATTTCTTCCTCTCCAAAGAATCACCTTTTCAACCCTTCTTTAATTAAAAGGAAGAGTACCAGTTGAGTACCATTTAAATTTCACCAACATTTATTTGTACTAGACACAATTTCACAGAGTGGCTTCCAGTGGCTGGAAATTGATTTGATTTTTAAGTTCCAGACATTGTTCTGTATCAAAGCATTGTGTTTGTAACATCATGTCTGTTTTCAATGTCTATTCAGATTAATTTATTTCTGTTAATTACTGATTACCTATCCATAGGCTTAAGAAGAAGCACACCTATGGAATCATCCTGTCAATAAGGAGAAAAAATATCTTGTTAAGTGTCCCACCCTTAGAAGACTGAAAAATTGACACTTAAAACTGAAGTAAAATGCAAATTATAATATATAATCCCAGTCACAACAGAGAGACAGGATTTTCTTTTGTTCAAGTGAATGGGTAATAATAACAAGAAACTTATTTTGTTGTAACAAAGAGGGTTTTTATGTTGTAGCAAGGAAGAGAGCTTCAGAATTAAAGATCCAGTTTTTTATTTGATCACACAGCTCCTCTGCACAAATATACTTTGCTAATCCACAGATTCTGAATGAACCTTTTCCCCAACTACCAGAAATCATTAGCCAGATAAAAATCTTTGCCACCCTCATTTTATTACCTGCAATGACATTTGTTTAAATATAAAATGATGGAATGGAATAGTCAAGCGAAAAACTAGGCTTGAACTAACCCAAAGGAAACAGTTAAAATTAATTAGAAATACTTCTATATATAAAGTGGATCTAGGTAGTGGATAAATTATCTTTAGAAAATACAATGTGATGTCAATACTAAGAAAGAGAAGTATAGAGTTTATAATGTATATCCTATCGAGTAACTCATGACGCTTCAGAACTAGAAGCAACAGGAGTATTCAAGCCTCTTCACAGTAACAATAGTCCGAGTCAACATAATAGAACCACTGGATATTTCTGATACATATTTTAGAAAGGAAAAAGATGATCAATTACCTCAGTTATCTTGTTTATAACAACAGCTATGGAGAGGCATTACTGTTGTTAAGAATGAACACAAAGCCTGTACATGTATGCCTCGCCCTCACAGTTGTCCTCACTACTAGATGTACACGAACTGCAGATGGATGTTAATAATTAAAAGTGAGTGCACACAATGCCGGCAAGCTGGCACAGGAATTGTACATCAGAGACAGGCGTATTCTGCACACCACAGTCATTGCTGTGTGCCCCAAAGTCATTGCACATTCCCCCACTACATTTACTTAGAGTGTAATTTAATACAAAGAGATTAAGTGGCTATTTTTTGTGTAGGGTGTTATTAACTTAGGCACCAAGGAGCTGACTGTATTTGTAATAAACACAAATAAGTGGGAATAGGATTACTTAGCAGTAGTTGCTGGCAGTGCACAGAATGTACTAGGCACTGTACAAAGCTTGACTGAGCACTATTACATTTCCTGAAAAGAAATCATAATAGCAAGAAAAACCAAATAAACATTAAGAATCACAACTGTTTCCAGAAAGAAATCTGCCAAGTTTGTGCCAGGCTTGTGTTCGTCAATGTTCAGTAGTTTCTGGACAAGCATCAGCTTATTAATGAAAGCATTTGCAAAACTTGTTAAATAAAAAGCATTTCTAAGGAATGATAACCTATGGGAAGATTCACACTGACTTTGTTTTAATATCCATTTTTTGCAAAGCTAATTGTGGAAGGGCCAAAGCTTTTTAGATAAAACAAGGAAAGCTTTTTTAAAAAACTTTCACTAAAAGTGCCAGTTTTCAGCCAATTTCCTTCTTTTGCTTAGAGCTGCGAGATACAGAAACATTGTAACTTAGGTGACTGTATCAGCCATCAAAGTGAAAAACTTGTATACTATCTGTACACTAAAATTTACACTGCCTCTTCACAATAAGTGCTAGTGTAAATTTTAGTCTAAATGCTAATGAAGGTAATACTAGAAATTGTGATAGTTTAGTATGCTTGACTTCTGTATCTAACAGAGTAATGCTCTGAACTGTTCTCTGGTGGCAGAATTGAATTTGTAGAGTGTTTGGGAGGAAGCATTGCACAGATGCTAAATTTCACTCTGAATGTACAATGACTTTTATCATGAAACTTGGCTAATAGGTGAGTTTCTGACTGTGAGCAAACAGCCTGCAAACGTGAGCATAGTTTGTGCAATGGAGTATGGTACGTAGATCCCTGGACTAAAGCAAACAAGGTGGAGTAGGAACTAGAAGTTATACCCTGATGCAATGATGAGACCAAATAATCTCTGCTGAGCTCTGTGGTCAAATAGCACATCATGGATACAGTAATACATACTGTTCTGGGGTTACAGACTGTCTGTAGGGGTTGTATCTATGCAGTCCTTTTTTGGGTCTGCTTCCTCAGGGATCTTTCACGGAGCATTGTGTTTTGCTTTCTGACCACAACTTTAGACTAACAGCAGGCTGAGGTCACTCTTTGGAAAAATGCCTTGTTTTCATGAACACAGCAGATCAGGAATTGGGGACTTGGATACTTTCTACCTTTAGAAGCTTGTTTGTCAAAGCAACGATAGCCACAAGCACAGCAAGATCAGTCAGATTGACCATGCCTCTGGCTTGAATATCTCCAGTCCTTGTAAACCCAAACATCTAAAGTAGAGGTGTAATTGTGATTTGTAGCTAGTTTTTTCTCTTTCAACAGCACAAGAGATTGTCCACACTGTGCTGGGAGATTAGCACTCTTTGTCTAACTTAAATTTCCTGGTAGTTAGGTGTTCCTCCAGTAACTATTGGGCATGACTCTGAATGTATACCTCTTTCTCTTGCTTCCTTGCTGGGAAAGAAGAGGGTGTTAATTACCTACATTCTTTCCTAAATCCTTACACTTACCGGCTCATCCTCACCCCCAACTTCTTTCCTCACAATTTCAGCACATCTTGTTTTAGAAAGAATTCGGGGTTTTTCATAAAATCTATAATCTCATTGCTTTTGGAAAAAGCTTCTGGATCATGTAAGAGGTTTTGCACCATGTGTGACTGTGTAACAGTTCATGGATTGCATAAGGTTACTTTAAAGGCAGCAAATGAAACCATTAGCAATTGCTAATTGTAATGGTAGCAATTTATACACCACACCAACTTTTATCCAATCCTTGATTATGTATAAAATAGTCAACACTTTTTCTAAGTGATGAGTCATTTAACTCTTCTTGCAGCAGGCCAGCAGTCTGTGCTTTGGTCATGTCTTTTCCGACACAACCCAAGCCTGATTAATTCTTAACCAAGATCAGTGTGGAACCAAGCGATCACAAGGAGACTGTTACCTTTCCACAGAAAAAAAATATCAAAGATGAACAATTCTCTGACTCACAAAATAATGTTTTCCAACAGTTTTCAAAAAACAGACCTTCTTCAAAGCTTAAATTGCACTGAAAGTAAGGGCAAAGAGTGCCCAGGTGAGTCAAGTACACTCAGGATTACATTTTTTTTCTAGATATTCTGGTTTAGAGCTCATACGGGTTCACATTTAGAGAAATGGAATATTATCCTGAAATGGCGCTGTGAAATTGTTTTGTAGGATTCTCCTGTGAGAAAGGTATTTTGTGATGAGATTTACGCTTGGAAATTAGAATGGCATTAGAGCATAAGCTTTCAGAGGCATCTTCTGGAGGACATGGACCTTCTGGGTACAGCGAGTCTGTGTGGGGCAGACTAACAGGTAACCATACTTACTCAAAGCAAGAAAGCTGCCAGAAGCCGGTTTAGGAATATTCTGCTTTTAAGACTAAGCTGTGAGCTCCTGTAGTAGTTTATAGACAAGTGTATATCTTGGACTGCTCTTTGAAGCAATGAATTTTTGCTGAAATTCAAAATACTAGAAATACAAATGTATTTCTTTACACTAAGTTGCTTATTGTTGTGGTTTAGCCCCAGCTGGCAGCTAAGCACCACGCGGCCGCTCACTCACTCCCCCCCGGTGGGATGGGGGAGAGAATCGGAAGAGCAAAATTAAGAAAACTCGAGGGTTGAGATAAGAACAGATTAATAATTGGAACAAAATAATAGTAATAATAATAATGAATTGTAATGAGAAGGAAAACAACAAGAGAGAGAGAGGAACAAAACCCAAGGCGGGGGGGGGGGAGATACAACCGCTCACCACCCGCCGACTGACGCCCAGCCCGTCCCTGAGCAGCAATCGCTGCCCCCCAGCCATCTCCCCCCCAGTTTCTATACTGAGCATGACGTCATATGGTATGGAATAGCCCTTTGGCCAGTTTGGATCAACTATCCCAGCTGTGCTGCCTCCGATTTCTTGTACACCCAGCAGAGCATGGGAAGCTGAAAAGTCCTTGACCAGTGTAAACACCGCTTAGCAACAGCCAAAACATCAGTGTGTTGTCAATATTATTCTCATACTAAAATCCAAAACACAGCACTATACCAGCTACTAGGAAGAAAATTAACTCTAACCCAGACGAAACCAAGACACTTATATATGTGAAGCAAGGAGTGGCTTGGTGCACAGTTTACTATGCTTCAGTGAATGTGATGCTATAAAGGAATACAGTAAGCTGTCTTCAGTGAATAAATAAAAATCCTCTTTAGAGTCTCTTGGTAAATCATATGTTGAAAATTCAGGTATTAATCATAAACAATCCAGCTTTAAAATAATAATAAGTATTTTCTCTATGAATATTATTTTGGCCCTCACTGCACTACACAAAGCATATAAATACCATTTGAATCAAGCAGAAGAATTTTAAAAATAGAGGGCTAGTGCTTTGGACTTGGATGATTGAGATGGGCACAGCTCCGTTATCAGCAAAGGAGCTATGCTAATTCATGCAAGCTAAGAATTTGAACCATTATCTTTGAGTAAAGAGTTAATACTGTGGCAAGGTGATCAAACAGATGAGACAAAGATTTGATTTGGAGCACAGAGGTGCTGGATAAAATTCAGAAGTTACATATTCACTGCTTTAAGTTGGATGTCCTTTGTGTAACAGCAAGTGATTGACATTAAACTGATTTTGTGTTTTTCAGGAAGCTACAAGAAAGACCAAGACGATAACTTCTCTCTCTTTTTCCTTTGAATTTCAACAGAGTGAATTTTCTTTCTCCAGAGGAAAGAGTGAACTGTTGTACTAACTGCATTCATTAAATTACCATTGGCTCAGTGTTAATGGAAGAGAGTACAGGTTGCAAGAGGTAATGCTAAGAGGGAATGATAGCCCTCCTTAGCTTCCTCTAGCAAATCAGCCTGTTCCAGTACAAACCAAAACTACACCAGGTCATAATAACAACATATTATTCCCACTCTGCCCTTGTGTACGTAACTACAGAAAGCATAGCACAGATACACTGGGAAGGTGCACTGCCATAGACTCTCTTACACAGCAAAAACAGATCTAGAAGATCAGTGTAAGCTTTTCTATTTCTACAGACTCCTGATTCCCAGTGTCTTCCATGTCACATTGTTAACATCAGCTCTGCACAACCTGCCTGTTTGCAAACGTTTGCTTCATTCTTTTTAAGTTTTCTTTTTTTTTTTTTTTTTGCTACATTCTTCCACTTGGGCCTCATTTTCCTGGGAAGATGATAGGAGACCTAAAATGGCTATAGCTCCTATTCCCTATAGGCATAAACCCGTGTAATACTTGCTCCCCACAACTAGAGAGTGGAGTGCCTCTATCGTGTCTTTCCTTACATTTACATCTGGTTCTTCCACATAGACATAAAATTATCTTCAGACAAAAAGTCTTCTTCCAGTGTGTAAGCAGCCACTGTCCCCTGTATCTTTTCCAGGCATTTTGATTTTGACTATTCTGTTGTCCTGAGACAAAAATAATTTAAAGTTACCCCAGTTTAAATAATTAAATATGGCATAAATATACAGAATGGGCATGATTTGTTTTATAGGGAAGAAGCCTGTGATTGCTCTTTGTTTTGTATGTCAAATGTAGCACTGTTTAAAGGGAGGAAGACTGGAGGACATTGCCCAGGTATGAGCGCAAGGGCCAGCACATTTATTTGTTTACGTACAAGTGAAAAAATGGAACTATCCTGGTTCCATATTTATACATTTCAAGGCCTAAACCACTTTCATAGAAGTTCATAGGTATTATATCTGATTGTGAATATCTGCATCTCAGTAGATGTGTGACATCAGACTTTACTTTTTAATAAAATAGAAATATAGATAATAAATAGATAATAATAAAATAGAAATACTGCTAGGAAATTGTCAGCTTTTATTTAAATATTTTTGGCTTGCTCACATTTTTTTTAAGTGTGAGAGATTATATGGAGTCCTATGAAGCACTGACAGGGCAGAGCTGGCTAGGCTGCTTCCCTCTTACAGAATTGTCATTTTTTTCAACTGGCAGTTCTGCAGGACAAAGTTTATGAGCATAAGAAAAATGTGTTTTCACATTAATACTTAAACTTATGGTCATGCTTAGAGACCTGAATACAAACTACCATGACTGATAGTGTTAATACCACTAACAGTATAAAATATAAGAGTGCCTTGGTTTCATATACGTTCCTTTACTTGCTTTTTTCTTCTCCTTCAGCCAGCGACCCCACTGTTCTATCATCCTAACTGCCTGTAGTCAAGAGCTGGATGTGCGCCATTCCTCGGCACTGCTCCCCTCTTTCTAGGCATACCAGGAAAGGAAAAACAAGCTACCCCAGAAGGTCTCCGGTCCATGCAGTGAAAGACGGATACACCAACAAAAGTGATGTGAGAGATATGCCTGTTGCACACATGAACAGGCTTGTTATAATTCTTATCTCAAACTGACTGTAAGACCCTCTGCAGATCTGTAAACTGACTGTATGATGCTGCCTGTTATCTCCTGTCTCCTGAAGCCAGAGCTGGACCACAGACATTCTGAGGAATAAGTCACTGTTGAAGGTTTCCAGTTCAAGAGAAGTCTAGGGGAAGGTCTAGAAAAGAAGGAGGAGGGAGGGGGGGAATGTTCCTTAAACTAAGTAAAAATAAAATAATATCAGTATGTCAGTGAAACATATTATTTAAACTAGGCTGTTCATTAAAGTATTTATTACATCAGTTTTTCCAAGCATGTTAAATGTCAAGTACAAGTTTCTGTCTAAGGATTTGTTCTTTAAAAATGGCATACTAATTACACACAGGCAGCAGTGACATATTTAGTTTCTTTCTTGATGGAAGACCTAATCAATAAAATACACTTTCAGTGTATGCATTTTTAAACTTACAGTTTTAATAGTGTCTGTTTTAAAAGATTGATTACAACTACTTTATATTAAGGAAAATAAAAAACCCTGAATCTTGTTTTTAACACGCAAATAAAAAAATCTAGAGATTTAATTTATGACAAGATAAAATTAAAAACCATTAAAAAATAAAATAGTCCTGATGTTACTGTGATCTCATGTACAATTTCTTGCTCTGAGTTTATGAGGTTACGAGATTTAGCAGAGATGATCTAGTGGCTCACTGGTACTGAGAAGGGCAGGCAGCCCATGCCCCACTCCCTGCCTCATTTTTTCTGTCCTACTTGTTCCAGGCTTTCAATTTATTTCTGTCTTCTCTCTCATGCCAGATCTGGCTCTTATCTGACCCATTATGGTTCAGCTCACAAAACCAACAGAAAGCAAATTGCACAAAAAAAAAATAATTATTCTGTGCAATGTTAACTTAGATTATGATACTTATATTACGAGACTGTAAACTAAGGACTGATATTAGATCAGAATTTCATTTCTCCAAGGATTTGGGGAAAAAAATCTAATATATTTCAAACAAAATATACTTTTTGTATTTCCAAGTGAATTTGACATCCTTCTTACCCTCTCTGGAGTCACACTGGCAGAGCATCCACAAGTAGCTGTTAGTGGATGTAGTTACGTAGAGATAGTATGACTATCTCTAGTATGACTAGCGATAGTAATAGCCAAGCAGCTCTCAGTTAACAGCCAAACAATTTTTGCTGTATTCAGGACTAAATCACCTCTGATTAAGCCATCTCTGTGGTAGACCATGAAAGATATGTTTCACTTGACTTCAGCTTCAGCCATTTGATAGCTAGAAAACTTTCCTAAGCAAATCATCTAGGCTCCCCTCTCAATTGTGTCAAGACATATGCTTTTCCAGTTCAGCCTATTCCAAGATAAGTGTTTTTCAGAGGCGTGATGAAACATTCTCCCAACGTGCCCTTTCTCCTTCCATTGCCTGTAGGGAAAATGGAGATTAGCACTCAGGTAGAAAACCTCACATGGAGACCAGAGGTCATATAGCAAGATAAAATAAGAGATGACTTAAACAAATGAGATTACACTTGGAAATTATGTATGTAGAAGGAATAATTGGGTCAACCCATTTTAAATTAGTATATAAAAAAACAACCCCAAAAACCAATACTGAGACAAAAAAATTCCATTGGTTCTTTCATGATCTTAATGTATTTCTCCTCCTCAACAGCAGAGTTACAACAGCTTAGCATCCCCATCTATTTGCTCAATGCCATAATAAGAAGTGGAAAACAACTGTTGAATCAAAATTATTTTTTGCTGTTCCTAGGAAACTGGAATTTTAGTCAAAGCTATGCTCTAAAGCTGGCTGATCTTAATGGCTCCATTTAAACAATTATTGTGGAAGAATAAAGTCCTCTGCAAATGAATCTGAGATCTGACTGACTATTGGGGATATCTACTGTTATTATCACAGGAATAGAGAAACAGCCTCCTCTCTGCATAACAACTGAACAAGAATCAGGGTTTAATATAGATATATGGACTTCTATAGATTTGTTATGTCCGCTACCACTTATGACATACTTGAAAAAAATTTCAGAAAAATACAAATTTAACAATTTGTTCATTGTAGTAAAAATTGCAGTTTAAAATTTCCTTCACTAGCAGAGATATTTTTACAGGATACCCTATTTGATTATCTTTGGGATAATGTAAAGAGAATAATTATTCTGTCCTTTTAGGGAAGAAAACAGAGTTGAGAAAGATAGAGACTTTTAAAGCCTTTTGTGTTCAAGAAAATGGCAAGATAAATGCAAAAAAAGTTGATGAAGAGAAACCAAATGCATTGGTCCCAAATTTTACTTAGTTTTTTGTTGTTATAGGAATACACACTGATGCAATTTTATCAGCCATTCTCCCATCTGGCAAACTAGTACATCAGTTTCTCCTGTTTGAAAGCTTTAAGATGTCTGTGATCATAAGTTTATGTTGTTAAAACTAGAATCAGTACTTTTGAAAAAAACGGTACTATTTCCAGAGAAGGGAAAAAGGGAGCTGGGAGAAGAAATAGATGTGAGGTGGGGGGGGGTGGGGGGGGGTGGGGTGTGGAAGGATGAAGGGAGGACAATATGAGACTTCACGTCTCAGTTCCACTTTGTTTTTGCAAAGCCAGGAGTGCAGTGTGTTGCTAAGCAGGCCTGCTTTGTTCAGGACATCTTTTTCAAAGGAACCCAAGAGAGAGTAACACATTATTTCATTCACAAATTAACTGCAATTTCCAGCATCCTGATTTTGGTCTATTACTTTCCTTCTCCATTATCCTCCTGTTTACCCAACATATTTCCAAACCTCTAGATGGTATTAATGCCATTTTTTGTTTGTGCTAATTCAGTCCTCTCCCTTTTGTACTTTTTCTAATAATGATTAAAAAAAACAACCAAACAAAACCAAACAATGCTACTGCAGTCTGGGTAGAGTTTTCCTACTTTGGTTAATGGAGATAAAATAGGAGGCAAACAGGTAATAATTGCTGGCAGAACTGTATATAATGCCTCCAAATGGACTCTTGCCTGCAAAGCACCTGTGTGAAACATTCAGAAATGGATTACAAATCACCCAGTGATCTTCTAGTTTCATGTTTATAACATGTGTGTCCAGATTTCCTCAGCTCAGTGACAGATTCTGCCTGTTAGCTCTGAAAACATCAGATCAAAACTTAGTTGATTTTTTTCTGAACTCAACAAGCTGTACTTTTATTTTCCTCATCTGCCCTCTGTCATACTTCCTAGCCCAAATAACATCATGTGAAAGACCCCTAAGACCAGCAGCGTTTGCTAGAAGCACCATTTATCCTTGATACATAAACATGTTCACAGCTACTATCATTATTATTAGTTTAATTATTTAATTTAAATAATAATTAATAGTAATTTATTTAAAATTTAAATAAGTATTATTAATACAGAATTGATACCCTGGCCCATAATTTACCCCTGAAAAAAAAGTTTTATCAGAAATGCTAAGAACTTTAGTGCTAATAAAATGAAATACATGCAGCTTAGATGCAGACAGACCACAATGAACCTTTCTGCTTCCACTTTTTCACCCTATAAGAACATGTACAGATGTTCTCCTATGCTGTCCAGGCTTGTTCTTTGTCACTCAGAGCTTGTCTGCTGAACAAGGGATTTTTTCAGCTCACTTTAGGATCTTAATTGGGCAGGCAGGTATGGTGGAGCCCCTCTTTCCTTCATGTTAAAATATACCCATATTTTCCCTACTGCTGTCTCGAACTTGCTGAGTGGGTTGTTTTCCTAGCCTCAGTAGTTTCTCGAGGAAGTATTTCCCTTTTATTATTCTCTTTGGGGATTTTTTGTCCCCCGGCTCTCTTCCTGGACTCAATTCAACCCGCAAACTACTCTTTCAACCACAGTTAGTGTTATAAGATACAAAGTACCTTGTCAAGGACTCAGTGATTAAGGTTAAATGCTCTCTGATGGCTATATGTGGGAGGTCTTGTCAGGAAAGGTAGACAAACAGCGAAATTTTCTGACCACAGTTTTCTCTGTAATGGTGTCCCTGTTTGATTATTGAATGGCCTGATTTTTGTTGCTGCGTTTTGTCAATACTTTTGTTCTTCTTGTCTGCAAAGGGCTAGCATTAGTGTAGTCAGAAATTAACCAACAGAATGATTTTCTATCTATCTGAAAAGCTGACTTATTTGAATCATGTTTTTACTCACCACAATTTTGATAGGTGATTTATTCATAAGGGGGAAAAATATTTTAAAAAGGCCTTTAATAAGAAGTGAACAACCTTTTCAGAATGCAACATGATATAAGTCCAAAATCACCTAATGTCATACAGCTGGACTTAGGCTTGCACAGCAGCACGTTCCCAAAGGTGCCTAAAAAGTATCCAAAGGTCCCCAAAAGGTGTCTTTCAGGCATCATATAATGCCTAAAATCTTGCTTTTTGGCTTGCTGTATGTACAGGCAATGAATTTAGACTTCAGAAGAGTTTTGAGATCTCTTTAACAAAGACAATCTAGACACTGATAAACATTAAATAGACTTTTCTGTAAAGGATATTTTGACAAGTTTCAATCAGTAGGAAATCTTCCTCCTTTTGATATTCCTAGAAAGTGGTCACCTACACTTATTTTGCCTTGGAAGTTTTGAGATGTGCAGGAGGAAAGAAGAATCAAGTGTTTTGTTGCCCCAAAGTTAAAATGTGGAAATTTCAAAGAGCAAGCTGCTCATCTTATTTCATACAAATTGTATAGAGGGAAGGTAACAGATGAGGAATTAAATTGTTTTTATATAGCAGGGAAGCTCAACAAGGGAGTCTAAGTATTTTCATGATTTTAATTTTTCAGTTTCATGTTGGTGTAGGTCAAGAAAGAAATACTGCCATCTTGAGCAAGAAAAGTGCCCTCACAAAGAAGAAAACCATACAAGAAATAACACTTATAAAACAGTTGTTCCCCCAAAATAATCCAGTGTGAAAACAAATCTACAATATTGTGTTAGAAAAATAGGGGTTGGTTAGTCTGGTATGATGTAGCATCACTGATTTATTCAAAATTGTGGAGAGATTCAGATCTCACATTGCAGCTGAGAGCTGTAAGTCATGATAGTCATGATTGCTTTAGCCAATCTCTTTCTGTCTCCAAAAACATAAATTCTACATCAGCAGGAGACATAGGCCATAACTTGTATGCATAACGAGTTTGTAACTTGGTAGCTTTCTCTCAGCTGGGGGGATACCCCCTCCTGAGCATGTCTATTAACCATGATGTGATTGACCACTGTGAACCACCTTCTCAGAGGTAAGAGTGAATTTGTCCTCTCTGCCCACGATGATGTTGCAGGTGCCCAGCTGCAGGAGGAGACATCAGGCTGTAGATCCTGGTTCCCCAGGATGCATAAGCTCAGCCCTCAGTGATGTTGTTAAGGAAACCATAGAATTGCAGATGTGGCTTGTCCTTCCATTTTCCTTACAAACTGGCTTAGATGTCCTTCAGTAAGTTATTGGGTTGCTGTGAATCTCACCCTTACTAAAAACCTGTCCTCTGTGTAGCTGAAACACTTGCCTCAAAATTCTGACTGACTTCTGGGTCAGGTATCCAGCCCCTATCTGTGTGCTCCTGAGCATCACAGTGTCTAAATGTCACAGTGTTTATTATTTCAACACTTTTCAGGGATTGATTGGCATGATTTATTCTACAAGGTCTTTAGTCTAAACATAGGTCCAAATTTCCATTAAATGTTTTCTGTTCTTACTCTTTTCTGTATAATAAAACCTATTTAATTAGTTGATTTTTATAGAAGTCCTTTGAAAGACTTGGGCTGTTTAATGTGTTGCTTCACAAATATTTAGTCCACAATGTGCAGAAGACCAATATTTTAATACCTAAAAAGTCCACAAACTGTTCCACAACTCTGTTTTGCAAACTGCACTGGCACGAAGTGTTTGAAAGGAAAGCAAATAATAGTTTTTAAAGGAACTTTTATAGAGAATAGGGGTCCAAGCAGGAAATAGTTCTCTGAGAATACATTTATGATGTGTTTTTCCCAAATTTAGTTTTGATTTGGAATTTCAAGGACTCTGAAGAAGACGTGTCTCCCAGAATTCAGACAGAACTGCACAATTGTCTGTGTAAGCACTACTGTCCTGTATCTTGCCTTGGAAAACTCCCCTGACTGTTCTCTCCACCATCAAAACCCAGACAAATCACACAGCATTAAATTCTTTTGTCAAATTTACACACTGAAACATGTAAATTCTATTTCTGCCATTGAATATCAGCTCCTTAGCCCAAGCCAAGCCAAGCCAAGCCAAGCCAAGCCAAGCCAACCCTACCCAGCCCAGCCCAGCCCAGCCCAGCTTAACTTAACCTAACCTAACCTAACCTAACTTAACCTAACCTAACCTAACCTAACTTTTCTGGTTCTTCTGCAGCCTGAGGCTTTGGGCTTAAATATTGAGCTTATTGAAGGGATTCAGTGATGCTTAAATTGGAATGAAGACATGTTTCTGATAAAGCCAAAGACTTTGTATTGAAAAGGCTGAGGCTGGATTACATGCTAAATTCCTCTTGCAGTGTCATGGCTGAGGGACAAAACCACTCTAAGAAAGAATTTCTTAAATGGCTGCAACTAGTGTCACTTGAACTCATTTGTAATCACCCTTAGAAAATTATTTAAACAAGCTTTATTGACAATTACCCTAACAGTTTCCTGGAGGGCCAAAACTATTGTCAAGGAAGGCAGGATTGAATTTAGGACTGTGGGCAGATGTGCTGTTCTGTAGGATGGTTCTTCAAGTATTATTCCCTTCCCTGCAAGACAGTAAAAAAATAAACCCCAGAGCATGTAACAGTCTATAAACAATTACTAGAGTCCAAACCACAGACAACCTCCAGAATGCAAAATAAGGGGATATGCATAATTAAGAAAGCTGAGAAAATGTTTAAAGGGAAAGAACAAATGCAATTGTTGGTTAGATTTCAAATTAGCTCTATAATTAATACAAAACTATGCTTAAGTAATAGCCTTAATATTATTTAAACCGATAAAGACTAGGATGTTTTAATTGGGTTCATAATGAAAAGGCTAACAGCCCTTTAACTACAGTAAGAACTTGCCAAGATATAATATTTTAGTGTAAACACAAGATTCCTTGCTATGCTTAGGGAGTAAATTGAACAGCTAGACATTTCCAATCCCATTCAGGAACCATAAACTGTAACACCACTGCTAACTAGTAAGAGAAAAAAATCATTTCAATGGCTTCCTGGCAGACTAAGAATTCTTTTCCTAAATTTCCGTCAATTAAGCTGGCAGAAACTGTTGTAAAACTATGAGAGAGGTTACTTTATTTCTGAAGCATGCTAAGAATATTTTCAGAGAGTTTTGTAATGATTATAGAGTTTTATCTGCAATATAGCCATGCAGAATTCAAACATTAATCTGGCATCAACCTGGGAAAATTCACATGGCAGTCATCTAATTGGAAGTAATCAGTCTAAAAGGACTTGCACAGGCTACATGCAAACAGGCAGGGGTGTATAAGTGTATGGGTGCAAAGGTTCTCTTTGTGGAAGATTACCATGCTATTTCAGCGAAAATGATGGTGCCGTTTTAAAAGGTAGTGAAAAAAGAAGTCACGCTCTTTTAAAATAAGTGGGTTTTGTTTTGGTTTGGTTTGGGTTGGGTTGGGTTTTTTGTTTTTTTTTTTTAAGAAAATCATGCAATTTTATTAAATGGTCATGTTTTCCTTAGTTATACGTTCTGATATTTCTTAGATGACAGTAGAGACAATGTTTTGTGTATCTAAATACTCTTATAAACAAATAAGTCTACATTTGCCAGAACAAAGAAGCACTTGAAGTTTCTGGTTGTAGACTCTTGCTTTCAGTAACAGGTAGTACAAGACTTTTTTTTTACTACTTGAAATATCATTGTTTCTAGTTTGCATTACTATCCCCCTTTGCATGAATTTAGTTTTTTAACTACCTGTTTATTTTATGCAGTGCATTAATTCTTTCTGCCATCAGTTGTACCGTTTCACTAACCTTCTATTCTCCCTTATGTCTTTTCCATTTTGCTCTTCCGTATGGCCTGACTCTATTTTGTTCTTCTTTCCCCCTCTAAATGGCAATTTTAAATGGTAGATGTAGGAGTTTTTCAAGTTGGAAACTGGTTGCCCAGAAAAGTTGTGGAAATCTCTCTTTGAAGTTATTCAACACAACACCAGATGTGGCCCTGAGCAACCTGCTCTCTCTGTGAAGTTGGATCTAATTTTGTGATTGCCTTGTGTTGAGCAGGAGGTTGATCCACGTGGCCTCCAGACTCTCCCTCAGGTGAAGAAGTTTTCCTTAGGTTTGTGATGGATGCTGGTCACGATTGAAGAGGTAACAGGCATGACAGCTCCTCTCCAGAGGGTCTATTGGTGTGGTCTGTTCACTGAAATGGAAGACACTAATCATCATTCACACCCATGACACAATGATGACATTTGGCCTGCTAGTTTATACTGAAAATTAATCCACAGTTACTAGTACCTTTTCATTCCTGTAATATTGCTGGCAGTTTTGGAAGTGAATAGGCTTCAATATGTTTAAAATCTACACTTTTTAATGGAAACTAAGAAAAGGATTTAATTTATTTTTTTTCAGTATAGTCTGCTTTGGTGTTCTGTAAGACATTTGCTATTTTGTTCTGTTTAGAAAAGTTGGCTATGTAATACTGTTTACAGGACGTATTTAAAACTACACAAATTGAGTTTCATTTTATGATGCAGCATAAATATGAATTATGCAACTAGTGGCTCTCCTTAAAAATTCTAATTTAACATTAGGAAGTTAGCTGTAAATTGTAATTTACCATCTGCTCACCATATACCTACCACTTCTGGAAAAGATAAATTGAATTATTTGCCTTACCTAATGCAGAAATAAACTCTCATTCAAAGCCCCAGTTACACTTATTAAGAAGGATTTGCTAACTCTTTAGGAAAGACTCATGAGCAATTTTTAAGTGTCAGTACAATATATACAGAAACACATTAAAAACTGTTCTGACACTTTTATTTATGATATGAAATGAAATATCTTGTTTCGAGAGCAAAAAAAAAATCTTACAAATGCTAAATTCTAATTATAATTAGTGAAGGGCTGAAATTAGAAAAAGGAAAAAAAGCATAAATATTACTGAAAAAAGTTAACACTTACTAGTCGGCAGATAGAATCTAGCTTAATTAATGAAAACTACCTTTTTTGGAAATTCTTTGTCTCAGACAGCAGAGGATGTAGCAAAGGACTAATAAGGCTTTAACTCACAATGTCCCTACTTTACAGCAGAACAGGGAGCTACAGATGGCTCCTCATGCAAATCCTTTAATTCAAGTAGATCAGTAGAAACTTCAGCAAAAGCCAGACTGTCTAAATGCTCCATCTAGTAAATCTCCTGTACACATTACTCACAGGTGACTCAATGCAAACAGAACTGAAATCAAGGTGCAGGAAAGGGGCAGAACTGAATCCCATATGAATGAAATTCGAAGTCCACAGCCTTCACTGAGCTGCTACAACCTCGTGGACCCTCTTCCCGCTCAAGTTCCACAGACCTCCATGAGGGCTTTAAAGTCATGACTGGAGGCTCTCATCAGATCCCCATATTGTTTACCTTCAGAAATTACCACGTAATTGAATTTAATGTGATATGCATAGCTTACTTGTGGAAAACCCCAAATATGCACTAGAGTGCACTTACACAAATACATGCAAAGGGATTCCACCCTGGCCTACCCAACCTACCCCATCTCTATTTGACAAATTACATGAACAGTGTCAAACAAACAGGATAACCAGATTTTTTCCCTGCAAAGGCCCTGATTTTGTTAGGACAAGATGATATGCTGTGATGAAGCTGTCTGCATAACTATTTGAAAAAAAAGACCTAGGTCTGAGAAGTCCGGGCAATTCCCAGCCTCAGCCAGCTGATGTACAACATGGACTTGGACTTGGGGTTCTGTCCCTGAGCTTACTGCAAAGGTTGAGCCCCTCAGCACCCACGTGCTATCGAGGTCTGGTGGGACTCAAGAAAAGGGATTGGTCTGCCTAACACCCTGACGGGCCCACACCTCCAGGATTGGATGCTGCTGGCAGTGCCAGTCTTTTAAATCCTAGCTTTTTGTTTTGCATACTCATTCAACACCCGGAAGAGCTGAGTTAAATTTTCCTCATAGAAGTGTTCAACATGACATTTATTACCTCCTGGGAAAATGCCTTAATCATTAGGCTGTAGGATAATGGCAGGAGAAGGGACACCACTCTATGTGATTGAAGACAGTATGCTGCAGGGTTAGTTTCATTATTTGCTCTGCTTTTGCTAATTTTTAGACATGTTCCTGGCTTGTTACCCTGCTGATTACCTCATGGTCTTGTCCCATTCCTTAATGATGCTTGGGAAACTCAAAAAGGATTGCTGTCTCCATCCTTTTCCTCTCCTGTGTTCAACACAAAATAAGAAACAGCTCTAGCTTCAAGCGGATGGCAGTAGAAGTAAGCTAGCTAGAAGACAAGAGCTTGCAGGAAAGGGAGTAGAAAGAAGTGGTGCAGTGTGCACTGCAAACTTTGGAAATATTGCCAGTCTCATGACTTCTTTGAGTTTCTTTCTTTTATTTTCTTTCAACAGAACTTATTTTGAGAAAGTATTACTTGGAATGACGGAGTGCAGCAACAGGGGAAGAAAAGGAACAAGTTTAATGATAGCAGAAGGAGAGAACATGTCCCAGTAAAATCTATGAAAGGCTGTCAGACACTGACAACTTCATAGCTAGAGCTGGCAGGGATTTTTCAAGCAGAAACCAATTTAATCAGGAAAAGCCAATTTCTTGAACAAGGAATTTTCTCCATGCATGTTTTTCTTTTACACAAGTTCAATGGACCCTAGTTTGAACAGTCTTCTAGTACGGGCTCTTGGCAACCTGAGGACATTTGGCTCCAGAGCAAGGACTAGTAGCTGGTCCTGTCTCCGAGCAGCTAGTTTGTTGGGTCAGTCTTTCTGTTGGGACACCTAAGGTAAGTGGCAATACTCGAAATTTCTCAGTGGAGTTTATTTGATTGTTCTCAGCTTTACTGCTTCACATCAGTGAAAGACAGTGGGAAGACTTGGAAGACCATTAAGCTTTGCCCAGTTCTCTATATTGGTGTGTAAAGATAAGTCACCAGGGCCTTCTCCTGTTAGGATGGTTTCTGGGGACTCCTCCCAGGTGTTACTACTCAAGCTTACATCTCATGACACCACATCAGTCAAATACTTGTGCATGTTTAATTTCTGGTTCCACTCCAATGAAGCAGAAAAATTGACTTGCATCGTCCCATATCAGATCGAGTAAACTCTATGGTTTCGCTTAGAATCATAGAATCATAGAATCATTTAGGTTGGAAAAGACGTTTAAGATCAAGTCCAACTGTTAACCTAGCACTGCCTAGTCCACCACTAAACCACATCCCTAAGCACCACATCTACATGTGGTAAACTCGTTCTTTTCTCTTCATTGTTTTGCAGACTGTATTTTGCCTGCAAATCCACTGCATCTTATATACATACAAGTGCATGTGCATATGCATGTATGTATATGCTACAGCTTGATCATCATACAAATAGCTTTTCTATTTGAAGACTAGATGAGATTAGATTAATTTTCTGTGCCATTTGAATATTCTACTAAATACTGTGCCTTGCTATTAAAATTAAATTCCCTTTCTTGGGAGAACCGGCAAACTGGAACCCTAGGAGATTTTAACACTGTCCATATTTGCTGGGGAGTGTTTTGTTCTCTGGAAATCCACAGTACTGAATACTTCAGTGCAGCAATCGACCTCCGTTATGTCTGGGATTAAATATTTCTTCTGCCACTAGGGGACAATGTTGCTCTTCATGTAATAGATTAATTCTGGTGGCAGTGGTGAAGCATTTTACATAATTTTTAGCAAACTTAAGAGAAGTGTTAAAAATGGTTTCTTTAATACAAAAGAACACTTTTCTTCAGCATCTATAGTACTTTCACAATGCATGCTCTCATTTGAAACAATCAAAATATTTCTATTTTAAAGAAGAACCAAACCCCAGGGTTTATTAGTGTAAAACTCACTTTATCAATGTACCGTTAAATATGGAATTATATTAAGTATCCACTCTTATTTTGGCACAAGGAAACTATTTTGCTTTATTTCTCTGTTTTGCTTTGGGTTTTTTTTAAATGATATTTTATTTTCCTTTAGGATAGAAAGATGTTTGGTTGAAGAGCTCATTAATAAAGAAGAATTAAGATCAATTAATAATGCAGTCAGATGTGCACATACACCGCATGAACCATTTCTCTCTGTGTCCTGCTCTGAGGCACTAATTTGTTATTGAAGCTCCAACACACATAGAGTTATAAAAATGCATAGTTTCTGGTAAGTGAGAGGCAGGAGAATTTGAAAAGTATATGCAATGATTCTAAGAAAAAAAAATCTGAGAAAGGCAGAAGGAATATAGAATGATTTTGCTTTTAATATTTGTCATTTTCCAAATACGTATAATTATCAAGGCAAGCAGCTTTACTGCAATAGAGAAAATTATTATGAAATCTCAACAGATAATATACATCGAACTATGTATGAATTAAAAAAGAAAATAAAAAACCCAAATGAAAATAAATTCAATGTATTAACCCTTTTTTTTCTTCCACTATCTCCAATTATCATTTTACTTCTATATTTTACGTAAAACACATCCACAGTTTTCAGCTAGCTCAACAGTGTTGAAAGAGAATACTTAGTGCCACTGAGTTACATAATACCAATTTCACTCACAGCAAACGTTTTATGTGTCATAATTACTGGCTGTTTCATTAT
Source organism: Ciconia boyciana (assembly GCF_034638445.1). Classification (NCBI taxonomy): domain Eukaryota; kingdom Metazoa; phylum Chordata; class Aves; order Ciconiiformes; family Ciconiidae; genus Ciconia; species Ciconia boyciana. The sequence goes on from NC_132934.1 coordinate 35,879,458, forward strand.
TCCTTATGTCATTAATACAAATAGAGTATTTTTATTACCATCACCTTTAAAAATCGTAATTGTCAAATATCCACCTATTTTCCTTGATTATAGTGCTGTGTACTAACATCATTTAGATCTGCAGCTAGTCATTAGGGGTACAGATTAGTGTGTTTCTTATTTAAATGCACCTCATCAGCAGAATTGCCCTGCATTTTCTCTGCATTTTCCCTCAGGAGTGCTGAGCCTTTGAGCAGACAGTCTCCACTTAGCTGTGGTAGGAAGGACCTGCACAGGTCTCAGGGGATGCTCAGAGTAGACAGATCCTCTGATGCAGATACCCAATCTCTTTACATTGGCTCCTAAGCAGCCTGGATCTAAAAGCTATCAGAAATCAGTAGAGCTGGCCAAAGTTCTTCAGACAAAATGGTAATCTTCAGAAAATATTAACTTAACCAAGTTAAAGCTAACAGAGATTTCTGTTGGTTTTGATGACAAGCTTTTCTTAAACCAGGGTAAGATTTGGATCAAAATCAGGCAATGAAACCCAGGATAACCTTCAACCCAATTGTTAGGTTGGGACACTGGAGACAGAAGTACAAGGCCCTGAAATAAAACAGACACCACAGTGATTAAAGCCAGGCCATTACATAGTGTTTGTTAGTCCCTTGTCTGTGTGTGTTTATTATTTCTTATCAAAGCCTTTGAGAGCACTTGCTTTTAGTTGTATTTACTAATTTTAATGTGTGGAAGAAAACACATTATCCTAGTTATAAATGGGGACAGTAGAGTCAAGATGAAATAGTTTCTGAAATACACTGAGAAGTTGTGCAACAGAGCTTGAAAACAATGCAGATCACCAAACTAACAACCTGCTTTCACGTCCACTAATCCAAAAGAAAGCAAAACTCCATCTTTTTCAAAAAGCAGCCTGATGCTAATTGACACATTGGCAACCTACATTCAGGCATAGAGCCCAGTCCTCTGCCTGTATGGATCTGCTTGATGCCACTACCAGTTGAATTCAGCTGCTTTACACCATCGTTCTGCAGCACCTTCTGAATCTGACTATAAGATTATTAATAGAATAACAAAATGGGGTGGTATACCTACCTGGTAATTCAGAATCACTTGTAATTGATGAGATTGAAAAGACTGGTGACAGTGCATTTGAGATGGCTGCTTCAAAAGCTTCCCAGTAGCTGATTTTGCTTTCTACGTATAAAATGCTGCTTCCAAGGTCACCAAAGTATGAAGCTGGCCTTTACTTATACTAATAATGACTACATTCTCTAGTTATGGAAAATATTTCATTTTACTCTTGAGGTCCATCTAAAACACCAGACGTCTAAAAAACAAACAAAACAGAGAACAAGAGTTACTCTTGTTGCCATTGTTACTCTAAGTGCCATTTGGTAATGCTAATTCTAAGATCAAATCACATCAGTTTTTAATTCTCCCCTGTTTAAAATAAAATGATTCTTGATGATAAAAAGGTTAATTTGGAAGGAGAAAAAGGTCCTCTGCTTAAACACAAATGCCTGAAGTGTGATTGTAAACATGAAGACACGATACTGATCTAATAGTTTGAGAAGGAATCATTTCAACATCTGACCAACACAAACCAGTGTCTTTTAAAACAAGGAGCAGACAGCAGTCTTGTGAGCAGTCATGGAAGAAGTTTAACACTGTGGTTTCAATCATACTATCTGGAAAGCTGTCGTAGAGCATGGATATCAAATGTGAGCAGGAGTGCTGGCAGGTGGAATTCATGGTGCTACAAACTCAGTGAGAAACTAGGCAACCTTTTGTGTAGCTTTCAGAACAGAAATAAGCTAATACGTTCTTGTGGCTAGCGATAAGGAAGAATGTCAGTATGTGGGGGCACAGTTCAGTCTCATCTATTCAAGTCACACAAGATGCATTCAGATTAGTCTGAAATGCAAGACAATGAAAATTAGCGAGAAACAAGATACAAAGGCACAGTCAATTATATACAGGATATTAGAGTATGAATGATGCTGCCTTATTTGTGATATCTGCATATAAATGTAAAATTGCGATGTGCCTCTTTAGCCTTTAATATCAGTTGAAGTTACATCTATTTCTGTCTTTTGATTTTGTCATCTCTGTTTTGCCAGTTATGAACATAACAGAGGGTGGGGTTGTCATTTTCAAAGTGAATCATAATTTGACCTCTAGCAAGCTCTACATATGAGCCACAGATGACACCTTAGCACCAGCTGATTCTGAATCCTGCAGAAGGGATATGGAAGAACAAGCACTAGTTGACCATTGTCAAGATTCTTTCTACGTCTTTTCCTAAAAAAGGGCTGCATATTGTGGCCTGATGGTAAAAGAAGTACATGCAGAGGCAAGTAATGAGAGTTACTTGCAGAGGCAAGTAATAAGAGGCAAGTAATCTGGTGGTTGCCAAATAAATTAACAAATATTAACAAATTTGCATGAGTAAAGTTTAGTGCTGAAGTTTAGAAACAGTTTCTAAACAAAAACCCATAATTTACATAATTTACATGCAAACCATAATAAAAGTTTGCATGATGAAAGCACAAAATTTAGTTTTGCCCAGGGCCCAAAAGACCACCTGAAAACTGCACTCTACTGTTACCTAATCCTGGAGGTGCTTAAATTCACCAGAAGGGTGCTTCATCTGTTTTAAAAAGCAAAAGGCCCTTCAAACTGCTTCTGGAAGTGCCTGAAACCATTCCAATTCTGAGCAACTCAGGGCTTTACTCTTATCTAAGCCTGGTCAAACTAGGGATAAAAGTCATCTCCTCTAAGTTTAGATGTTTTCAATTTACAGACATTTATGTCTGTGCTGGTTTTGGCTGGGATAGAATTAATTTTCTTCACAGTAGCTAGTATGGGGCTATGTTTGGGATTTGTGCTGAAAACAGTGTTGATAATACATATTTTAGTTGATGCTAAGTAGCGCTTATACTAAATCAAAGACTTTTCAGCCTCCCATGCTCTGCCAGGTGCACAAGAAGTTGGGAGGGGACACGGCTGGGACAGCTGACCCCAACTGACCAAAGGGATATCCCACACCATATGGCGTCATGCTCAGTATATAAAGCTGGGGGAAAGAAGAAGGAAGGGGGGGACGTTTGGAGTGATGGCGTTTGTCTTCCCAAGTAACTGTGATGCGCAATGGAGCCCTGCTTTCCTGGAGATGGCTGAACACCTGCCTGCCCATGGGAAGGAGTGAATGAATTCCTTGCTTTGCTTTGCTTGCGTGTGTGGCTTTTGCTTTCCCTATTAAACTGTCTTTATCTCAACCCATGAGTTTTCTCACTTTTACTCTTCTGATTCTCTCCCCTATGCCACTGGGGGGAAGTGAGCGAGTGGCTGTGTGGTACTTAATTTCCAAGTAGGGCTAAACCACAACAATGTCTGTGCAAACCAGTGGGAAGAATGCTTTATAATAGGACAGACTTTCTAATCTCTTCAGAACCAATGGAAAGAAATAGGCATTTCTGCTGCAGGATTTGACTGACCTGTTTTCAACGTCTATATCAGAAGATGAATCACTTCCTAGATGTGCCCAAGTGGCTGTCTGCACTGTAGACGTATAAAATAGATTAGATGAACCTTGCCAAATTAGTTTTTGCTGAAGTCCCCTAAGGATTTTGATCTGATAAATGACCTCTCAGTGTGTCTAATACACATCTAAGGAATCAAGGTCCCTAAAAACAATTTTAGGTGGTTGCTTTTCACATAATAGCCTAACCATTGGGTTGTTTATGCAGGGAACCAGAGACCAGCCCAAAACCCATCTCAGCTCTGCATGGTTCAGCCACCTGTGAGTTCTTACAAGAAAGTCTAAATCTTCATGGTATAAGTAGTGCTGACTGATGGAAAGACTCTCAATTCCCATTTTTAAGGAAAGCCTCAGTATAAAACAGAATTTGAACATAATTTGGGTAAAATGAGCAGAAGTCTGTATCTTGTGATTGGGGTAATTTTCATGTGGTACCTTTCATGTTTTCATGATGTGGCTGGGCCACTTCACATTTATTCTGTTTTTTGCTGCCAAGGAAGTTTCTGTATTTCATACCAAAAGAATTATTGCATAAAATGTGTAAAATTGCCATAGGAGTAGTTATCAGAGCCCAGGCCTGGGTATGGGCCAATTTTTGCTCTGTTTCCAGTTTCAGGAAACTTGTGTTCCTTTCCTGAGCAATGATACCCCTTTCCACAGAAGGAGTGTAAAGCTGGACCCCAGCTCTAAGTGCAGACAGTGATGATTACACAAAGCTACCTGGAGACAGGAATTGCATCCCCCTCAGACGTGTATCATGTGCCTACATCTTTTAATGCTTATATCTTGACCTGGTCTTGGTTCTAGCTGATTCTTCTTTTTTGTTTTCAAACAGATATAACATACGTGTAACGCAGGAACATATTAAATCTCTGCACTGCCAAGTGTAATTTACCCTGCAGTGGCTGCAGAACTCCATACACGAGTCTCACTAAAGAAAAGACACTGTTATTTCTCAGCAACATCACAACAGATTTACCTTCCCACCCCAGCTTGTATATTGCTATTCCATTTTCTCTGCACGATTTCAACCAGCACATCTACATCATGTTTCAAGTGCATGTTCAAACCAAGAACTGTCTTATGTCTGTGAGGCTTAGGTAAGGCTCCTGGTAAGGAGGCAAGATCCTCTTGAGAGCTGACCTGTATGTGTCCAGGCTCTGAAGCAACAGGCAGTCTGTGTCTGCTACCCCATGTCCCACCTGCTTTTGTGCTCTCAACACAAGGTGGACATCAGGCAGAGGTGGGATCCATCCTACAAGTGCTCTGAAGAAGAGGTGAGATTTTTCAAAAGTCTGTCTCAGGCTCCTACTACAATTGCACTGTATTCCCGGTGACCAGAAAGCACCTTGGTTTCAGTCTGCTCTCCTGCCTGGCCATGCGAAGTGTAGCCCTTTGTAGAAAAAAGGAAAGAAATGAAGCTTCCTCCTATTTCAGCGCATACTACAGCCCCTGAGTAAGAGTGGAGTTGAGCCCATACTCCCACCCTGAACATCATACTACTTTGAAGCTGCAGAGGTCTGGCTCCTCGCTCCTTTCTCAGTTGCTTGTCCCCCTTCACACAGAGCTAACAAAATCAGATACAGTCATTGCAATAAAATCATATACATTGGGCCTCATGCTATTTACCTTTCCCCCAGTCCCTGTCTCTTAAGACCTTCCTTTTCATCTCATTTAGGCAGTCTGGTTATATATACCCTCTCTAAATGAAAATCTCACCCACACCCTTTCTAATGTCACCTGCAGCATTTTTCTCTTCTGAAAAGGGCCCAGCCTTTTCTTCTACAAAATCTAGTGTTTCCAGATGTCATAAAAGTCTTCCAAGGGAAAGGTTTGCAGTTGTATCAAATCTAGAAAGCCTGATGTAAAAAAAGCCCGATTCCAATAACAAGGGCAGTAGAGAAGGGCGTTACAGCTGGTCCTGACTCTGCCCCAGCAGGGCATCACTTGGCAGCTTTTTCCATAAAGGTGAAAATAAACCCAAGAAATTGTTTCTTGCCTGAACTTTCCCTCACATTACCATCTAAAACCCTCTTTTCTTCTGCCATAAGACATTCAGTAGCACTGATATATTTAAATAAAATCATCCGTTTGTGTGAATAATTGTGAAGATTGTAATCTTCAATTATTCAAAGTTATTAATTCAATTTAATATTTAAATTCAAACCATTTGGACAAGGAGGATAGCACAGGCACAGTATTTTCCATTTTGTTGTTTCTCTTTCAATTCCTAAAGCAACTGAATATACACAAGTCTTAGAATAGCAGTAAAAGTGATTACATGATTAAAAATGTAAAGGTCTGTTTTATGCTAAGACTTTTGTTAGAAAGAAGTGGTTTTAATGGATATTAAAATATGCACTAAAAGTAACAATAAAATCAACACCAATAATAATAATAAAGGCAATCAATTTTTTTCCTGTGACAAATGCTTTTTTGAAATTACTGATTTTTTTTTAAATCCACCCCAAAATACTGTTCTTTAGAAAATAGTTAATTATGAAATTTTAGAGAAAAATCTTAGTTTGGGGGGGTTGGTGTTTTTTATATGAAAAAGGAGAAGTAAATATTATGTATTAATGGTATTTTGATTTTTATTTTCCCCCAAATATGCAAAAAGTGACATTTTAAAAAATTTTGAGATTGCTAGGTCGAGTTCTGTAATTTCTTCCCCCCTCATCCATTTATCTTTCTTTTCTTTTTCTTTCCTTCTCTCGCTCATTTTCTCTCTTTCTGTTTCTTATTTCTTCAGTATGTTATCTGTATTCTATTTCCACCTTAAATAAAAGTGCAAGTAAGACAGAAAAATCACATTTATTTACTATTAAAAAGGATTATTTTAGGGAAAAAATATTTTTTGATTCTAAGATATTTAAGACAATACAACCACATATTTCAGTGAGCTCATGTCATAACTGTAACAGTTACTGTAACAGTAACTTCTAATTCAATTCATTGACTATAGCTTTCCAGTGCTACCTCACAACCATTATTTAAGTTTCAAACCCTGAGAAAACATGCATTATTTAAATGTATAATACATTTATTCTCTTCACTGCACTGTAAAGTTCATATGACTTATTGCTGAGTGGGTTTCTTTAAAGATATGTTTGATATTGTTACAGTAACCTCATTTTTTATTGAATACCGGAGTGAAAAACTATGTAAAACCTGCATGATTTGTTGGCATTAAAGCTAAGGCTGCCTCCGGGCACTGTTAACTTATGCATCATCCTTTACTTAATTTCTCTGTTTTGTTTTAATTTGTAAACTGTCTCTGAGCTGGAATGCACATTTTTCATGTAGGTTTGCTTCGCTGGTATTAAGAACCTATCTTACTCCCCTGAGTATATGGCTTAGTTTATAATAGGTGCAGAGGAACAGAGTTTATTAAATTGCAGTAATACACTTTGCATGTTTCACGAGTGCACAAGAATTCCATTTAAATGAGGTTTTTCATTTTGTGTATCTCATGCCTAAAATTACATTTGTGCTGACTTGCCAGATGTAAAATGATCAGTCTGCTGGTCAACTTTCTTAATTGTGTCCTTTTATTTCCTTTCAAGACTTTGCTATCTTAAAGGCTTTGTACAGAAACAGACCATAATTTAAGTCCATGGACTCTGCTTAAAACTAAACTACCTGATTTCATTGGCAGTTTTTCAGCTCAACCAATCTATCACGTCCTCTCTTACTTTCAGCCAGATTATAGGTGTTGTGCAAGATTTTAAGTTTGCCCTCCAGTTCTAATTTGTGGATGAGAAGAACAAGCCAGAGGGTGAGTCACAGCATAGGGATCCTGAAAGCTAGTCTGGATTTGTCCCAGATTAAGGTTTAGACTGCATTAGGGGATAGTCATATCCATCTTCTCTACAAGGACTTAAATTTTCTTGCTGAGGGAGGCAGTTGATTTGAATCAAGCCTGAGTGCAGCCAGTCCATGAAAGCAATGTGGATCTCTGGGAGGTTTGGACATCAGTGGAAATTTCACACGGAGCTCACATGGTCATTATAACATCCTTAAATGAGTTCTAGGGCTGCTAGAAACTGCATCACTAGCACAAGTTTCTTACTGCAAGCATAGTCTTAGAAAGCTGAATTACCTTTCCCTCTCTTTCATGCACACTAAATCGTGATTGATGGCAACACAGCTGTTAAATCCTTAGAAGTGGTCTGGTCTCCACAAAAGGATGGGTTTCACCTGGAAAACAAAACAAAACAAACAACCCCCCCCCAAAAAAAAAAAAACAAACCCAAAACCTCCCACCAGACTCTGAGTGTGTCGTTAATGTCGGGTTTGATTCTTGTTCAGTGAGAAAAGTCACATGCAGTCATTTGGTACCTGATAAGAGAGGTACATTATCTTTTCCAATAAGAGAGAAATATACATAATTCTGGTAGAAGTTAGTGATGTCTTTTCTGATGCCTATGTTACTGACTGAGCATTTGAATGCCAGAGTTGCAAAGTATCTTCTTCTATTAGAAATTTCCTAAGATGCTTGACTTAAAATCATCACATTTTTTTATAACTAGAGACAGAAGGGCAGTGAGGTTGGAGTGAAAGAACCAGGTTTTCATTATTAGAAGTCTAATAACATTTCATTAGACTTAAAAAGTGATATTGAAGCCTCTTCCTAAAATAAGTTACTTCTCATTTGCAGATATAAAATGATCAGTTTGCTAGTCACCACATATTAATCCTGTGCTTTTATTTCCTTTCAAGATTTTATTGTGTTAAAGATCTTGTGCAGAACCATCTAGTTCCATGAACACCATTGAACATTAAGCTGGCTATTTAGTTTTTTAAGATGTTTTGTCAAAACTAGTATTGTAGCAAAAGTAATGTACTGGGTGAGGTTATAATTTTGGACTGCAGATCAGAACATCACACAAACACATCAATTAGACACTTTTTATTCTTTATTGATTGTGTAGTAGGCTGTCCAGCTAGTTTAAGAAGGATAATTTCAAAATTGAGGGAAATTGTAAATGAAGTTGACTGAGAGAGATTTTGAAAATAACAGGAGTAAGAATTAGGAAATTTTTATTAAAGTGAATAAAAAATCTCAAAAGTTCATGATAAAAAAGGGGGCAATTTCCCCACATCTAACTAAATAAACAAACAATTAGAAAAAAAAAATAACAGGCAAGAAAGAGTAATCAACATAAATCAGTTTGTCTGAAGAATAAATTTTGAGAAGAAAAGCTGAACTTATTGGGAAGAATTTGTAAGAGATGAGGGAAATAAAAGGAGGTGCCTTTAAACAAAATCCAGTGCCATGTTGTGCTGGTTTTGCCTGGGATAGAGTTAAATTTCTTCATAGTAGCTAGTATGGGGCTATAGTTTGGATTTGTGCTGCAAACAGCGTTGATAACACAGGGATGTTTTAGTTACTGCTGAGCAGTGCTTACACAGAGTCAAGGCCTTTTCTGCTCCTCACCCCACCCCACCAGCGAGGAGGCTGGGGGTGCACAAGAAGTTGGGAGGGGACACGGCTGGGACAGCTGACCCCAACTGACCAAAGGGGTACCCCACACCATATGGGGTCATACGCTCAGCATACAAAGCTGGGGGAAGAAGAAGGAAGGGGGAGATGTTCAGAGTGATGGCGTTTGTCTTCCCAAGTAACTGTGATGCGCAATGGAGCCCTGCTTTCCTGGAGATGGCTGAACACCTGCCTGCCCATGGGAAGGAGTGAATGAATTCCTTGCTTTGCTTTGCTTTGCTTGCGTGTGTGGCTTTTGCTTTACCTATTAAACTGTCTTTATCTCAACCCATGAGTTTTCTCACTTTTACACTTTAAATTCTCTCCCCCATCCCATGGGCAGGGGGAGGGGGAGTGAGCAAGTGGCTGTGTGGTGCTTAGTTGCCATCTGGGGTTAAACCACAACACATATGCCAACTATTACATGGAGATAATTAAAATATTAATGATGGATTTGAATGTTTGGGAAAAAAAAATACAATACTTATGTCATGTACATAGGATGAAGCATTTTGCTCTCCACGGATAACTTCAGAAGTCTTGCACCCAGAAGCCTTAGAAGAGCTGGCTGAGGTCTGTTGCTTTGTAACATTCATGTTTTCTAAATAAAATTTAGTATATCAGAAAACATTGGAAGATTTTTTTGCTAATGTTCATGCGGTAAGTGTAGTGATTCAGGTAACTGTGGAATACTTACTGACATAAAACTAAGATATGATAGTAAATCTGATATAAGTTTAAGTTAATAAAGAGTTAAATAATAAGAATTGCTGCCAGCAGTGTCGTAGTTTTCTAAAGAAAACATATCTTAGCAAATATTTCATTTTCTGATAAGGATGCAAGTTTGCTTGCTAAAAATAACTCCATAATCATAATAGATTTTTTATGTACAGTCTAAGATTCTGATTAATTACTGCTATATAACATCAATAAAGCATATGTTAACATTGATTTAAACATGGAGGACTGACATATCTCAGGAAATCATTCTTAATGAGCAATTGTTGTTGGAAATAATATTTCTAGTGAGATACCACAGCGATCGGCAGTGTGTCTGGCTTTTCATAATTTTTTCTTGATATGGCAGTAAATATATGAATCACTGTTGAGGCAAGTGAGCGATCCTTGCATGAATCTCATGGGCTTTAAATCAGGCCCCTGTACTTACATCTCCGAAGAGCCACATTCTCTATTTCTACCCATGTGGCACTTCTAATCTGCTATTCCATGTGGATTTTTCATTACCATTAAAGGTGTTTTTTTGTCAACTATCTTGACTATTTGAAAGCTTAACCATTATTCGTTCCATATGCTAGCTGCATCCTAGCCTTTAAATGTTCTTAAATTTTATTAGATCTTCAGAGAGTTGTACACCAATATTACACTATATTCTCCATAAACACAAATAACAATTTTTTATCTTTAGGTACCTTTATCAGAGCCCAAAGACTTCTGTGTATACAACTTTATATTTCATTACAAATCTGTACTTAGATGCACTGATTTTGGATCTTAATAACTCGTAAATAACATGCTTTTAGCTTTTGATACTATACCATTAAGATTTAACTTTAGTATCCACTAGTTTAATATCACTTGTTTTTTAGCTGTTCAATCTCTAAATATTTCTGGACATTAGGAAATTGTACTTCACTGAAAGGGTTATCAAGCATTGGAACAGGCTGCCCAGGGAAGTGGTTGAGTCACCATTCCTGGAAGTATTTAAAAGACGTTTGGATGAGGTGCTTATGGACATGGTGTAGTGGTGGTCTTAGTAGTGTTAGGTTTACGGTTGGACTTGATCTTAAAGGTGTTTTCCAACCTGTGCGATTCTGTGATTCTGTAAATACATATGAGCACGCCTTTTCCACCTAAACAGTTAAGCTCGTATTTTTCATAACAGTTTTAAACAAAAAATAATTAACTGCTTACTTCAGCTAGTACTTCTTCTTTCTAAATCCACATTCCACTTCTTGAACCACAAGTAAAGATCAGTGACTTTGTGGCACTATAATCTTTAGATAAGGATCATCTTATCACTGAAAAATATCAACTTCAAGTTATGTTTGCTTGTTGATGTATCATGCATGTAATTTCCATTAAGAGGGGTTATGCAAGCACATCCACAGGAGAATCGATCTGTTTTTGTTATTCAAGCCCATCTTCTGTCATTCTCCTGTGTTTATTCCTCCAGTGTTTCCCATCTTGTCTTGGTCTACAAATTAACTCTTTCCAGGTGTAGTTCATATAGATAATTTCTGCTGCAGCAGGCATGCATAACAGTTAATTGACTGTTATTTTGTTTGGGATCTCAGGAGTGAATTAATTAGGCACTCACTAAAGCTTCAAGGAATGGCTGGTATATTTCCATTACTTGGACAATTAACATAACAGAGTGGTTTCTACTATGCTCTGCAGTAACAGTTCAATATTTGGTTTATCTTCCATTTGGAAAGTTCCTCTTTTCCTTTAGATGCTACTCATTTTCATCCTGTTGAGCCAGGAAAGATTTGCTAGAAACTCAGTCTAAGCATGACCCTAATCTCTTTGCAACTTGCCAGGTTTTGCCTCCTATGGAACGTTTGCAACCTTCAGTAGAATTTGGACAATGTTTTCCTTTTCAGAGCAAAGATGAGAAGCTGAATTCCTCATCATTCTTATGCGGACCTCAACTGTACCAAATAAAATTCCAAATTGAAACTGTTTTATGATACATCCATGCACTGTAAAATAAAATAGCATTCAATCAGGGATGGATTTTGGGGGCACTGAGCAGAGGAACCACCGTTTCATCATTTCCACTGTTTAGTGTGAGATGTGCTCCAGTTAACATGAGGGAGAAACACCACACAACCATTCCCATCCCTGCCTTGCTCAGCACCTCAGAGTAGCAATATGTATGCAAAAGTAATCTTTACTTAAGGCACAGTAATAATTCTGAGACATTTGCTTAAAAACTGAAAGTGCCTAATCAGTTCTGACTTTGATTTACTAAAATATTAAACCTCATGAAAGAGTAGCACATAAGGCATATTGCCAATAGATTTGCAGTACTTCCAGCTAACAAGCAGCAGGCAAGAAGATGTGTATTCCTTGCATTGCTCTTGTTTTCCTCTATGTTTTCTTATTTCAGCAATCTAAATCTTGTACGTATAATCTTTAGGGAAGTTTGTGGCAACATAATCAATATTATAATTAATAGAAGAAGACTTTACAAACAAGTAAAGAAGTCTTACTGGTGATAAGAACTTTAAAACCAATGTAAGTTGCTGATTTTGTTATAATTTTGGAATCACAAATGGCTTGACAGTAAGTCTATGCAGTTAACCATTACTCTAATTAAAGTTTCTAAAAGTGGGGATGTTCTGACTTCTAGACAGGCTCAGGAAACAAGGAACGCATTGCTTGGCCTGTAAGGGCAAGCTGATTTCCATGCCTCTGTTAAAAAGTTCTGTTAACTTAATTTCAAGGCAAGACTGTAAACCCAAAGCATTAGGTAGAAAGAATGCTTTGCAAAGAGCTTCTGTAAAAGCATGAAACTTAAATTTATTTATTCAATCAGAAAAGCCATATAAAAACCTAAGAAGACTGACAGTTTCTCCAGTCAAACATGTTGCTTTCCATTACTGCTTCTGTTGGTAACTAGTTAGGGCCTCATCCTCTTTCTGTGAAGTCAGTAACTACATTTCTGAGCAGTACACGAGAGCAGTACTGGGTCACAAGGAATTGCAGCTTGTGTCCTCAGTACTTTTTTGTGATAGAGGAAATACAAATGTTGCTGTACTAACAGCAGAAGGCAGCTAGTCCAACAGCTAGCTAGCCATTTACCTGCAGGCCAGATTTTAAACCTCCTCAGAAATTACAAAAAAGAGTGAAACAGGCAGTTTTACGTGTCATCTTCCGGTAGATGATATATGCCTTGTTTTTTTGGTCTTTTAGATGACTCAAATCGACTCAAATCAAATGTACACAGAAATTGTGTGTGTATACACAAATACAGACTTGAACCTGGATCTTCCATGTGGATGGGGAGTGAATAAAGTGTATTTCTGAGTTGAATTTTTCTGTTTCTTTTATTAGAAAAAAGCTCAATAACACTTTAATTTCATCTGGATATGGAACAGGAAAAACTGAAACTGGAAAAGCTTTGTGGTAGAAGCAAGCATTTCTCGATGGGTTCTCCATATGCCACTTTCATCTCTCCAGATGCCTTAATCTGTTTGTACTGTGCTCTGTACAGGGATATCTAGCTCAATTTTAATGGCCCTTAAATCAGCAATGTCTTGGAGGGCAGACTAGATGAACTAATAGACTTTTTTGCTCATAAATGGTAGCAAAATATTTGAAACTTCCTTTTTTTCTGCTGTGTTAAACTGTATCGTGTCTTAGAATAACACAACACAGCATGCAGGATTACACTTTGACTGGATATCATTCAGCCTCTATTGAGCTGGTATACTATCTCCCTCCCTTTCAGCTCCAGTCTCCCTGCCCAGACATACATCACATTTTGTCTGTCCCCTGCCAGAGCCTCTGACATGGGAATCTTTTTCATCTCTGTTATCTCTGTTACCTTTTTTCTTCTCCCACTTACTTCCACCCTCCCAGTTTCTCTTAAGTTACAGTAACCCGTCAATTTTAATTCAAGCCAGCCTTCGTTTATGTTCTTCTTTCTTTTTGTCTTTTAATATGTCATTGTGTGGTTTGGTTCCTGCCGTGACACCCCTTGTCTTTTGGTGGCTGCTGTTTCCTCCTGGCTGTCGCAGCCCCTTCGTATGCTGCCTGCCTTGGCTGCTCTGGCTCCCTCCACATTATGCCTCCCCTCAGATCCCCCCGAAGCTGCTCGCTGCCGTTTCCACTCCACTGAAACAGCCCTTACCAAGGTCAGCTGTGACCCCTTCTCTCTCTAGACCTCCTTTCTACTCTCATCCATCTCAGTCTATTGGCTACATTCAGCAAAACCTATCATTTTCCCTGCCTTAATCCTGCATGGCATGTCAGTTTCCTAGCTCCTCTCTAAACACCCTTCAACTGTATTTTACAATTGCCTTCTCCTCCTCTCTCTTGCACTTAACACTGAAGCCCCATGGGGCTCCACTTACATTCATTTTATTTCTCTTTCTCTTCCTCTTCTATATATTATTGCTGATCTTGGATGATGTAATTCAAAAAAATCAGTCTCTCTATCCTCATCTTTCTTATACTTGAGTTCATGCTAATATATGCATGCATATGCATGTTTATGTAACAGCTCTAATAGCATTGTTCCACTTCCACGTTGAAAAGTGAGATCTCCCTCTCTTTGCCCGCATTCATTCTTCACCCTTTTACACTCCCCATTCTCAGATGGGGCTTCAAAAATTCAGAATTGATTTCTAGCCCTCGTTATCCCCCTCTAGTTTTTCAGCAGGACTCACAGGTGAGATCTCTCTCTTCTCTTCTGATGTTCCCTACCAAAAAAATCTGGGTAGCCCAGTGTAGTAACCTCTTAAATTGCCACAATGTTCTTTCACCTTGCACCTCCATCTAGGATGCTGCTGTAAAATTTCTGTGGTTGCCCATTTCCATTATGTCCACTCCCTCCACTTTCTTCTACTTTTCATTTCATATTCTCTTTAGGCCTGTTGAGTACCATGCCACTGCTCTTGCTGATTCCAGTTCGCTGCCTCTTAAGCTATATATAAAGTAACAAAACTGATTGTATATTTTGTTCTCCATATGCCCTTTTTTTGTGGATCTTGACCTCTCTGAAATGGTTAGTAGGCCTGTACATCCATATCCCTCTAGTGTGCTTCTGGTATACATTAGTGTTCTCAAGAAAGACTCTGGGAGACTCCAGGACTGATGTAAGCCTTTACAACTTATTTCTCTTCACCAGCAGTGAGCTCTGTACAACAGTGGCCAAATTAATACATGCCTGGTGTTTATACACATTTGATTTCCCTAGGATAACATGTTTTTTTCCTCTGCCTTGTATGAAACCAAGCATATTGCCAGACCTTGGCAAATAAAAATAAGGCCATAAAATGCAAGATGGAATACAATCACAATCCTTAGTTTTTCTCAAAGTATTCAGTGACAAAGGAAAGGTCTATTGCCTTTTTTTCCTATTCATGAGCATACCAGGCAGCTTGATTATTTCCTCAATTAACAGAAGAAACGGAAGGATGTATTTCACTTTGTGCTGGGTAAAAGAGCAGCAGTCAGAGGCACTGCTTCTCAGGGGGGGCATGTTGCAGTGAACAGTGAGGTAGTACTTCAGCTCTACTGAAAAGAACATCAAGGGAAGGAAAACGCTGCAACACCAGTAACAGTGAATAAAGCTGAGTATGCAAATCAGTAAAATTTTCTTTCCTAGTCATATGCAGAGGTATGCAACTCCTTTCTATTATTTTTTTCAGATTCCTCACGTTTATTATCAAACACAGCACGGTGGTAGCCATGGGAACACTATTAAAGTTGTATCTAGTTTACCAGGCAAAGATAGAACTTCACAATCCCACAGGATGCTGTTCAAAGTACTTTATAGATTTTTTGTCCAGATTTCCGTGTTGCCAACATATCTACGGTAGCATAATTGTCAGGGGTTATTTTGCGATGCTGTCCTGGTTTTGGCTGGTATAGAGTTAATTTTCTTCCTGGTAGCTGGTATAGTGCTGTGTTTTGGATTTAGACTGAGAATAATGTGATAGCACAATGATGTTTTAGTTGTTGCTAAACAGTGTTCATACTAAGTCAAGGACTTTTCAGCTTCCCCTACTCTGCCAGCAAGGAGACGCACAAGAACCTGGGAGTGGTCACAGCCAGGACAGCTGACCCAAACTGGCCAAAGGGCTATTCCATACCATATGAGGTCATGCTCAGTATATAAACTGGGGGGAGTTGGCCAGGGGTAGCAACTGCTGCTTGGGGACTGGCTGGGCATCGGTCAGCAGGTGGTGGGCAGCTGCATCACTTGTTTTTGTTTGTTCTTCCCCCTCCGCCCCCCCGTTTTGTTTCTCTCTCTCTCTCATTGTTTTCCTTTTTATTACAACTTATTATTATTAATATTATTATTAATATTGTTATTGTTATTATATTTTATTTCCATTATTAAATTGTTCTTATCTGAACCCACGAGTTTTCTTACTTCTGCTCTTCAGAGTTTCTCCCCCAATCCAATGGGGGGGAGTGATGAGCGGCTGTGTAGTGCTTAGTTGCCAGCTGGGGTTAAACCACGACAGTCCTTTTTGGTGCCCAATGTGGGGAACCTTCTCCTCCCCTTGAGGGTTCTGAATAGTGTTGAACAGGGCTCAGTAGGCATGGGCCAGACCCCAGCACATTGCAGTCATTTGTGTCTCTCTGGAATTGCCAGGGTGACAACATACTTTTTCCAAATACTTCACTAGTTTTTCCGGATTCTGCACTTGTTCAGGGGTGGAGATCCAAAACACAGGATGTGCCCACTGTCCTAGGTACTTGCCCATACTATCTCACACTCCTTGCCACTCATAACTATCCAGCCTTGGGGCAGATCTCTGGATGATATTCTTAAATTTCTTATTAACCCTAGACAAAACCAAAACAATATTCCCAAGAAATACCAATAGAAGTATCTGAACTACCCAAGGATGTTCAAGGTACTGAAAAGTCATGGTAATGAAGGAGGAAACACCATAGAAGAAGGTAGCGAAGGTGCCATTCTGTATTTCCTCCATAAAACCCCCTCAGAGGAAGAGGTATAACTGCTAATTGTCTCCATGAGGTGGTACCTGAAGTACAGTAATGGCTTCAGTACAAAACTCAAATACCAGGTTAAGCTCAAGGCTAGTGATTTAATAACAAATCTCCCAGGCAAAACATCACTAATCACTGCAGAGCACAGCAAACTGCAAAACCCAACACCAATCTTTAACACGTACAGCAGAAAAAAGAGCATGGTGCAGATCAGATAAACTAATATCAAGAACAGATGAATCAATATTGTGACCAGCAACTGTTAACAGATATAAATTCCTTAATAAACTCTGGTTAATCTTCATCCCTTACTAAACGGCTGATTTTCTTGTATATTTCTTCCTGTGTATAGGGGCGACTGATACCAGCATGGGTTGGTTCTCTGGTTCAGCTGCAGTACCTGTTGGGGGGGCAGGAGTATGCATATTCCAAATTACAGTCTGATTGTAAGCCCACTCTATCGAGTGACCTGGAAGAAGAACAATTTCAAATGGGGCCCTGAGCAATGACAAGCCTCTGAACAAACTAAATGGAAGATAGTTCATGCAGTAGCCCTTGGGCCAGTCCGGGCAGGACAAGGTGTAAAAAATGTGCTCTACACCACAGCTGGAGAGAATGGCCCTACCTGGAGCCTGTGGCAGAAAGCACCAGGGGAGACTTGAGGTTGACCCCTAGGGTTTTGGAGTCGGGGATACAGAGGATCCAAGGCCCGCTACACTCCAACTGAAAAAGAGATATTGGCAGCATATGAAGGGGTTTGAGCTGCTTCGGAAGTGGTTGGTACTGAAGCACAGCTCCTCCTGGCACCCTGACTGCCGGTGCTGGGCTGGATGTTCAAAGGGAGGGTCCCCTCTACACATCATGCAACTGATGCTACATGGAGTGAGTGGGTCACACTGATCACACAATGGGCTCGAATAGGAAACCCCAGTCACCCAGGAATCTTGGAAGTGATCATGGACCAGCCAGAAGGCAAAGATTTTGGAATATTTTCAGAGGAGGAGGTGACGCGTGCTGAGGAGGTCCCACTGATAATAAACTACCAGAAAATGAGAAGCAATATGCCCTGTTCACTGATGGGTCCTGCTGTTTTGTAGGAAAGCATCGGAGGTGGAAGTCTGCTGTACGGAGTCCTATATGACAAGTTGCAGAAACCGTTGAAGGAGAAGGTGAATTGAGTCAGTTCACAGAGGTGAAAGCCATTCAGCTGGCTTTGGATATTGCTGGACGAGAAAAGTGGCCAGTGCTCTATCTCTGTAGTGACCCATGGATGGTGGCAAATGCCCTGTGGGGGTGGTTGCAGCAATGGAAGCAGAGCAACTGGCAGCACAGAGGCAAACCCATCTGGGCTGCTGCACTGTGGCAAGATATTGCTGCCCGGGTAGGAAACGTGGTTGTAAAAGTACATCACGTAGATGCTCATGTACACAAGAGTTGGGCCACTGAAGAACATCAAAACAACCAGCAGGTGGGTCAGGCAGGTAAGATGGAAGTGGCCCAGGTGGATCTGGACTGGCAACATAAGGGTGAATTATTTATAGCTCAGTGGGCCCATGACACCTCAGGCCATCAAGGAAGAGAAGCAACATAGAGATGGGCTCGTGATTGAGGGGTGGACTTGACCATGGGCACAGGTTATCCATGAATGTGAAACATGTGCTGCAATCAAGCAAGACAAGTGGTTAAAGCCTCTCTGGTATGGAGGACGATGGCTGAAATATAAATACGGGGAAACCTGGCAGACTGATTATATCACAGTCCCACAAACCCTGCAAGGCAAGTGCTATGTGCTTCCAATGGTGGAAGCAACCACCGGATGGCTGGAAACATATCCTGTGCCCCATGCCACTGCCTGGAACACTATCCTGGGCCTGGAAAAGCAAGTCTTATGGCAACATGGAACCCCAGAAAGAACTGAGTCAGACAACGGGACTCATTTCTGAAACAACCTCATAGACACCTGGGCCAAAGAGCACGGCATTGAGTGGGTATATCACATCCCCTGTCATGCACCAGCCTCCAGGAAAATCGAATGATACAATGGACTGTTAAAGACTACACTGAGAGCAATGGGTGGTGGGACATTCAAACATTGGGATACACATTTAGCAAAGGCCACCTGGTTAGTCAACACTAGGGGATCTACCAATCAAGCTGGCCCTGCCTAATCAAAACTTTTACGTACTGTATAAGAGGATAAAGTCCCTGTAGTGCACATAAAAAATATGCTGGGGAAGACAGTCTGGGTTATTCCTGCTTCAGGCAAAGACAAACCCATTCGTGGGATTGCTTTTGCTCAAGGACCTGGGTGCACTTGGTGGGTAATGTGGAAGGATGGGGAACTCTAATATGCACCTCAGAGGATTTGATTTTGGGTGAGAATAACCAATGATTCAAACTATATTACATTAATTGCTACATAATACTGTATATCATTACTACTATAGTTGCTATATCCTGTGTCAATGGTATTACAGTAAGAATCACCCAGATTAATGAAGAATGAACTTTGATGAAACCAAGCAAAATGCAGCAGTGATGGAACCAGAACTGACTTCAGCATGCAACAATCCAACACCACACACCATCTCTCTTGTTCTGAAGGACTGTTATGACAGATGGAGCCCAAAGTCATGGACTAAATTAACTCAGCGGACATTTTGGAGGGATGGCCCATAGACCAAGGGAATGATATCTGTATATGTGTATTAAAAGACAAGAAAAGCGGTGGTGAGTAATTGAAATGTATATTGGAAAGTGTGGGACCTGGGCATGACGTAGATGGTATAGAATAAGGGGTGGATACTGTCCTGGTTTCAGCTGGGATAGAGTTAATTTTGTTCCTAGTAGCTGATATAGTGCTGTGTTTTGGATTTAGCATGAGAATAATGTGATGACACACTGATGTTTTAGTCTTTGCTCAGCATTGTTTATACTAAGTCAAGGACTTTTCAGTTTCCCATACTCTGCCAGCGAGGACGTGCACAAGAACCTGGGAGTGGTCACAGCCAGGACAGCTGACCCAAACTGGCCAAAGGGCTATTCCATACCATATGAGGTCATGCTCAGTATACAAACTGGGGGGAGTTGGACAGAGGATAGTGACCGCTGCTCGGGGACTGGCTGGGCATCACTTGGCAGGTGGTGAGCGGTTGCATCACTCATTCTCTCTTGTTTTCCTTTTCATTACTATTATTATTATTATTATTATTATTATTATTATTATTATTATTACATTTTATTTCCATTATTAAACTGTTCTTATGTCAACCCAGAAGTTTTCTTACTTTTGTTCTTCCGATTCTCTCCCCCATCCCACCGGCGGGGGGGAGGGTGGGTGAACAGCTGTCTGGTGCTTGGTTGCCGGCAGGGGTTAAACCACAACAGATACCTTAAAGTTTTTCACCAAACTTTTTGCATAATCACGTTAATACTGGTTTTGAAGAAAAGGTATAATACAGCATACTTTACCAGTTTTATTCCCATGGCAATTTGTTCCATTTCATTTTTTAATCTACATTGCCTTTCCCCAGTCACCTCTTACAAGTGTAAAATGCCTTACACCTGTAAAATGTGTATGAGGCCAATGGCGAGACCGAGATAACACAGTTATCTTTCTCTTTTCACAGTTTTTTTTTTTTTTTTTTTTCACAGTTGAAATCTGCAGTCCAGAACAAAACATGATTCACTTTTCCCTCCAAGATT
Source organism: Ciconia boyciana (assembly GCF_034638445.1). NCBI lineage: Eukaryota > Metazoa > Chordata > Aves > Ciconiiformes > Ciconiidae > Ciconia > Ciconia boyciana. The sequence goes on from NC_132934.1 coordinate 35,899,905, forward strand.
AGTGTATGTCATTGCGTGAACTGGCAAGCTCAGGTTGCCCAGGTAATCCCTGTACATTCGGATTACTTCATGCCAAGGATGCTGAGAAGGGGGAAGGTGTGTGTGGGAAAGCAGGGAGAGGAGGAAATACATGCAGATGAACCAGGTTCCACCCTCACTCAATCTCAGCTCAGAGCGGTTGTGCAGCAGGTATTATCCAAAATGCCAATGTTGTGGGATGTGAGAAGCCAGGATCTTCTCTCATTCATCACATTCTGATTGCATACATATTGCCTGGAGATAGGATTCCCTCCCCAGTTTTGGCCCTGGTGCAGGAATATAGTATCTTTCAGGGCAATTTGGTTTCGGCTCTATCACAGGTGTGCTCATGCCATGAATTCAGGGAGGACAGAAGCTTTTGCTAAAAAAAATGAGCAGGTCCATCTTCATTCTTACCATCAGCTATTGAAATGGGAACACAAACAAAGTGGTCCCTATCTCATTTTGCAGGGATATTGTTGGTGAAAAAAATCAGCTCTCAGTACCTGGTTTTATTTCTGATTTCCTGACTCATGCAAAACTAATGATTTTCATTTTAGCCTGTGGTAAATTAGGCCACTATTTCCAGAATACATAATAGCAATTAGAAATTGCTTTGTACCTTGTAGGATTATTGTATCAGATGTTGTTGCCTGACAATGTTACAAAAATCAGGTGTTTAACTGTCAGCATTGCTGCAACCTTGGAAATGTTCTTTGATGCTTTTTCTAGCTTTGAGAGACAAAACCATAAAAACACTGGAAAGAAAATGCCTGTGTGCCAATCCATAGCAGTACCAGCAAGAAGTGGTAATACTGAATTTGGAAAAACTTTGTGACCTCTTTTTGTCTTCAGGGAACGGACTTTTTCGTTAAAGTAGCAGAAACTTCCCTGAAACTCATTCTGACTCCATCTGTTTTCCCATGACACACAGATACTGTTTTATAGCTCAGGAAGGAATGTGCCAGACCAAGTTTTCATTACTTGATCTTACAGTGCTCCAGTAAAGCACACCATCCAGAGCTGCCAAGAATGGCTCTGGGCTTGGGTGTTTTGTAGCATTGGAGGGAAGAGAAAGAATGATAAACCAAAGTGCCCAGTCTGATGTCAGTAGGATGTAGGGAAATAAAAGAGAAAAAAATTAAAGTGCTGTGGAGGAAATAATTTTGATGAAAATAATTGGAAGGAAAGTTATACCTGTGGCAAGCAGAGGGGAATATTGGAACACAAGTGGTTTCAGGTTGAGTAACATTCACAGCAGAGGACTTCCGCAGAAAGGGTTGGAAACATCCATTTGCTATTGAAGGGCAAATACATACAGGTGCAACTCTGAATGCTCTACAGTAAAAGGAGTGATGGCTACAAAAAGATCAATACTCCTATAAACAAAATAACCGTAGCCTATCAAGGAAGCTCAGTTATGATCTAAACGACTTTGGAAGGAGCCTGGCTAGGTGTGAAGAATCACAGAAGTGGAGGGGTGGGAAGTCCAATCCCCCTAGTTGCTCAGAGCCAGGGCAACTAGGAGCAGGTTGCTCAGGACTGTGTCCATTTGGGGCTTGAATATCTCCAAGAATGGAGACTCCACAACCTCTCTGGGCAATCTGCTTCCGTGTAATGACTACCCTCACAATAAAAAAGATTTTCCGTATGTTTAAATTAATTTCCTGTATTTCAGGTTCTGCCTGTCTCCTTTCGTCCTTTCTCTGGGCACCAACAGAGAAGAGTCTGGGGGAGTTCTTTACGTCCCACATCAGATATTTATGTACATTGGTAAGATCCCCCTGAAGTCTTCTCTTCTCCAGGCTGAACAGCCCCAGCTCTCTGAGCCTCTCCTCATATGACAGGTGCTCCAGTTATCTTCATGCCCCTTTGCTGGACTGTCTCCAGTATGTCCATGTCTCTTGTGGACTGGGGAGTGCAGCACTGGACCCAGCACTCCAGATGTGTCTTACCAGTTATCACCTCCCTCAATCTGCTCTCATTGTTGTACTATAGTTAATACTATAGTGTCTTTACTATAGTCAATACTATAGTGTCTTTACTATAGTTCTGTTTTAGTTAGACGGCAATTTAAAAGCTAAGAAGTTGTTTCTCCTCCTTTGCAATGACACTGACAACTTCAGAGCACTCAGTAAAAGCTTGTTTTTCTGAAATTTTTAATGGATATTCTTTTGACATTGCAGACCATTTCTTCTAAAGAGGCAGTCATCACTTAGAACTATTTAAGCTCGTATTGCCTAATTAATAAGAATAAATGCAGGTAAGGATTATTGACACCAATAATCAAGCATTGCTTGTAATGAGATGAGGAACATTTTGAATCTATTGGCCAATGCCCTGTGATGTCTGTAGTATTGATCAAACATCCATTTTCTGGGCATCTAATAAGCAAGAGCACTTCCCATGATCAAGATAACTAAAAGTACAGCCTGTGATCTTCAAGCTAGGGAGGATTAGGGATGAGCTGCCCTGCAAAGGACAGGGAGCCAAGAGCCGTGGCAACAGCAAGGCAAGCAGAGCAGTGCCCTCTCCAGCATGGGGCCTGGTCCCACCTTGCCTGAAGATGGAGAGCAGAGTGGGGCTGGCATAGCCCAGGGATAACCAGACACACTGGCAGTGACACAGCAGGTCTGAATCCAAGCAACCAGGCAAGACAGGTCAGACACAAGGCTGGGCACAGCATGCCTGGAAGGAGCTCAGGCAAGGACCACAGGTAGCATAAATGCAGCTCTTGACTCATAGGCAGAGGGTGCACAGATGGAGGGCAAGAGTGATGCTTCTCCCGGCTCCTTCTCACAACAGAGCTGCTTTCATGGCAGTCAGCTCCAAGGAGGCACGTCTGCAGCAGATCCTGAACACAGACAGCCCAAGGCCTGGGGTGAGGAGGGGGACAGAAGCTGCAGAAGAAGAGTATGCAGAAAGACATTACAGGACATTTACAACCTGCTGATGCACTCAGGGCCTTGACAGTTTATCCATATTATTTACTAAGCCAACAACTATTTATTTGATGACATTCTGGTCTATCCTCAAATACAACACTTTGGGTTAAATTTCACCCCCATGTCTGTAGTTCACAACGGATGCAAAGCAGTGGCATGAATTTCCCATTTAAATGTACTCAGTGGAGTTACCTTCTGTGAGCTGATCCTTACTCACACAAAGCTCTTGTTAACACCAGTGGAAGTTTTCTTTGGGGGCCTGCAGCAGCAGTAGGTGCTACATGCTGAAGTGTTTCATTCATGCTAGTAAATCCTTCTATTTAGTAAAACACTTACATCCCCTGTATTGATTCAAGTTATCCATCCACCTGCTGCATTTCTTTGCCTCTAATGGGAGTCTGATTTAGAGTTGATTTCTTCTCCATAACAAGGGTGTATGGTGTATTACAGATTTAACCATGATATTTATCCCTTAGAGCAGACCAGACATTTGATTCTCATGCAACTATATCCTTCCATTCTGCAACAGAAGACATTGAAGTTCAAGAGAGTTTTTAAGCTCACTTTTCCACCATTTGCAAAGACTATCAAGCGTAAGTGATATTCATTCTTTGTGACTCAGGAAGTTTATTAATAATTTTAATTACAATTGTTCATTGCTGATACATGGAAATAAAAAAAGTTTAGGTTTGTCCATTATTTTAAGTTTGGTATATACTGGAAATACTTTTTTTCTCTTTTAATTTATTCTTAAAGCAGGATAATGGTCTGGTGTAGGTGTGGAGTTCTTTTGTACAAAACTGTTTTTAAGGCTTGGTGGATGCTTTAGAAAAGATAGATTTTGATTAGTGGTGAACATTTAGCTTGTATATAGATTTTGTATTTGAATTGGAAATACCCTTTCTTTGTTGTTCCTGGTAGACAGTATGGCAACCACAAGATACTGTTCCTCATGATGAACCAGTCATTTTTCTTTATGGGATCTGTATCTCAGTAAACTTCATTAGAGATCACTAGAGAAACAGTTAACATATTTACATAATTAAAAAGGAAGATACTATTTTGAGAAGATGTCTGGCAAAGCCCAGCAGCTGCAATACTTAAAAGCAGTGACAACTTATTTAAAATGTTATTTTGAGGAAGCAACTCCCTTTGACCAGCAAGGAACTAACATTGCAGCAGAAAGACAATAAGCTGACAATGAGCATAAAGAAGAACTCTTTCTAATGTACCTCTTTTTTTACCTTTTCTGACTCTTGCTCTTTCAGGTTAACAGTAAATTTTACTGAATATTCATTTAAGAAATATTGTTTTAAAATTCACAGAAAATTGTCATTATAGCAAGAACCGTATTTGCTGACAATAAAATGTACACTCCCTACTATGTCTATGTTTTCTTACAGAAATACATTTTGAAGTACAACCCTAAACATACTAAGAATAATGACAGAAAATAAGATAAAACATAATTCTCTCTGGTCTTCATCTGTTTTGCTACCATTTTAGATGAAATTTGTCCTTATTAAATAACGTGTGGTTCATAAATTAATGAAGTTCAGTAAGAGACAAAGCTTTTTAAAGGGATAGGGAAACATTTTTGCCATAAATACTAGCGAACATAAGAAAAAGTTATATTAATTCGAAAATTTGAGATATGTTACAACAGGACTGAACCTGAATATTTGCATTTTCATCTGTTTCATTTACGTTGTCTCAGAAGTTGAAAATACTGAAGGTACAGTTCATTTCAAGATCAATATGTCTGAACAAAGGTATCTGAATACAGGTTTATTCGTGGGAGTTGGTTTCCTAAGCTCCCACTGCAGTCAGTGGAGGTCTAGGACTCCAAACATAGGTGCCACCTAAAGGTCACTGTGTGGTGACACCTGAGACACTTTCACATGTCCCTGACACCATGCAGGGGTGGCAGATGTGTGGGAGACCTGTGCTTTTGTTGGAGGCCAGATGGGCATATCCTAGCAGCACTGGGATGGCACCTGGCAGCTGAGTGTGGGCGACTGAACTCGGCTCCCTGTCGCCACAGCCTGTAGTGGGAGTTTAGACACCTAACTCGCATATGGGCACCTCAGTCTAGATATTTTAATCCAGAGCCAAATCCCATCCAAAAAGCCAGAAAAAAGCTGCATGCATAAAGTTCCACAACAGAAGCATGTGTATATTTTCTGCCTGTTAAATGCTATGTGTCATGACACATATAGACGTCACATTTGTGCACGCTCCAGAAGTTAAACAGTGCAATGTCAGATGAAACTAATTCTGTACCATATGACAGAAGATTGTTTTCAGTGTGGTATAACTGCATTTCCACAGCGTCAGATAAAATTGAAAATCTGTGACTACTGCAAAGCAGCCTAATTTATGCCTGATGTGCTCCGTGACGCATGCTTGCGCAAATTCCATCATAATCATGCAAAGTAATTTTTCAAATCCGTTTGCATGTGTAAAATAATTCACATCTGCCTATGATCATATCTCCCAGCATTAGTGGTCTCAGTAATTATATGCATGTCAACTCACCGAGCACCTCTTCTGCTCAAGGCCTAAAAGCCTGTATTTTCTACCTACATTGAACATATGCAAGACACTGTATTAAACTTTACCAGACTATGAGAGTGCTTATATAAGAAATTCTTGAAAATATTTATGGGAAAGAAAATGTGTCTGGTGTAAATGCATAATCCATCTTCATATCAAGGGTAGATGTGTGTAAATCACACTAAAAAAACATCACAGACACAACAAATAGCACATTTTGCAAAGCTTTATTGCATTCTGTGAAACCATCAGCATTTCTAAGAATTCAGCAGTGTGGGAATCCATATACTGATTTCTCAATAAATTCTGTCTAAGGTTTGCAAAGCCCAGGAATGTTTAACCACACACATCCACCTCTAGAATTTAAACAGATGGCATGCAGCTAAAACCTACACAGTTAGAGGAATCTCCACTTACAGTCCAAAGTTTAGGAGGGGTTGATAGGTTCAGAAATCCCTCACACATTGGTACTGATTGTTGCTTTTCAGGTCTGCTAACATATACACATTTAGATTGGTTTGTGTTGTTGCTAAGGTTTTGTGTTTCAATATGCTCATATAACAGAATAAATGCATGAAATATACGTGCTATGTATAGTTCAAAGGTACATACATAATTCTATAATTAATAGAGCAATCTAGTAACAGCAGAGATTACCCTAATGGTTTTGTGGGGGAGATAAGCTGTCTGAGATCTGTGTGATCAGCTACAAATTCTGGCACCAAACTGTTGTAAAAGCTACACATTCAGACTTCTCTGCCCAAGCAAGGGCTGCACAGTTGCTACTTTTTTCTCAGTCCCACAGAATGGCCTGGCATGGTGGCAAATTTGTCTCTACTTTTCAACTGCACTAGCAAATCGTATAAAAATTTTACTCTTCTCCAAGAATCTCAGCTGGCTGAAAATCCTGAGTCACAAAAGCAAACACATCATCCTACCCAAAGTATAATGAAAATGACCTTGATTTTAAACTGTCTACATTTATATTTATTTAATTAAATAAATAATTTTCTGATGTTTTACTGCCATGCACTCTTCCAGAATATTGAGTTCTCCTGGGACATGCAATAGTATCAGCTCTGACAGTCAGACTGACATTCAGTTTTCACCCTCTCGCACCTGATTTGAGATTTAATTTAATTCAGTTGACTTCTCCCTTTTTGATTTACCATATAATTTGGATAATGAGGAAAAAGGAAAGGCACAGACTGAGGTAATTGACTAGGTAAAAGAGCAGCAAATTGTGCTTTACAGTTTTTGATATGTTCTAGGTCAGCTCGCTTTTAATTGCCTTGGCAAAAGTAAGACTGACTTGTATTCTGTAGTTGTCTAGATAACATCTGACAGGAAACATTTTTGCCAGTAATCAGCAGTTCACATGGCCTACCAGATGAGGAAATGCTTTTTTTATACCTCAGATGGGAAGATAGCGACTTTCTGCAGTTCAGTGTGTCAATAGCTTGCTGTCACTGATTTCTGTGATACATAGCAGTGATGGTAAATCTGCCAAGGTGAGCTTTGTAAAACTGCTCTCAGTGCTGTCCCAGGGGTGACGGTCAAACTCATCACTATGGAGACTGACATGAGAAAAACCTTTCCATTTGACACAAAAGAATAAATCTGTGACCAAACCTAGGGTGCCCTGTCTTGAGTCACGATCTTCTGAAGCATTATCATCAGGTTGCTGAGCTACTGTGCTGGCTCGGTGAGTCTGCTTTCCTCTGCTGAAAACGTCTTGGCATCCAAGCAAGCGTGACTCAGTGGCACTAGCAGTCAAAGTACATGCTAAGTGGCCTTTGTGCATCGACTTGAGGATTTGTACCCTTACTAAACACAGAGCACATTGCTTTGTTTTCTTTCCAGGAATCCTACAGTGATTCATTCCTAATAAACAAAAGACAGATTTACTGGCCCTGTTTGTGAGACTAAAGACCATCTTCTCAATGTGGTTCCTATACTTCCTTCATAAATGCAAGATACATTTCAAAACCTTGTTTTTCTTCCCTGCTTTGACTTCCTTTTTTCTATGGTAGGGAATTAAAGTCTAGTTTCACTCAGATCCAACTGAGCTGGCATTCAAAGGCTATTCGTGTCCTATGGAGGATGCCCTTTTTAAAGGAAAAGCAATTCAGAAGTTGAAGAATGAGAATAGAGATACTGCTGGCATGTAAAAGTTGCTCTCTGTGGTTCAAAAGCTGGGGAAAAACTGTTTTTACAACTGCAGTGTGCAACGCCTGACACTGATACGTGTTATAGTCACCTGAGAACAAATACACACACAAATAAATAAACAGTCCTAGTTTCTAGTTCTTCCTTCTGTCTTCTTGCCCTGAACTTTAAAGCAGCCCATGCAGATAAATAAAAACCAGTCCTAGTTACCAGCTTTCCATTTGCTTTTCTCAACCTGAATTTTAAGGCTGGGTTTGAGGAAGAGATGGTGTTTGCACTTTTATTGGAGTGCCTGAGGCGATTGTGGGCTGAAGGCATGTGGTGCGTATTATATTCTTTGCTTTTCAAGACCGTATTCCATCTTCACGGTTACATTCAATGTGGATCTGAATCATATTGATTCAATTACAAAGTTGCCTTAAAAGCATTAGTACTGCACTGACCACCTCTGTGAGTCTGAAATATTCCAGACTGCCAACAAAAGTCCCAATTTCATTACTGAATACCTGCATGTGGCTGTAGCAATGCAATTTCTGTACCTAAGTTTTATCATTTGCACAGCTCCTGAAAACCATTACATTCTCAGAGTATTAATCTAGTTAACTAGACAAGGTAAGCGTTTTTTAAATTAGTGGGATTTGCCAAGACAGTTGATATTCCCTTATCCAATTATTTATTCTTAATAGCTCACAAGGATCCATTCTGATATGAACCATCTAATTTTGAAAAGTATTTTAGAAGTGGAGGAAGGAACCTAATGTAGCAGAAGAGTTTAGTTAGGTCTTGATAAAGAAATTCCAGATAGTTAATAGAAAAGAAAAGCACTTATGTCTTCCTGTAGTGTACAAACCATAGTCTTTCATTATATTTTATATGTGCTGGAATAAATAAATACATTAACTGATGTGGACATGTTCCTGCTCTGTTCTATAATACATCAAATTGTTCCTGTGAACAGATTTAGTAACACTGAAAACAGAACTTTTCTTCAAGGGACTAGTAGTTTTTTTAACAGAATAATAAATTTACCCTCCAAAAATGCATTTTGGATTTGATAAAAATTATTTATAAACTCACGTTGTTTACATCAAACACCTGTATCTGAAAAAAACATGGAAGAAATTAGTCAGAAACTAATACAACTTTAAAAAAAGGTTAAATAGTTCCACAGTTAAATTTAAACTGTTCCTTTATTTTAATTTAGTATATAGATATACTGTTCTTTTTCCATTTACAAAACACCAAAAAGTTTTCACTTTGCTCCATTCTGGAATAAAATTCCTCTCTCTACAGCTTTTCTATGCTATTAAGAATGGAATTAGGCTTGTTGTTCTGTTTTGATGAATGTAAGAGAACCTGTCTCATATTAGCTACATGAAATAAAAATATATGCTCCAGAAAATAAAAATGAATGACCCTTTAGGAATAAGGAATACAGCATTGGGATAATTTTAAATTCTTGCAAAAGTCAGAAACCAGAAGAAAAATAATTCTATCTCATTCTCCTTGATATCTTACTTACTGGACACTCAGTTTTTCTCTATCCATCTTGCATTTCCAGGCAAAATATATTTTAACTTTTACTGTGTAAATAAATCCTTCTTGGAGAAAGAGTCTATCATTTGAATTTTTATAATTCTCTAACATTGTTGAATTTCAGGCTACGTGAACATTCTGCAAGACAACACTTTTACTGTGAGGTTGATCAAATGCTGGAGCAGGCTGCCCAGAGAGGTTCTGGAGCCTCCAGCTGTGGAGATGTTTGAAACCCAAACTATCCTGGGCAGCCTGCTCCAGCTGACCCAGCTCTGAGCAGAGGGGTTGGACTAGACCATCTCCAGATTCTGGTTTTTGATTCTCTGGTCTCTGATTCTGATTCTGATCTCTGATTCTAAGATACTCAAAGTTCCTCTTACAGTGGACAAATGTCCAATGAGTGTCTGGACGTTTGGCAGAAATAGCATCTGTGTAGCTGCGTACAAACCTCTCCACCTGAAAAGCAATCCTAAGCCAAAAAGATGGGTTTCTCTCATAATAGCTCAAGGTGTAAGTAGTACAACTCAAGGCTGTCTGCCGTAGCATGAGAAATCTGAACTGCTGTATTATTTCTAGACTATAAACTTGGAAACTGAAAACAGCAATGTCCTATTTATTGTCTCTGTAGTTCTGAATCATATTCTTAGTTAAGATTCTAAATTTCTTTGTGGTTCTAGCTTCAAATGTTTATTTAATACTCTGAATAATAGTAACTATGAAAAGCTAATTATTGTGTATAGAGAGCTGACTATTGTCCCTAACTCTTGAGCCTATATCTATACCAGGAATGAAAATTGGTCCGTTCCCTGAATCTAAGGGAAAGTGCCATGGGCTTACGGCCATATGTTCATACTCTTTCTCACCCTTCCCATGACAGCATAGCCTGGGAAAACTCCAAATCACCCCTCCTTTTTCTCTACTGTGTATAGTCAACAAAAGGTGCAAGGAGCCGCTGTCTTTTTCCCTGTGGTCTGAGACGAAGTGCTTGGTGTAGCAGAACACAGAGCACACCACAGCACTCGCAGGGTGCCCAAAGGCAGTGTGTGCTTTCTGTAGGCGTCTGGGGCTGCATTTCTCACCACTTTCCTACCCTGGTGAGCCAGGGGAATCAGGAGGCCATGACAAGGCAGTAAGAGGACCATGCACAATTCACTCCAACAGTTCTGTCTGTTTGGCAGATTTCTTTATTTAATAAAAGTTGTTGATGATTCATTAGAACATCCTCTGTCATTCCTGAGAAGTTCCCTGGACTGCTCCAGCATGACTCTTCTCTCAAGGTGGAATGGTTCAGGCCTCATACTGGAGCTACTAACTAAGCAGTAAAAGAGATATAGCCTAAAAACCCCAGAGGAAATGCTGCTCAGACAAAATATAGATTGTGATCAATGGAGGGTATTTAGAAGTAAAAATAACTGTTGTCTTTTTGGTTTTGTTTTTCACACATATTTGAAGAACAATATCTTTCAGCTAAATGTGACACCATGATTCAGTAAGAAAGAAATAAAATTAAAATGTCCCCAAACTTCAGCATGCTACTGTATAGATACGGTATACAGCTATATAGACAATAATTTACTGTTGGCTTCTGTGATATTCTAGCTGTAAAAGAATCTGTTTCAACCTACATAACAACATTAGAAGGTAATGCTAGCACAATGAATTTCTGTAAGCCATATAATTCATCATCCTTTCAAACAAACCACCTGGCATTCATCCTAGAAAAGGACAATTTTCCTTAAAAAATAAACTCCTGTTTCACAATCTGTGTTTACTTAGATAAATAGCTGCCTTGGGAAATGCAGAACACTGCTGATTATTAGCAGAATGGTCTGATTCTTTCTGTTATCATCTCTGGCTGAATCTGTATGAGGAAATGAAATAGGGTCAGGGTATGGATCAAGAATGGGGCTCTGACTGTCCACAACTGTTTGTACAGTCTCCAGCAAGGCTTTCGTCTGGGACAGCAAGTGCTGCCAGGGCAATGCCTGAGCGCACGTCAAGAGACAGCCTCGACTGCGGGTTGTTCCCAAGCAGCAGTATGGATGAGGCTCATTTTTGGATGGGAGGCAAGTTTAATCAAATGAGCATGATCTGAGCTGTGCCACGTGCCATCAGGGCCAGAGAATGGTGTCCCCTTCCCAGCTTTGGGTTTTAGTATATATATAACCTGTATGTAATGCATGCTGCTTTCCCTACAAGTTGTAACAGCACAAAATAAGTGGGCTTTTCATGATTTGCTTTAAGTGATCCACATTTCCGTTCATAGAATATTAATGAAAGATCATTCTTCATCCTATTCTCAAGCGCTGATGGAAATCTCAAGTTCACTGATGTATTCAATATCTTGTCAAGTACTAGGAGGAATATAGCAGCAGTATATTTCCCACATTAAAAAGTTTCTTTCATGTGATCTGCTCTAGCACATCTTGTTAATGTACAGAATTAAGCGTTTCATTGAAACAGAAGGAGGAAAGATATACCTCAAAGAGACTTTTTGAAGTGACTGTCAAATGTCACTGCACATTCACACAAAAAGCTGCTGTTAACCTGGAAAAGGAAGTCCCATTGGGGCTACTTAATTGTGTAAGGACGTCAGAAGGATTTTACTACAGTATCTCAAAGTGCAACTGAGTCTAAAGGAATGCGACTCACCCACACATCTCTTAGCAAAAACATCCTGGGTCAGTAAGAAATATGCAGTAAGAAATACTGAGTTGGATGCTTTTTTAAGAAGGCATCATTCCATGAGAATCTGACCCATTCACTTTGTCTACAAAAGTAACATTCTTTCATCCTAATTTCTGAACAAAGAGAGGAAGGAAGTCAAATTATATATCCATAGTCAAAACATTACACAAATTGGAAGCATTAATTTTTAGCTATCCCTGGATCCAGCCAGCATTAAAAAGCAGTTTCTTTAAGATGTTTCTGGTTTTCCTAATATGGATTAAAGTCAGTACATACATTATGAGATCTTCAAGTGGCAGAGATTGGTGGCTCCAATGTACAAATTAATCCATGGAAAGACTGGGCTTTTATACTAGGATTCTAGAGTATTCTGTCACAGTCATTTCCACCATAGACATAAACACTGTGTATCACAGATTAAATGCTGGGCTTATAAATGTACTGTCAAACTTTTCTTTTGCTTTTACATTTCAAGAAAATTATAGAAAAGTGTCATTTTTGGCTCACAACAAAATGTTGCTTTCTCAGAAGAAATGAGCACTTTCTAGTGCCTGATTTGAAAGTCCACCAAGTCAGCAGAGACACTCCCTTAGACTTCAATGAACTTTAGGTCAAACCTTAGATGAATCCCAGTAGGACAACATTTAAATTATTTTCATAGGTATTTGCTAAGCAATGACCTTCTGATTTTTTCCCCAAGCATGTTATTCTGTGTTCAGACTGCCATTCACATCAGTGGGAGTTCTGTATATAGATCTGGCAGGAAGTGGGCTCTCCCCTACGTTTTTTTGTTTAGTTAATCAGATAAGGTTTCAACTCTTTTCTCAGTCTCAAATCACAGGTCCCATCCTATAGCTCAGTTCAGTACCTATCTAGCTTTATACTCTGAACTAATCCACACGTTCCTCTCCTCCCACTCCTGTCTTGGTGTCTAGACACCACTCACACTCATGGCAAGACTGTAGCTTTGCTGGCCCAGGTGCATTGAAGACCAGCACAGCACGGTCTAAAGAGATTGGAAATGATACTGTCATCAGTCTGTCTTGCCATTACTTTCCTTTTGGCAGCCTCACTCCCAGGCAAGCTTAGTCTGTCCCAACCTCTTGTGTGATTAGTATCTGTTTGTAGGCTGGGTATCCTGCTTAAGACAGGGTTGTCAAATTAGGTGATCGCTCAATTGTTTCTGGTTTGTGATGCTATTAGCCAGATTTTATTCAGAGTGCACTCTTTGTGCACTCAGAGCACTTCCTGGAATCCCTGGCTAAGACTGGAATTCCATCATACTAGATGGTGCAAAATATACGTTAAAAATATATATTCTTCTCCTACCAGCTGACAAGGGGTAATATAAAGGAGGTATCACTGTCTCCATTCCACAGAACAAGGAATTAAACTATAAAGACATGAGGAGAGGGTATAAAACAGTCACTCCAGTGTTGGACATCAGGTATAAGATCTGGGAAACCATTTGAAGGACCAAGCAGACGTAGGAAGAGCTAGTATCTCTAAATACGTGACATGCACAAAGCTATTCTAATAACAAATTGCCCTCTTCTTTGATAACACAGAAAGACAGACCCCACGACAAGCAGAAATCTCAGTGCAGATTTGGTCCACATGCAACACCTCATCCACTCATGCCTAGAGATATTCAAGATATTGATGACAGCTGTGTCTGAATCCAGATCTCCTATGATCTAAGTCTGCAGGTTCTGTGAAATGGCATTCCTGCTTCTGCAGATTGCCGGGGCAGAAGTACACATAGCTCTGGATGTGCACAGAGCAGTAAGTCTGGGACACTGAGGCGAGAGGGACCATTCCAAGACGATGCATATTTCAGTGTGAGCTGATAAAGCAAACAGAGGGGGGCTCTGTCACAGAAGAACTGGTTAAGAGGAGAGAATATTTTTGTAAGCTAGTAACAGCATATACTTAAGGCAGCAAATCAAGTCAGCAGATCCCATAGTAAATAAGATTCACATTTGACATTTGTACTAACACTCTTCTGCAGCTTCTTCTTTATCTTACCTTTCAGACCTACTCTCTCACCTCCCTCCATTCTCAAGATGACTATATCTTCATCAGATTTATTGATTTGGATTGTTCAAAGAAGCAAGCTTGTTTTTATAGCACTGAAAGCAGCACAGATTACCATTTGAGAGTTTGGGGCTACTAAATAATTGAAAGTGTAGTCTTCCAATTAGGTAAGCCTGAAAGTGAACTGAGTGTTATCTTCCATTTTCTCTGTGTTTCAATTAAAAACTGCAGGTTCACAGAAAATAAATACTTTTTTTTTCTGCCTTAAAATAATAGTTTTATTTCTGTTGCTTGGAAGATGGAGATCTTGGTCAACATTTGCATAAATTACAAGCTGTTATATGACCAACATTTTAAGAGCTTTTTATTTTGCCTTCTTCAGAACAAAAGTTCACATTAGAATGTCAAGAAGATGCAAAGTAAACTTAGAGGCCATGACAGGTCTTATCACAATGGGTGTAAATTTTCCATGACTTTTTTGCTTTTGCTTCCAAATGCCTTTTTTTCTTTTTTATAGACTTTTCTAAACATATAATGATTTTATTATCATATTCTTCTGTTTCTGTCTTCCTTTATCTTTTTTAATTTAACCTTAGTAGATCAAGAAGGTAAAAAAATAAGAGCTTACATATATATACACACATATACATATATGTACATATAGATATACATACATTTATACAGATGTATATAGCAATATTTTATTTCTGAAACACATCAGAAAATGCAAAACTTCTCTTCTGAAACTATTCTGCAAGGCATACTCAGTTTTATTTTCTTCACAATAAATGAAAAAAATCAAGTATCTGATAATATATTATTGGATGTAAGCATAAACTTCTCACATTTAGTATTATTGCATGTTTAAGTTTTCTCAATATATTAAGTATGCCCAGTCTAACTTATGGCCCCAGAAATAGAGAATAAACTCAAGCAGTATGAGGGCAGGGGTATTACAGCATGTCAAAGGCCTTTGAGCTCCTTGTTCAAGAAAGCTATTGCATAGCTCATGATCCCTTGAGTAAGGTTCCCAGTGAAACTTTTGTCCTTACCAGGAGGTAGCTACTGAACAGGAGGGAAGAAAATTCAGAAAGTCAGTGTATAAAAAGTATGGAATTATCAGTAGTTACTTAGAGGTTACATAAGATTTTTTGGACTATATTGAATGGTGCCAGCTGGCTGTCTAGATAGAAATGACCAGAACAATATTTGGACTGGAACAACTGCTGATGCCCTTTCTAGTCCCTTGGTGGCCAAACCCATGAGAACGAAAATTTTCTGCTGGGATATTGGTCCCTAAACTGCCTCTTGGGGAAATGGCACATTTTGCCTCCCATGGGCTTCAAAGGCTGATCCCAGGGGCATCAGTAAGGCAGTCAAAGCTTTCTGTGCACATAAAATGCTCTATTTATTTCCTGACATAATAGACCACACTGTCAGGATTTCTGCAGATATCCTGGGCAAAGGGTGAGATTCCACCCCTCAGCCTTAGTATGAGGGCTTTCATTCAGCTACTCCGTGTCAATTGATTCTGCACACAAAAGCTCTGTAATCAAGAGAGCACTATACTGGGAATTTTGCTCTTCCAAGCACAGTCTGTTTTGTGGCTTGACCAGATCCCAGAATCAAAAGAGGTTATGGTCATGCCATCTCATCTAAAAAAGTTGTCACAGTAAATCTGAAAGTCAAGTAGTAGAACAAGGCTGACAAGGTTCCTGGCAACAAATTGATTTCATGACCCTTGGGGAGAAACAGATTGAGACATCAGCAGGATACAAGGGACCTCACGGGAAAAGCCATTGGAGTCTGCAGGAGGTGTCTGCCACTCTGACTTATCTCAGAGCTCATCACTGTGTGTGACTGCCATAGTTAATGATAATGAAAGTGAACTCATTTATGGAATGGTTATCGTGATCACAGCTTGGACAGAATGTAAAACTTCATGTGAGTGATAATATTTTGAAATACAAGGAAAAGTCACTTAAATTTACTTCAGTGAAGGCTTGGCATATCCCACCAGGCAAACCAGGGAAAGAAGAGGAAAAAAAAAATTAAAGCTGATGGATGTGACTTAACCTTTAGCACTGATTTTGCTTGAATAAAAGAAAACAACTTTAATCTGATACATAATTAAAAGTACGTTGCTTTCCAGCCACAACTAAATTCCATCCCAAGCTCCAGCAGAAACACTGCCTCGAAGTTAGCCCAGGACAAAGCAGGCAGCCTCATTTGGAGACACTGAGGAAATAAAATGTCTGTCTCTTGCCCATGACATTTAGTGGTATTTCAAAGCAGGATCACCACTACTGTTTGATGGCCTCTTCCCAGCTTCATCGTAGGCCTAACCCTGAGATGCTCTGCTCTCAGCAAACCTTGTAACACTTTCTCTCTGCCTTGCCAGGCACAGAATGCTGTGTTTATGTCCCTTGCAAGACAAATGATTTTTTCCTCCTATTTTTTCCCAGCTCAATACCAAAATATAATGAAAATATCTAGACTCATTTACACCTACTTTTGTCACCCACTGCTTGTGCCCTCACTCTCCACACCCTGTAACACATTACTCAGACGTAATTGCAGCCACAGGCTCTGTGAGTAAAGCAATGAAGGTGAGCCCAGGGGATTCACAAGGCTGCAAATGTGCTGCAAACCTAAAGCAAGTATCTCTGTTAAACATCACCTCAACTTTCTCTCTATAATAGCTAATTGCATTTTATGCCCTCTTAGTTTGGTGTAGAAGTTTGAACTAGATCCTCAGAGGTTTTTCCCAGCTCTATTATACAT
Source organism: Ciconia boyciana (assembly GCF_034638445.1). Taxonomy (NCBI): domain Eukaryota; kingdom Metazoa; phylum Chordata; class Aves; order Ciconiiformes; family Ciconiidae; genus Ciconia; species Ciconia boyciana. The sequence continues at coordinate 35,916,638 of NC_132934.1, forward strand.
GTATTTTTTTCTTCTGGATAAATCACGTTTTGTTTTCTCCTGGTAGTTAACATAAAAATAAAGCACTAGAAAACAAAATTCATTTCCAAGAGAATAATACATTGGAAGCAAAGACACTGAAACAAGAGGTTCAGCACAGCAGCTAGGATTTTCACACCTGCCTAAGGGCTAAATCCTATAAGTGATAGAGAAGCTGAAAGATGGACTCAGGTGGAGCTAGGGTTCATGAATCAAAACTGACATCCAAAATATCCCCAGCACAGCTCCACCTCAAGTGAAGGCTCCTGTCCGATATGACCTGCTCTCAAGGCACCTGCAGTTCTGTCTCTGAGCTGAATTCACTCAGCATGCGCAGTGAGGTGGGCAGCTCCTCCTTGAGCCCCATTAGGAGTCCAAAACTGCTGGAGAAGGGTCTGATCTGACAGGGGCTTGCAGGGCAAGCTCAACACAAAACGTATTTTGTGATGGGTCCCCTCACAAAATATGCCTGCAGCAGTTTTCTTCTTAAAAGAACTGCTGGAGCACTAATTAAGTGGTAACAGCATTGCTGCCAACAAGGGTGGCAAGAAGCTTGTTCAGAAAGTGGGAGACTTTGGTTCCCTGACCTCCATATTCTGTGGCAGTCTGGCTCGTATACAGCCTGCTGCAGCAGGCTCGCCTGGGGAGGGCAACACATTCCCCACTACCAGCAAGAGCTGTGCCTCCTCACAGACAAGGAAAAAAATCTGGAGTAGAGGGAGTGAGTAAACAGATGGGGAGGCAGCAGGTGATCCCCAAACTTCTCCAGCTGAGTGCACAGTTGGATGGCACGGATCTCACCTCTGGTCCATCCCCTCGGGACTGCTTCTGTGTATTTAATGAAATGCTTTCTCTCATGTGCTTACTATTATAATTCTCATAACTCTATATGGTCTAATGTCTTCTTTTAAAGTTATGTTTTCCAAAGTTATGTTTGCAAACTTGTATCTGTCTTCTACAAACTCTTTATCAAGAAGGATGTCAGTTCCCGAACTAAATTTAGGATGTTTCTGTAGTAAATTTATTTGTCTGATTAGAAGCAAATTCTTGACTTGCTAGGCTTACTGTTTAGTAGTATATTTCTGCTAGCATCTGGCAGAAAAAAAATAATAGTATAAATAATGAAAACAAACAGATTAATATGGAAAAAAGAGCACTGAATTCATTTGGAAAAACCTTTATGCCTAGGAAACATTGCTTAAAACCAGCTTTCAATAATGCTCCCAGAAAAAGGCACGTAGATTATTATATCAGTAGAAGGTCTGATGGCATCACCAAATGATCCAAGTGGTCACCATTCAGATATGAATGAGGAGCTTTCAGAGAAACTCATTCTAGTTCATGAGTATTCAGGCCACACACTTCTACCCACATGCACTTCCATATTTCAGTTAATAATCTTCACACTGAAAGAAAAGGAATGAGTCAAAGAAATAGAGTATAATTTTTTTCCCTCGTCAGAATGGAAAAATATAACTTAAACAAGACAGAAGTATAGCTTCAGATCAGAGCATGAAAGCGTGGGAGCTGTGCTCTGTAATTGGGTTGTGTGGGAATAAATTACCTTGAGTAAAACAGGATCTGGACCTCTGCATCTGAAAAGTTTGGAATCTGACTTGGGAACGATACAGAGGCATCAGACAGCTCAACACCATTAATGAAAGCAGGTGTCTTTAAACAGGTAAGATCAACAGATACTGTGCTATATTTCAAACTGTTGAGAAAATAGAGGAGAACTGTCAGTGTTCCAGGGAACAAGGACTTCTTGATTCTTTACCAGCACTATTCTTTACTGGAATATAAGATCATCCTGTTAGTTTGTACTGGATGTCCGTGTCCAGATGTTGGCAGCAGAGGGGCTGCAGGGGTGGCCTTTGTGAGAAGAGACCAGGGGCTGCCCCACGTCAGACAGAACCAGTTCCAACGGACCCACTGCTGCTGCCCAAAGCTGAGCTCCTCAGCCATGCTGGTGGTGTCTCCGTGATGACATGTTTAAGAAAGGTTAAAAACGCCGCATGGCAGCTGTGAGGGAGTTGTCCCCCTGCAGCCCACAGAGGACCACGATGGAGAAGATATCTCCACTGCAGCCTGTGGAGGACCCCATGCCAGAGCAGGTGGACATTTCTGCCAGATCCTGTTATGATTCTTGCCTCTCCTTTCCCACTCATTGCTCCTGGTCACGCATGACAGTGTCTGCCAGGTTCTGCTCCTGAAGCTTTTCATGTTTGTGTTGGCTTCTTCTCTGCCTTGCTGGTGGGGCAGCAGCACTCACAGCCCTGTTCTCCAGCCTGTCAGCAAGGAGGACTTTCAGAAGGGGTCTCACCAGGCCACTCAGTGACCTAAAATGGCATGTGCTTCATGAGAAGAGTAGCTTTGGACACCCTGGCTTTCTGGCATATCCAAAGGAGATTTTTTAAAAATCAGATTTTCCAGGCCTATCTTCTTCAACTTGGGGCAGATTTTCACAAATAAATTAAAAATAAATTGCACTTCTCATATCCAGCCCCTGTACAGAACCTCAGATCCTTATCATAGAATCATAGAGTGGTTTGGGTTGGAAGGGACCTTAAAGATAATCTAGTTACAACTCCCCTGACATGGTCAAGGACACCTTCCACTAGACCAGGTTTGTCAAAGCCCCATCCAACCTGGCCTTGGATGCTTTCAGGGATGGGGCATCCACAACTTCTCTGGGCAACCTGTTCCAAGAATTTTTGCCCAAGGCTTTTTGGTCAATACATTAAACAATGGAACTGGATTCCTGTTCTCATAATTTCTCAACATATATTTATATATACATATCTGATACTGTTTACAGCTTAAAACTCTTAAGCAAAGTCCAAATTATTTTTTTTTTCCAACAACAGAAATTATTCCTAAGAAGTACAAACGGAATGACAAATTCCAGCTCAGACACTGAAGTTTGACACAAGTATTATCTGCTGAAAATTTGTTCTTATAAATGTATGGCAACTCTAACACATATTCTTTTCTGCCTTTAGCAAATGTATTACTAGTCTGGGTAACTATTAAATCTCTGTATGGTGTCACAGATTAATGGTGGTCTAGTAACTAATCAACAAAGTACAATGAGGACATTGCCATTTAATCTCTCTTAACCAGACATGTTACAGAAAGAGTTTAAGTATGACCAACAAGAGGCAATAAGACAGGATTATGCATCAGCTAGAAAGATCTTTCTGGTTTAATATGTAATTGCCAGTGGTTTGATTCCTGCTCTGGCTCTGTTGAATTTTATCAGTTATCTTTTCCTTTCTTTTTTTTTTAATCAAGACCAATACATTTTGTGTTTCATGTTATGTATTCCATATTTATATTTTTATAAAATATATTTTAATATATTCATACATGTTATATTTATCAAGGACAATATATTTGTGTATTATATTTTATATTTTATAGATATGTCCTTTTATTTTCTGCTCTAAGGATCCTTCTTATTTATACACAAGAACAGAGAGCTTCTTTATTCTTTGGTGTTTTAAGCAAAAAATGTATTTTTTAGTGCCTTGTGATCCCTGTAGACAAAAAACCTAAAACAACTAAACCAAAATTTGCCTTAATAAAATGTTACGGCATATAAGAAATCTCTTTGTAAAAAGATTAGCGATATCTGTGTTTAGTGGCTTTTTTTATCTTTGATACTATTTTCATCATTGTTTCCTTTTGCAGTAAAATATTTTTTAGTGTTTCCATGAAAAACTTTAAATAATAACTATTTTAACATTCCTCTGCACTGTGTTTTTGTTCTTCCTGTTCTGAATCATTCATATGAAATGCATGATCTACTAATATTTTGACTACTTCACAATGAACTGCAGGATGATAATTTGATTCTTAATTTAAATAGGCATCTGTGTAAGTATCTTTCCTCTGAACTGTGAAAGACAATTCACCATAATCTTTCTTAATAATATTTTACATCAAGAAATAGAAGTATGCTATTATTATCTCTTTCTAGATCAGTTCCATTTTACTAGATGTAAGTTTTACTGTGTAGTTCTCCAGACTGCTTCATTTTATCTCATCCTATAATTAGGAAGATGTTATTTGCATGCCATTACTGACTTTTCCACACTGAACTGTTCCTTTAAAATTTCATATTAATTTATGTTTTAAGCTGACCATTGCTAAAAAGGATTATTTTCTTATATGTTATAAACTCGGAATAGGACTGGATGGTTGTTTAAAATAAAAAGCTATTAACACAGTGTAGGAGTTAGGACATAAAGCGAACCCCAAGATGCTTACCTCTCCACCTGTTTTATTTCTTGAACAGGATTTGTGCACTGAGAGGCGAGCAGAAGTATGTAGCTTCTATATGTATTTCCTATGCGGTGTAAGCAAAAATCTTGGATTCTGTGCTCAAACCATGTGGTTGGAAAATACCACTAACCTTAGTGGAAACCTGCATAAGGACAGCAAATCATACTTGTTTGTTACAAAACACAAGTATTTCCTAATGTTTCAAGTTAACAGATAAATATTTTTTTCAGTGATCACCATCCTGTAAAACTAGATTTTTAGGAAGACTTCTTAGCTAAAAATGGACAGAAATTGGTTTCCGTGAAAGGATGGGTGCAGTCTACACTAAATGAATGGAAGGAGTTGTAAAGCCACCTGTGCGCTGTAGCACAGGTCCTGCTGACTGATTCCAGTGTGAGGTTGTCTCAGCAAATGTGAACTATCCTGTGCTCCACAAAAGAACAGTAAGGATTTCTCATTTTGTTTTCACATTCTAAATAAGGCCAACCCCAAATCTGCGAAGTTTTTTCGATTCTCCGAGACATTTATTTTTAAGATACTTACCCATGGTTCAGAAAAAAATAACTCCAGTAACTATCTGATTCAATGTTAGTATCCGCAAATCAGTGTCCTCAAACATCCCAGAAGAATAACAGTCACTAGAACATCACATCAGCTTCACTGTAGCTCAGTAAGTGTGTATTTACAGAAAATGAAATGGTTCCAATAAAAGATACAAAGAAAACCTCTTTCATATCTTGGGATGTGGAAAGCTACACTTCAAACTCCTGGAATGAGCCAGGCACAGTGGGGCTCTTGAATTATAGCTGCATATATCCCTAGCATATGTCAAAACCACTTGGCTGTTGAGTAGCTGCATGGATGGTTTCCTAATCTTGGCTTTCCATCTTGGTCTTGATATAGGACCACCCTGCCTGAGTGGTCAAACAGCTGTAGCAATCTCCTACCTGCAGTCATAAATGTCAATAAACCATATCCAGCCCATCATGCGCAGCTGAATGACTTCTTGTTCTTCCTGCATTCATGGCAGGATAGCCAAGAAGCTCAGATATGTAGATGCCACATTTTAGGTAAACATACTTTATACATAAATTTAAAGAAACTCAGTCATACTTCTCAAGACCTCCTAATAGTAGCAATATAAAAAGTTTACCACCTGTCTCTTAAACATCACCAGAGTCAGCAGAAAAAGATCTGAAAAATTCAGTGAACAGCTGGTGAGGGAAAGTCCACTGAAAATTCCTGAGAGCAGAATCAGGAAAGAACACATGTAAAAACATAGAATAAACTAGCAATGTAAGTATATCCTTCGAAAACCAGGCCATAGAAAACAATTACCATGAAAACCCCTATATAACAGGAAGAGATGAAGCATGGTTTGTTATTACTAAAGGGTAAAATATCTGTCATACAGCCAGCTAAAAGTGTTAAAATAAAACCTCTCCTAGAATCAAGTAAGTCTAAGCAACATACCATACGAGATCATTTCTCATTACAGCCTGTTAAATATGGAAAAGAACCAGAATGCGGGAACTGAAAACCTTTTATAGAAGTACACCTAAAAGGCAGGCAGATTATCAGTAAGACCTCAGCCACCTGTTACTAATTATTTTAGCTTTAGGTTCTTAAGTAAACACAGATGCAGCAAAAGTAATCACTTGAGAAAAAGAAATGCTCAAGCAGAATGTAGAAAAAAATCCTTATCCATTACACTTCCCTTATAACACTCATCCTGAGAGATAATAATTTTTGAATGGAACAATTAATGAGGTCTTTTCATACCAAGGGAAATTACTCCATAATGAGGTTTAATGTGTTAGAACTGAGGTGGAATTTATTAAAAAATAAATAAAAGCCTTATCCAAGGTGAAAGGTAGTACACAGGATGGTTAGGGTTGCTGTGTTTTGAAGGGCATTCTCACCACAAATTGTTAGCACACAGGCAAAGCAAATGGAATAGTTATGTGGGGAAAAATGCATGGTAAATGAAAGCTGAGGAAAAAAACAAATCATAGGCTTTGAACATTAAAACAACTGCTTAATAAACTCTAATATACTTTAAAACTCTATGTGATGTATCAGGTTTATATACTAGCCTACTGCGAAAAAGGAGAGCTTTGCCCCTGTGCTTCACTGAGCTGTGCCACATTTCAGAAACATCTTCACTCTCTGACTAAAATTTTAAGCAAGCAAAGTGTAGACGCTTTGCCATGACTTCTCATCAGGGACGCCAGGAATATTAACAACATGTAGAATGGTAGTCATGTGCCATCTCCTTTTCCTGTGCAACATGAAGTACCACCTCACTCCAGCACAGAGAGGGAAGTTTTGCTAGATCTTCCATTGCTGCTCCGGAGCAATCCCCAGCAGTTGCTTTGCACTACATAAATCTCAATATGTGTATCAGGTCTTTGTGAAGGGTAAAGAAAAGTCATCATGAAAGAACAAAGTACAAAGATGATCAATGAAAATGCAAGGTTAAGTAAAACCAAACCAAACCCATACAAATGGTATTTCAGTCCAAATCAGAATAGTAGAATCTCGTAATAATGCACTTAGGGAAATAACAGAAGATACACAGTCAATGAAATAGATTTGAAATGCTAAAGGTCTGAACACACTGTGGATGAAATCCACTTTTAGAGCAGCAGTGAAAGGCCACTGAGCCAGCAAGCAGAGCACAAGTAAGGTTTAGCTGGTGCTGCAGAGGGGTGAATTTCATTCAGAATGGTTTGGACTTTGGGAATACAGCCAAGACCACCAGTGCATATCTTGACAGAGTAGCTATATTACTTCACTACTAGTGTTCAGCCTCAGCTACCTAGGACATGAAGAATGTACAGTCTATTCATTATAACTTTAAAAAATATGTATTTTAACAGCTTGAAAAAGTCCCAGAGGTAATTCCATCATGAGCAGATCAAAAAGCAGTCATGGACAATGAACATCAAAGTTTGATCGCTATTGATATATACATAAAAATCAAGGAGTGTCTATTTTACTTATCTTAAAAGAATAGCTTCAGCAATTAGCATAAAATAATATTTAAATCTAGATAAAAGTAATTCTTTGCATTCGTATGAGTCTTAACCACCCTCACAAATCAGTTGGGAAACATAAAAAAACCTTAAAAGTAGAAGGAAGACTTTGAAATGCAGCTGTTGTTAGGATGGTGTCCAATCACAGCCCCAGCACTGACATTCCAGTAGGTTTGAGCAAGGGCCAGGGGAAGAAGAGAAGTGAAATCAGCTGAATAGAAATCACAGGGGAAATTATCATAGTTAAACAATAGCCAAAATCCCTAATTAGAATGTATCCACAGACACTAGAGCTCATACTTACACTTCATTAAAGAGGGACCTGGGACATTCAATAAGCAAAAGTCTTCAGTTTCTTAGTTGTGTATTTTGTATGGATACAAGAATCTGAGAAAGGGGAATTTATAGGTAGGTAAATAGATTGTGGAGTATGTACACAATCCTTTAACTATTTCTTGGGAGTTTTGTGGTAAAAACAGATTAAAAGTGGATACAGTCTTAAAGTGCGGAGGCTTGCAATTAACTAGTGCAGTATCCCTGATTTTATGCCATGCATAGTTAATCTTTCATGAACTCATGAAGAGTTTAAGCACTTTTTTATTATCAGAGGAAACTGAAAGCAAGTTCAAAAGTCTTGGGGTACTTAGAAACCTAAGTAGAAATCTGACAAATATTTCTTGAAAGGAGAATTATCTGTCAGAACTGACTTATTTCATTAGGACTGCATAGTAAAATAAAAGCTTATCCATATTTTGCTTAGACAGATTTTTATTATGAAGTCTCTCATATCATGCTCTTGGAACATTCAACCATTGACACAAAGGAAGAAGAAAGTCTGGTGGTAGGAAAAAGTCCCCCCACTAAAGACTGAAAAATTATAAAAGAAAAACATTAGGCAGTGTACTAAACCAAAGAATGGTATAACATTTTTAGCAGCTTCATTTCAGCTTGCATCAAGATGCAAAAACTTTCATAGGTCAAAAAAATATTTTTTTGTACTACATGACAGAAGCAGAAGGGAATTATAATTTCTCTCTGCAGATTGATAGACTTTCTACTGAACTTCCCTCTCAGCTCAGCTAAAGTTCATCTTACTTATGGATAAAACAGAAAATATTGGAACTTCTTTGAAACATGAAACATCAAAAGTTAACAATGCACATCCAGGGAGCAAATGTTCTCAAAGTGAAAAATGTGTATAGTGGCATTACATGCATAAGCTGTTACAATTGGCTAATGTTTTTTTTCTGCTGATTTTCCAAATCTGACTTTCTTCTAAATATCAGATGTTTAGTTGGTTGATGTCTTCAGAGAATTATGTTCTTTGTAGAAACCCAGAGTAACTAAGCAAACAGGTTCAATGTCAGCTGAGGGCAGCTATTAGTCAGGTTATGTTCTGATTTGTGTTGGTGCTTGAATTATAATAATCATTTGCATTACAATTTCACTTAGAGGTCTTTTCTGTTAGCAGTAATACTAAAAGCTATACAAAATATTGTTGAATAAATAGTCTGGAAACCTAAAAAGACTGGGAGATAGGAAATTAGAAGTTGTATAGGCTTAATTTAAAAACCAGGAGACTAAAATTAAGTGGCTTTACAAAAAAAAACCCCAAAACTGTGTCAGAACCGGGTTCTGGATTCACATTTTTCCCAGGTATTTTCATCCCATGTGACCACCCTTCATCATTAATGTTACACAGCTTATTACAGCATTAATGTTTTAATGCAGTTTACAAGAAGAAACTCAGGCTCTGCAGTTTACTTACTATTACAGACTGTATTTTCACCTGAGTACAGGAAAAAACCCAACAGCTGTGAATACTGCATGCTTATTCTAATGAAAAAACATGGAACAGAAAGGCACGTGGTTTTGTCCCCTGTATTTAGCTTTTGTTTTTCCCTGGAAAGTAGATACAATTATTTGGTGGGACACAGTTTTAGAAGCAATTTAAATGCCTTTAAATTGGGAAAAAATATTTAGGCTGTAGAGAAGCACAGCATGAGAGCTAAATATCAGCAACATCAAACAAAGAGAAATTAAGCAACTGCAACAGGTACAGATCTAAGGTAGAGGAGTACATCAGGCTGCAGAACCTGAGATCAAATACTCCTGATTTTCCTTTTACCCTTTGGGGTCATTTCTCTGATAAATAATTCACGGACTGCAGTGCAAAGTAGTTTGCATACTGACAAGATTAAAAAGAATGCTTTGTCTGGGTTAAATTTACAATCTAAAACCTTCCTTTAAAATGTCAAGCAGGTAATTAATTTAAGATGGTTTGCCAAGCAGAATCTCTGACCCTGTCAGAATAATTTCATTTCTTGAGGGTGAAGGGGATATTACATTATCTTTGTGGAGTCTCTGGTTTGTTTTCTTCTTCCCTTCTCCTCTCTTCTTGCTGTTTATTACCTGTTTCATAACGTCACACTGAAGCAAAAATTAGTGTCACAATCTTTTCCTCGTTAATTTGTGACGATAAAGCAAACATTGGCTGCAAATTGCCAATGAATAGGGAATAGAGTACAAGTCAGACCTCTTGACTTGAACAGAAGATGAGCATTTTCTGCAGAGAGAGCTCTCCCCTGCCTGAGCATTCAGACAAGCATTTTGAGTAGCAGTGGGAAATGCATAAATTCAACAGCATGAAGATTCGCATTTGGCATAGCAAAACATCCTGTCCCACGTATGCACAGTAGTGTGCTTTCTTATGAATGAATGCCTAAATGCATGACAATCAGCAGGGTTTTTACATCTGCTCTTCAAGCCAGGTTTACTGGTGTTAAATTTTATTAGAAATTGTGTCACCTCAGCTAATCCCTGCAGGCAGTGTGAAAGAGATTAAACAATGCAATAACACTATTTGGAGGCTTAATTCTAAGTTTGTATGGTTAGGTGGAAAAAAGGGGGATTGGAAAACAGAAAGATGCCAAAAAAGGAAATATAATTAACTTTCCTGAATGCATACTGAATTTTCTCTTAGAAACAGATTGTGACATTGTATACTAATTGGTTAAAACAAATGCCATTCCAGCTAACTAATCAAGACACAGTAAGGTGATCTTGATTTTCTTCAAGAGGAAGAGGTCACGCCAAGCTTAACTTCTTGTGAAATCCAAAGAAACTGTAAATCAAACATCTATAAATTGCAAATATAAATCCCAAGATGTATGGCTAAATTTTTATGCAAACTCAAATTAGAGATATGCTGAAGTACTTGAAATTGTTTGGACTGCTTAGCAGTCCTCCATGCTGACTGAGCTTTTGAACTTTACTATTACTTATCTTTCATGACATACACCTACTTTTTCTCTTCTAGATATTTCCTGCATCCAACCAAGTCATGAATCAGCCTATTTATAAATGCTTTCCTTCAGGAATCAGTGCAGAAAAGTGACAATAAAAGAGGAATCTTCTGTATTCTGTACAGAAACCTTGAACTGGACAGCAAGAGTATGAAACTGTCCATATTGGAAGGTGACAATTTTGAGAGGCATCTGAGAAGGGACGTTGTAACCCCTCAAATGCTGTTGTTCTCTCAGTGTTTCAACTGATGCCCTACATACCCCCTAACAAGCTTATATTGGCTCAGTGGGCCTATTCAGATTCTTTATCAATAAACAGAGACCACATCAGGTCAATGAAGGTAAAACCTGTTTGATTTTTCAAACATCGCTAATCCCCAGTCCCTGAATTGCACAGCAACAGAAAAAAGCTTTTTGAAAATCTGCGTTGTGGGTATTTTAGGATGTTATGTCTTTCACTGGACAGCATTTCTGCTGATCTTAGTCTCCTCCTGGAAAGCTCTCTTTAGTCATTAGCTTTCGGGAAGTAACTCAACCAAGTTTCCATTAGGCCAGATTTCATTCCTGTACTTTAAAATGCAGTCATTTCCTTCCTGGCCAGACATTATCCATATGGGGAAAGAAAGGATGGAGATGGACACAAGGCTAGAACATGATATGCTGATGAGAGTTTTTATTTGATTTCAGACAAGTGAAGACAAAAATATCCGGAGCACCTTTTTCAGCTTGATTCATCTGAGTCTCCCTTATGACTATAAACTATACATGTAAAATGTGGTCTAAAGATGGGAAAAGGATAAATGTCATAGTGCTAACTCCCTAGTAATGAGAATACTTATTGTTCCATTGAAATGAGTGGAGCTCTGCCTAGCATTTCAATCTTTCTGGTTCCCTATTCAGTACAAAGTGATTTCTTCTTGTCTAGTGCTGTTATGCAAACAGTCAGGTTGGCATAAAGTAGCTCTCTGACCCTTTTCTTCTTCAACTTACAAGATTTTTGAGTGAAACAAAGCCATGCATTTTTCACGACACTTTCAAAGTAAATATTTGTCTCACCATGGAAAAAGATGTGATTTCTCTTGATACTCCTTACTAAGGAAGGTACCTGGATGCCCCCAAATCAGACACATATCTGAATTACCTGTGACTATTTCATGTCAAATATGCTATATTCAGGGCCTTGATTCAGTGAGATAAAAAGCAGAAATTTAGTTTCAATCCATGAATGATAGTTCCAGCATCAGCAGCAACCCTGGTGTATTCAAAGGCACTCATTTTAAGACAACTTTTTAAATAACCTGCTTATTGGGAGTGCCTCTCCCCAAAGATCTTCAGAATGAATCTGATGCTTCACTAGAAAAAATGATCATTTTCCTTTCTGTTAATGAGAATTCCAAAAATGGATGAACAGAAATTCACCTTATTCAGCAGTAGTCAAGAAAGTGCTCGCCCATATTTGAGACTGTGAGATTATGTCCCTTTTCCACAAATAACTGTGCTCCAGGTTACACATGCATTGCTTTGAAGATAACCAAAGCTGTTTAAATTTCTATTCCAGTGACACAAATATCTTGCCTTAAGAAACTACATTTGGAAATTACAGTTTGTAAACTTAGATCTACAATAGGAATAGCTTGAATCAGTACAATTTATAGTGGGTGTTTCCAGAAATCATAACAAGTGATAGATGAAGAAAAAAATCTTTTTTGTTGTGTAAATGGCCATATTGACAGTTTAAACTCATTCATGAGCAACTGATGATAACTAGTCCAGAAGACAAATGTAGTTAATCAAAAACCAAACTGTATATATTGGTCTATTAGCATGTTTTGTGAATAGCATGAACATACATAGCCCACCCTGTAATTACTGTTTACAGAACATTTAGCATTCTCATGTAAAAGCAGCTGAATTATTTGTTATGTCAAAACATGTCTAGGATGAAATAAAACAGTTTTCCCCGTGAGTGAAAAGGTAGGTACCCTATGAATTTTAATATGTTGTCAAATATTCTGACAACAAATTATGAACAGAACTTCTACGATGTTAATAAAAGAACAGCTCCTGGGGGACTGGAAACTGAGAAGTTTATATTCAAGGTATGAAAGACAGTAAATGTATTAATACTATTACAAATATATTTTCAAATTATTTCACTTCTTTACTTTAGTATGACTTTTCTAGCTTTCAGACTTTTAGACTCCTCTAAAAGTAGTCTTGGAAATGCTTGGAAACTACTTTTCAGTAACTTTGTTGTGATCCATAGTTTTCTTATCATACAATTTCATTTGCAATGCATCCTTTCAATAAGGATATCCAATAATGTCGCTTTTCCACAGCAGCAATTACTTTTATCTCTACAAATCCACAACAGTGTCTTCCCTACAAGCTTATCAGCAACACGAAACCAAGCTGAACACATTTCTTTTCATACACAGTTTTGATTTAAGTAAATGCTGTGCTTAAAAACTATGTTGTCTTGGGGAAAGTTAACTGCATCAGAAAGATGCTCCATTCTTCTTTCATCCTACTGGTGCATTCAGAGTTGAGGGCAAAGCAGGGAAAAGAAGGAGGGAAGCATGTTTTGGCTTTCACACTAGCACCACAAACCTCCTTTCCCTTCCTCAGGTATCTGAAAGCTGATGCTGAAGCTTTTTAAAGTTAATAATCTGTTGAAGATTTGGCACTTCATTTTAAATAGTAAAATTACCAAATATTTTGATGGTATTTCAGGTGAGGAGGAGTCTTGCAAGACAGGTAACAGCACAACTATAATCTATTAGATTAACAGACTGGACAAATCACAAGGTAATGTGCTGTGGGAGCTACTATGCACTGATATTTAAAGACATGCTGGATGGGTAAATAGCTCCTTTTCATCCTCGTCTTCTCTGGATCTTACAGAAATCCATGCTGTGCTTATAGGTTTTGTGTCAGTAAAACTGTGAACATGTATTATTTTACATACAGAGTTCAGAAAATCTGGAAAAAAAGAGATATCTAAATTCTACATAGTCTATGTGTTTCCTCAGAGTTTATATCAAATATACTCTTACAAAATTATCAGTTTTACCCACCATATGCAAAGAGTTACTCTCACTATATTTAGTTTGGACCACAGTATAAGTATAAAAAGATGTTTAGAGAATACCACAGAAGCTTTAGCAAAGATCTTAAATAAGAATGCAACTAGAGAATTAAGGGCAGTCACTCTATTTTAACATGTTTGATGCTATTCAGGAATCCTAAATGAGATTTTGCAGAAAAGAAGAGAAGAGAAGAGAAAAGAGTTACTAATAAATACAAAATTGGACAATTTAGGCAAGTGCTGTGGTTTAGCCCCAGTCAGCAATGAAGTACCAGACAGCTGCTCACTCACCCTCCCCCCTGGTGGGATGGGGAAGAGATTTGGAAGAGCAAAAGTAAGAAAACTTGTGGGTTGAGATAAGAACAGTTTAATAATTGGAACAACAACAAAAAAAATTGTAATCAGAAGGAAAACAACGAGAGCAAGAGAGGAACAAAACCCAAAAGAAAAAAAAAACAGTGGTACAATTGCTCATCACCCGCCGACCGATGCCCAGCCAGTCCCCGAGCAGCGACCGCTGCCACGCGGACAACTCCCCCAGTTTCTACACTGAGCATGACCTCATATGGTATGGAATAGCCCTTTGGCCAGTTTGGATCAGCTATCTTGGCTGTGCCCCCTCCCAGCTTCTTGTGCGCCTGGCAGAGCATGGGAAGCTGAAAAGTCCTTGACTAGTGTAAACACCACTTAGCAACAACTAAACATCAGTGTGTTATCAATATTATTCTCATACTAAAATACAAACCACAGCACTACACCAGGAAGAAAATTAACTCTATCCCAGCCGAAACCAGGACAGCAAGTCACTTTTGAGATTTGATTTTCAAAATTTATTAGCACCTTAATGATGAGACAATATATTCATTCATGTTAAAAAGTGACTCAAATATTCTCCTCTGCCCAAGTACCATGCCAAATCTAGCTGTAAAGAGTTGTTCTGTTACAAAAGAAAGTTATATGTTGTTAAAGAACAGGTTGTATCATGATTGACGTGTTTATATATTTTTCTCCCTATATTTCTCTTTACTATTTGTCTCACACTTTCTACAGATTTTCACTTATTAATTATCACTTCTGTAATATTTGAGATGTCCAAATAATATGTAATATCCGACTTCCTCAATAAACTAGAGCTTACTGAATAAAATATTCTAATTAGATTTGGACCATGGCTCACAGCTGGAGACTTACTTTGGCCAAAGAAAGCAAAGAAAAAATGATGTTTCAGAAGATAAATCCAGACATCTTCAAAAGTAGAAGTTAAACATAAAACTCTTCTCCCAACTTCCTTAAACTCTCCTAGATAATTTTCATTTCACCAACGAATGAGCAAATGGAAAACAAAAAACATAGACAGACACAGGAAATCAAATTTAAGTTTATTAAAAGAATTGTGAGACTTTGACTTTATAATCACCATCCTACTTTCACGGGCCAGGCAAACGTAAAGTGGAGGAGTAACATCGTAAAGACAGATTGCTCTAGACTTTGCACGGGGAACTCTGTCTTTGGACAAGAGGGAATTCTTGCAAGAGTGTTCCAGTATACAGCTTTTATCATTCCTTTTTCTGCCCAAAACCACAGAAGCCCATAAAGAAGAGTTTATTAAGGCAGACACCTATACAGAGGAACATTTTATTTAATTTGGACCTGGACTGATTTTGGTGAGTTTGGCCAGGCTGGCAAGCTAGTCCCTCTAGCCAGGAATGCTTTGTGCCTGCCCTGTTTTCTTGAGGCAGCTTTTTTTTCTTATCCGGTACAGCTGGGCCATGTAGCATGCTATTTCCATGCTTTTGGAATCCACTGCAAACCAGCTTTTGGATCTGTGAAGAACAAACCTATCTAATTTGCTGCGTTGCTTTGTTAAGCACTTGTAATTCTCAGAACAGACCTTCAGAAGGCATTTGTCTGGATTGTCACTAAATTCTGTCAGCTCCTGCAATGACGGAAGCCTCCGGTATTGTGAATATGATTAGGTGCAGAGGAATCTAAAGAAACCATCAGCAACCACTCAGCTTTCTTCACGCCCTTGTAATGCTGCAGCTAGAGAGAAGTTAAATTCTGACAGCTGATTTCACAGAGTTTTACCCAAAGCAGGATATACCTTCTCTACTAAGGATATCAAATCCTTGACCTTTGCTTCTTTTACCTCCTTTACTTTTGGTTTAAAAGATTAGAAACACTATAAAAAACTCAAATGCCTTGACAAATACATTGGAAAAATCATATAGAGGGAATAAAAGGGTTCTGCCTAGCACATAAATAGACAATCCACTGTAAGGCAGATTATTTGGAAATCTCCAGCCCCTCACAATTTGATCTCTTTATGGGGAGAGAGATTCTTATATACGGCAAAGTTTCAGCTTCCACATGAATACATTTCCTCCTGTCATTTATTATTATTGTGTTATTATTATTATTGTCGTCATTGTTATTTTCCTTCCTATGCCAGATACACTCTTCAAATATTACATCCATAAGAACTTTAATATTTAGACAGCAGATGGTGATAACTGACTGTACCCAAGACTGCAGGATAAAGATAACAGCCTTTTAGTTATGTCAATAGTATTTGCACTTGTCTTCAAAATCACAGAATAATGGTATATCTATGAATCTCCTGAGTTGTTTGCTTTGGAAAGGGAACTAGGATGTACTCCTGGTACAAGACTTAAGCTGCACCTTATTCAGTGTGTGCTGTGAGTTGATTTCTAAGACAGAGCTGCATGTCTGCATATTTTCATGGACTTGTGTCACAGCTAGAGATCTGTAGTTTAAAAAGCTTGAAGTTTTGATTTAGGATGCCATAGCTTAAACTCCAACCACCTAGAATGCTGCCCTTGTGTGATACAGCCACCATATTTTCTACCGTCAGTCAATAACATTTATATAGATGGAGGCATATCACAACCAGCAACAGTTTATAGGACTTGCAAAATGAGGGTTGCAGAACTTCCCCCAGTATTCGCCATGTTGTAACTTAAACTGCTTAGTCATAAGAGAAGAAAAGCACTTTATCTTGTATGTATATGCATATGTACCAATACAGCTTGTTTGCCCCATAAGTCTTGAAATGATAGAGCGCAACTCTGGGAAAGGAGCCTGACAGATCAGGACCCTTTGTGTTGTTTAACAGAATGTTATGGGATGGGAATACAGAAGCAAGGCTACAGCTGAAGCCTTCAGCATTTTATTAAGCCACTCTGCACCCTCTGTCATCATCTATCCTGCTGAGTCTACTCAATACATTGGTCTGAAGCAGCTAAGGAATGACTTAGCAGAACCTGCTTTGCTAGAAAAAAAGAAAGATCTAGAATAGAAGGTCAGCGCTGACACTGGTACCTTGGATTTATCTTTTCAGGAAGAAACATAAAATAGAACTTAGGGATATTACTGACAGGATTGAGTGCCTTCTACTTTAGTCTCAGAAGGTAGTGCTGACTAAAGCTAGAACTGAAAAAAAATAATCATGGTATAAAATAAATTTTTGATAAAACTTTTCACGTCAAAACCTAATGCTTGTACACTTAACTAAACACATGGAAAGTGTCTTCCTTCACACTGTCAGATTGTTAGCATCATCTTTTCCTGTCATCTGCAAGGTGCAACCTAAGAAGTGTTTTAGATTGTTAAATGTTTGATTCCAACTCATTTTTGCTCATTTTGTAATGAGCATGTCATCTCCCTCTGTCACAGAAAACAAATCTTTACCGGAACCAAGTCTGACAATTGAAAATTAACAAAAAGCAACTGGCAGTGGTACTGGCCTTGGCCTACTCCTCCACTTTTGTCAGTTTCTGAGGTAGCTCTCCTGATAAATAAGCGAATTTTCAGGAGACATCTGGACTTAAGAAGGGAGAATTGAAAGAAAAAATATAATAAACTGGTAACTGGGCTGATTTGTGCATTCTTCAGCGTCCTCAAGTGCTGAGGGAGCTGGCTGATGTCATTGCGAGACCATTCTTGATTATCCAAGGGGAGGACGCTGAGGACTGGAGGAAACCAAATGTCACTCCTACCTTCAAAAAGGGCAGGGAGAAGGATCCAGAGAACTACAGGCTGGTCAGCCTTTTTTCAGGCCCTAGGGAGATGATGGAGCAAATACTCCTGGAACCAATTTACAAACTCATGAAGGACAAGAAGGTACCTGCAAGTAGTCAGCATGAATTTATGAAGGGGAAATCATGTCTGACCAACCTGACAACTTCCTACAAGGACTTGCTTGGTGGATGAGGGAAGAGCAGTGGGTGTTTTTTGTCTCACCTTTAGCAAAATTTTAAACAATGTCTTGGGACATCCTCATAGACAAAGAGATGAAGCACAGATTAGATAAGAAGGCAGTGAGGTGGATTGAAAACTGGCTGAACTGCCAGGCTCAGATGGTTGTGATCTGCAGTACAATGTCCAGCTGGAGGCTGGTGTACTTGCTTTGTCTGGGATAGAGTACCCCCAGTGTTGATATTGGGGCCAATATTATTTAACATCTACATTAATGACCTGGATGATGAGAGAGCACCCTCAACAAATTTACAGATGACACAAAGCTGGAAGGAGTGGCTGATACACAAGATGATTATACTGCCATTCAGAGACACCTGGACAGGGTGGAGAAATGGGCCAACAAGAATGTCATGAAGTTCAGCAAAGGGAAATGCTGACTCCTGCACCTGGGGAGAAATAACCCCAGGTGCCAGGACAGGCTGTGGGCAGATCAACTGCAGAGCAGCTCAGCAGAAAAGTCCCTGCAGGCCCTGGTGGACAAGTTGACCATGAGTCTGCAACACATCCTTATGGCAAACAAGGCCAACAGCCTCCTCAACTATGTTAGGAAGAGTGTTGAGGGAGCAGGTTAAGGGAGGTGATCCTGCTCCTCTGCTCAGCACTGGTAAGACACATGTGGAGTGCTGTGTCCAGTGCTGGGGTCCCCAGTACAAGAGAGGCCTGGACAGGAGTGAGTCCAGTGAAGGGTCATGAAGATAATGGGACTGGAGCACCTGTCATACAAGGAGAGGCTGAGAGAGCTGGGATTGTTCAGCCTGGAGAAGAGAAGGCTCCAGGAGGATCTTATCAATGTGTCTAAATACCTGTCAGGGGTGGGGAGGGAGTAAAGGAGATGGAGCTGTAAAGGTGCCCATAAGAGTCAGCGGGCACAAATTGAAATACAGAAAATTCCATTTAAAATAAGAGAACCTTTTTTTCTTCTTTTTTTCTTTTTTTTTTCTGAAGGTAGTCATTACTCTGGAACAAGTTGCCCAGAGACACTGTGGACTCTCCATCCTTGGAGATATTTGAAACATGATTGTATACGTCCCTGAGCAACCTGCTCTAGCTGATCTTGCTTTGACCAGGGGGCTGGACTATGTGATCTCCAGAGGTCCCTTCCAGCTTTAGCTATTCTCTTGTTCTTTGGGAGAAAAAGGAATGGATGATGTGCTGGAGAAATCTTAGATCTAAACTGAAAATCTTCTTCATATTTTATTCACAAGTAGCATTCATTCCTTATCAAGCTCGGGGATGTTGGAGTGCACTCAGGAAATTCAGCAGAGTGCAGGCTCCTTGGGGAGTGATGCCCGTGTGGGAAGAGAGTTAGCTGTTCTCAGCACCTCTGACACTGAGCAAGACTTCCACTTCTCTGACTCTGCATCTCACTGTAAGCACTTCAGAGCAACGGTATTCTCA
This sequence comes from Ciconia boyciana, assembly GCF_034638445.1. Classification (NCBI taxonomy): domain Eukaryota; kingdom Metazoa; phylum Chordata; class Aves; order Ciconiiformes; family Ciconiidae; genus Ciconia; species Ciconia boyciana. The sequence goes on from NC_132934.1 coordinate 35,936,053, forward strand.
TTATACGTGCTGGGCTTGAATATGCTACTTTAGCGCAAGCAATACATAACAAGCTTCAGTCTTCAGGGACATACAGAAGTCAGGCAGGCAGGCGTTTGTACCATTCTTTAGACCCATCATGGGGAGATGTACGGTTCCTCAGAACATACTTTGGTTATAGGTGACACTACCCTTCAGTCCGAGTAATGACTTTAGGTTTATCCACATACCCAAGCTGGTTTCCAACAAGCTCATTTGGATATTGATAACAGTGTGCTTGTGAAAATATGGGGATCAGAAGAAGTCATACATACTTCTGGGATCTTCAGCACATATTTGAACTGTTGGCTTGTGCTCAATTCCCATGATAGGAGCTGCTGTCGTGGCCTTGGCAGCACTAGCAGCAGCTTCTGGAGGGAGAGGCAGCCTGTTTCGCAAGCAGAAGGAAAGCGTGAAGAATGCGGTGCCCCCAGTGCAAAGAGGAGTGCTGCTTTTCCCCAGCAGAAGAGGGGTTTACAGGTCTCTCAAGCCAGATGTTTTAAATTGTGGGTTGCACTATTCTCCAGACACCTGACAAGTGCCTGAAGCCTTCTCTTTCACACACAGATACACTGCAGACTTCTTCTAGTCCTTTTGTCCCCACTTTCATCACTTAATAGCTACACTGGACCAACACTGACAAAGTATTGTGCTTGCTATCAATGCCAGTTTTGAAGTGAACGCAAAAAGGCCAAACCAGCTTCAAATAATTCCAGAAAATTAAAATGTCCATTACTATTCAGGTAAAATGTCAGTGAACATGAGTTTCATATACTTATTTTTATAGCAAAAAGGAGTCTTAATAATCCTCTGAGAATTTTTGTGTAACCTCCAGATGTAGTTATCATGGCTGATACCTGAATTTTCTCAGAGATCTCCTGCTTTTGTAATTCAAAAGCACTACCTTCAGCAGTTCAGAGTACATAGGCTTTAATGAGATAGCATGCCAGTGGTTAGAGAGAGACCTATTACTCAGAGAAAGGGATATAAAACTAACATACTGTTTGTGGTTTGCAAAACCACAAAGGGAGCTGCTGCTGTAGGGGTAGAAACAATGACATCAAAACCAGCATGTAAGTTATAGTTTCATTTGTTACCCAGCCTTTTTTTTTTTTTGCTTTTATAGGTCATCATCACATTGGCGGCATTTTAAATATTACTACTTTTTATTTTCGAGCAGTAACATAACATTAAATAAATACTGACAAGATCTACATGGCACAGCTATTTCCCAGCATGATTTTGTGCGGCTCAGCAAGTAATTTCACCTGCTGAGGGAACTCAGGAAAGCAACCAGGCAATCTCATAAGGCTACTAAATCAGTGTAAACAAAGTTGTATTTAGACTGGACCAGAGAATGGTATCAAGTTCATAAGCATAGGAATTTGCAGCTTATACTTCTTAATAGCAAATTTAATACTGGCTGAGTTTGGCACAAATCACAAAATTCTTGTCAAGCCATTCTGGCTTTTTGTTTGTTTGCTTGTTTTAGATGAGATACTAAGAGGCTGCAGGAATATTCATTTCCTGGAAAATGCTGTACAGAGATTGTAAGAAATAACATATTTCACAGGAACAATTTATGATTCTTGATTCTTTCTTGGTGGTGTTATATTGCTTTTTAAATATGTAGCTTGGAAATGGATAAAACCCCTTTAAATTTCAAGTAGTAAATAATAAAGAAAGAATAAAAGAAAAGAAAAGAAATAAAATATTAACACCACCACCCACCACCCCTCCCCCCCCAAACCACCAGACTCCCAAACTCTTCAGGTTTTGCCAGTGTGTCCCAGATGCTTCTGACCTGCCCGTTTCTCTCCCGCTCTCCAGTGGGTCCTGGCACCCACCCAGCTGCTGCCAGGGCTGGTACACCCCGCTGAGCAGGGTGCAGCCGAGGCCACTGCTGCCCCTCGGTGCTAAAGTGGATCTTTCTTGGACCCAGGAAAGGCACAAACTGTCCCAAAAAGGGATTTTATTCAGTATGTGTGGTTTTTTTGCATAGGTATGTTTTCAGCTTTGCACGAGCTGCAATATAAACAGCGAGCTCTGAAGGACCAATCCGTGCCTTACAATAAAATCTCAGCAGGCGCCAGCAAACGTATTTTGACAAAATTAAAATACAGTTCCAGGTAAAAGCTTTTCTTGAGCATGCATTTTAGATATTTTCCTGGCTGCAAGTGGTCAAAGGCTTTAGTACATTTCAAGAACATCTTAAACACTTCTTCAACAAATAACTGTGTACATTTTTTTTAATAGTGACTTTCTGGAATTTGTTTGTTTGAAGTGGATCAGAGATTTTGGAAAACTAACCCCAGAGTGTGTAAAAAGGAGAAAGAAAATGTCCAAAGATACATTAAAGTAAACAGTTGATCAAAAGGGCTCAGTAATTTACCACATAAAAATGTATGTCCTGCTTGTATGTTGGGTGCATATTTGTCATTTTAGTTTATTGTTTTCTTTTATAAATGTGGAATTATATATGTCTTTTATACTGATATGGCCTTGCCTTGATTTTCCACTGTATCTGAGCTTTATTTCATTTTTCTGATAAAGACTGGTGGCAAACAGCCATTTGCAATTCCCTGATCCGTGACCTGTGACTGATCAGTCTCAGTGCATGTTAAAGCAGGGATGGCTCTGCTCTAATTTATACCACTGGGCTAAGGCCTCTATCACACTCCTGTCACTCTAAACAGCTACTCTGACCCATCACCACATGCTCCTTCTCTTTCTTTGTGCTGGGGGTAAGAAGATGAGATGATTGAATAAATTACAGTTTTGGCATATACACCAGATTTACTCCAAAGCTTCTACGCAAGGAAATATTCTCCAACAAGAATCTTCAGACAATCTAATGTCATTTTACGCAGTGTTAAGTGGGATTACCAGAGCAGAAAATGTGTGTACACTTATTTTTTGCATAATTATGTACATACAGATACACACATAGACAAAAATTCTCTTTCAGCATTAAGGTCTACATGTCCAAAACTGAGTCTAAAACATTTACTTTGATGTTCAGCACAAATAAAATTACATAAAATGGAAAAAATCTATGCTCTTTACCATTGTCGTTTGGCTGGTGCTATGTTTTCATGTGCTTAAATCATCAGGGCAGCACAGCATAAAGTTGATGATCTAGTGCTGAAAAAAACCCAACTGTGTCAATATGAATCTACCCCAGCAAAGCAATATTTCTCAGACCTCTTAATGTAGGACTGTGAGTCAAAGTGACAACTGACAAACATTCAATAAGAGGTCAAAAAACAACCATGCAGACAGATTTGTTGAGGGCTTATGTTATCTATTTTTGATAAGTGAAACAATTGGCCTAAGTCATGTCACCTGAGGCTTTTCACATCTGAGTGAAGAGCAGTCATAGAGTTGAAAAAGATTATAATGATTTTTTTTTTCCTTTGTGCCCTTCCAGGAGAACTTGCTGCATAGTTTCAAAGGACATACAATATCAAAAGACAGTTAGCTTGAAATAAAGGTAAAATCTTTCTTTGGTTTACTTAGGTTTAAATAAATTAATCTAAGAGCTAATATGATTGTGTAGCATATGCAGTTAGGTCACCCAATTAATAAATGTATCTTACTGAGGGGAAGAGGAGACAGGTTCTTAAACACCACAGGTTAAAGTCACAATGTAAAACAAAGTGAAACACAAAGCTGTTCACTACTTATATCAAGTGATGTGCAGGTGGATATAGACAAAATGCTTTAAGAATGTCCCTTCTCTCTAAAGAATCTTTAAGACACGGATGCCTGTGGATAAATTCCTTAATTTTCAGACCATTGACATGTTAGGGATGGAACCTGGTTCTTAATTTCACATTTGCCTTGTCCATGTTACTAAGCATCAGTTCTCTCCTCTTTTTCAAGAAGACACACTTTTCCTTTATCCTAGAAAAGGGTTTTCCTTATTGCATTGCATGCAGGCAAGGTCCTTGGAGGCACTTGATTTCTGTGGGAGTTAGGTAGCTGAATAGTCCTCTAGTCTTGGAGTGGGGTACGCTGTTCGCAGGGAAGAGGAGTTTTGGGCAGTGATAACTTATGTGGGTCAGTGATGCTGAAGTGTGAGAAATTGCTCTAGAAGTTGTGGCTGCCGCACTGGGAAGGAGGGAGGGAGGGAGGGAGGGAAACACTGGCTGAACCTCCTGGAAACCTGTCATCAAAGCAGTTGTCCTCGTCCATGTTCCCCCAGACGCCCGTTAGTGAGGGAAATATAAATCCCAGTTCCTACAAGTACAGAACAGAGAATGTTAACTGCGAGTATTGCCTACCCATCCTAAATTCATGGTGGCAGTGTTTACCCCTGCTTTTGCCCTCCGTGCTGAATGAACACATCAGCCAAGGCAGGGGCAGGGAGTGTCTCGTCTTTCACTGGAGTCAAATGACAAGGAGCAAGAGGCTTTTGAGCTAAATGTTCTTTGCCTCGTCTTTCCTTCTTAGCTAAACAACTTTCTCTCAGTTACCTTAGACAGAAAGGCAAAATGATGGATTTTTCTGCGTCTCTCAGCAATACAGTAAAGGTGTAAATGGAGATGACCCCCACCCCCAAAATTTTAATGTGAAGCTGATGCTGAAAGTTAAAACAATGCCAAAGGTAGTGGAGGAATGATAATGTCAGTTGGCAGTGGCCTATGTAAGCATAAACCAGCATGAATTATTCTCATCAAAATGTAGAAGAGTATAGCCTGTATATTCAGCATATATATGGGGCATGACAAGTCATTCCTTGCCTTTAATTTCCTAGTTTTATGTCCTCACTCTGAGAATCACTATTTTCAAATGTACTTATTGAACTGTTGAATCTTCACCTCAAAGTCCTCAACAATTTTTTCTATAATAATTTGTGCTAAAAAACAATTCAGGTATTTTTTTCAGACTAAATATATGCAGTATTTATTATATTTAAAAGATGCTGTAAATGCAATGGTAAGATTACAGGCATTTACAGATTTGAGGGGAAAAAAGTGCTCTTAAAGCACTCCCCCATCTTTGCCTCAGGGGGTAATAACACAGCTTAACTCTAGGGGCTTCAGGCTGGGTAGAGAATGCAAAGTAGAACAATGGAAGGACTGCAGCTATGCAAACTGAGCAGGATCTAATTGAATTCCTAACAGATGGGAAATAATTAAATCATTTATTATCACTTCACAATTAGTTAACTCACAGGTATACCTCAGACAATAAAAATGTTTTATCCAACCTTCTGCTAGGGATTTAAAGTTTTTATCATCTCATCTTCTCCGGATCTGTTACTTCATGGCTCAGTTTAATCAACAGCAAGATTGTCAACATGAAATGATCTCGCTGGTTATTTAAAAAACAAAAATACAAGTATAAACAAACCGCTTGAGTGTCATACTACATACAGACAGTACCTATTCTGAAGATATTACTCATTCATACACAGTCTTCTACTTTCGCTTGACATTTAAAAATGTCTAGGTGATAGGACTTAAATGTTTGGGGATCTTATACAAACTGTTATAACACAGAAGAACTTGATTTTCAGATGAGGAAATGGTCTGCCTTTGGAATAGTGGCAGTCTGTTTCAGCCACCTGCATCTGTTATGTTTTTTTACTGTCCTTCCTACATTGCCCAAAGGCTCAGTTCACAGAATTTGGGCACTGGACTGCTAAGCCCAGCAGGTTGTCCCCATTAGGCAACTAAATGTCTGATGGACAGGTGTCTGGGTCAGGCATTCAGGCTCTGCACAATACTCAGGGAGAGCTTGGCACATCACAGTGGGATGCAAAAGAGAGGACAATAATCCTTCAAAGTTATGGAAATGCCAAGGAAAGGCATGTAATCGAGGTGTGGTGTGTTTTGTAGATACAAGCCTAGCTCTCTGATGCAGGGAGGCACTCAGTGCTGCATAACATTCACAGGTGGAAATGTACCTGGGAGGGAACGCTTGTAACAGAGACATCCCAGCTGCACAGCACCCAGATTCACCTCCCTCCTATGCCTGAAGGGATATAAACCTTCAGTGCGAATATTGAAACTGTGAAGTTCAAGTTTTCTAGACCTGGGTGCTCTCAGAGTCATCTTTTGTTGTTATTTATTCTAATATATATATTGTTGTGCTAAGAAAAGTGGACTATAGTCAGCCTGGGAGGTGAAAGACGTAGGTTCAAAACCCCTCAGGCAGAGATGAGAATTAAAACTAGCCTCCTAATTATGAGTATACATCTTCTACCCTGTAGACAAGGGGGAGCCAGCCAGCTATCTGCTCAGAACTTAAACAGTTGTGGATAAACTCAGGAGTCACTTAGGCATTTGAAAGATTAATTGGTGGTTGCAGAATCACAAAATTGCCGAGGCTGGAAGGTACCTCTGGGGGCTGTCTAGTCCAAGCCCCCTGCTCAAGCAGGTTCAGCTACAGCAAGTTGCCCAGGATCATGTCCCGTTGAGTTTTGAGTATCTCCAAGGATGGAGACTGCACAACCTCTCTGAGCAACCTGTGCCAGTGCTCAGCCACCCTCACAGTGAAAAAGTGTTTTCTTATATTTAGATGGAATGCCTTTCAACTTGCCTCTTGTCCTGGACTCAGTTATCTGTTGAATTCAAGCTACTCTAGGGGTAGCTAGAATGGCTAAGTGGGGGTTGGGCGGACCTGTATCCCAGTCTTAGACTCTTCCTGTAAACCCTTCTTAAAAAATAGCATTTCTTGTAGCTCTCTGCACTCTCCAACAGAAAAGTGGCTTCCTGAAACAGCTGTAGATCGCAACTGTCTCCAAATCTTTTACTATTCTACGTTTATGAAATCCCCAGAACACCTTATAGGCTCCAGTGTCTTCGGATTATAAATGTCTCGGGGTTAAGATTTTGTCTCTCATTTACATGAGCCAGAATTTCAACCTCCTCTGTTTATAGATAAGATATAAACAGTAATATGAAAGGTTTCTTTAGAAGTAACTGACTTCAATTTAATCATAACAATTATATTAACTGTGGGTCTGACTGTATATATGTAAAAAAGAGTAATTTGAATTATGAAAAAAGGGTAAATTGGTAAAGGCTTTGGAACAAATGTGATATGTTCCTTATACCATATTTCAGTCTCCTACATGGAAAAATAGGCCAAATGTCTAATAATCTAATTGTCATTACTTAACCTTATTGAGATCAGGGGTTTAACTGCTTCATTTAAATAGCTACAACTTGGAATTACAATTCTTTATGAAACCAGGCAGGTGAAACTGTTGAAGTCTCTGTTTTCACATACATGGTTTCATATTACCAAATAGATGCACAAAGTCTAGGAGAAAACTTTAGTGCTTTCAGGCTATATATTAATTACAATTTTCTCCAAAGACATTACTGATATTGCTTAATTCCTATTGTTTTGTAGTTATTGTTATGAATCTAATTTTCAACTAGGATAATTATGAGACGGTTGTATTCTGTTACTTAAGTATGGAACTGAAACAGTTATGGACCAAGCATTGTGGCCTGGAGGAATGGAGAGCTGGAGCTATTGTTCTTGATGGCTATTGTTAAGGTTTGTAGCTGTGAGAGAGACAGAGGTTCAGGAAGCAAGGAAAAAAAGACACTGGGACACAGTCTGAGAAAGCAGTGTGATGCAACTCTAAGAATAAATACATGCAAAAACTTTTGAGTTAAGTAACAACCAAAAAGATTTTGAAACTGGGCAACAATGTCTTTCCTTGACTGCTTTCCTGATCCAGCATGGAACATTTTGTCCGTAGCACATCAAAGAAGCACTCAACTACATTGTCAATTTCTCGTGATGAAATATAGTAACCTAAAATTTAACTGATTATGACAAAGACTAGTAGCATGCTGTACTGTAAGAAAGGAAGCTGTTTTTTATCATGGATTGTCCAACACAAGTTCATGAAGCCAAATAGCTTTTAGTTTCATTCGCATTTTAGCTTGGGGTGGGTTTTTGGTTTTTTTTCCAGTAACTGATTTCATGCATCAGCTAGATATACACCAACACATCTCAGATCAGCTGTCTCAGACCTGTGACATCTACTTCAGAATTTTCAAAGCAATCACTTGAAAACATGACTGTAAGTGAATTTCAGCTACAATTCAGAATTCATTGACCTCATGGGAGTTTGCAGATCATGAATAATATAGGAATACAAACAGGCCGTCCTGAAACCGGCATTCTAATTCAGCTGTTTACAAATGTGCAATTCAGGTTGTTCACATCTCTCTAACCCCCTGCACCAGAGAACAGGAGTAGAACATTAAAGTGCCTGGAAACACACAGAGGCTCATCAGTCTTACCGTCTTGCCCAAGCAAGACGTGCTTACCAGGTCTGTACCACGTGCTTACCAGGACCTTAAAGATGAAGCTGTGTCAATATATTTTCCACTGGTGATAGCCAGAGGCAGCCTTAGTTTGACCATTTTATTAGTAAGGGCTGAAGTGTAGTCATGTACGACAATATTATGTTCCTGATGGCAACAAAATCCAAGTCCAAAATAGAGAAAAGAGAATGGATCAAATTTTAATTATAACTGAAGTGTATCAATAAATAAGAATAAGAGAATGAAACTGCAACCATATGAGAAAATGTCTTGCTGACCCCAGAAAGCTTAGCTGTCTGAATAGACACTGTAAAATATGAAAACTTGGTACTTGTAATTTGGAATCGCTGTTTTCTTGTTAGATTTTCAGGAGAAATATCAAGCCTGTTGGTAGGCTTTCACCATCTCCTTATGCAGCAAAACAACACCTTAGAGACAATATCTTCACAAATAAGCAGATTCCTACTAAATGCCCAGCCACAGGCTTCACCATGATTGTGCTTTTGTATCTTTTCATAGTGTAAGGCAGCCATGATCATGCTTTTGTATATTTTCATAGTGTAAAGGAGGGACTGTCTGTGAACAGAATAATTCAGATGAGATGCTTTTCTTTTCCAGTTGCAAAGACTTTGCAAAATTAGACACATTTAGCACCTTTGGGAAAAACAGGTCAGGAAACATCTTGAGATCACTGATTCCTTGCTGAGGATCAATATTAGTGTGTGTGTGTCTGTGTGTTTGTGTATGAATTTATACTGCAGTTTTAAACAACACTACAAGTACTTCATCCATCTAAGCACAAAATAAATGAATTCATACATGTTTAATATTATTTTAATTAATTTTTCAACTCTCTAAACAACAAAACCTCTTTCATAAATGAATAAAAGATAAATCTCCATATAAAGTTTTCACTTCTGTTTTTAGAAGAATTTAAACACTTTTTTTTTTTTTTACTCTAGGAGCTATAAGTGCTTTTAATAGTAATGTTCAAAACAATTTTTTTCAGCTGGATCTTGGACCTGAAGCTGTTACAAAGTCAGATTCATCTTCTGAATCTGAACTATCAAGACACTCGTATCAAACTTCTCCAACTGGTAAAAGTACAAAGTTTAAAGGGATATCGGTGGGGATGGGAGTGCTTGTAAAATTTCTTTGTATTGTGAACCACATTCCCACACCATCAAGCCACTCATTAATCTAAATTTCATCATTTCTGAGCCTGAACAGTATTCAGATGATCAAATTCCAAGTAAGACTAAACTGAGAATCTCAAACAAGGAAAACAAAGCAAAACCCACTCCCTTCTCTCCTCCACAATAATAAAACTCCAAAGAGCTACTAAGCTGGGAGGAGGGTCTCAAGTCTCTCTCATGTTTTCAAATGGATCAGTTCCTATAATTCTTTTTATCTTTTTCATATAAGCTGTCTGTTTCAGGTCCTAGACAAAGTCAACCCCCTAAACAATCAAAAACATTGATAAATCATCTGATGCTTTTTCAAATGTTGTTAAACTCCCAATTCCATCTAAAGTCCTTGTCAGATAGTTGCAGTCTATAAATATCACATAGAGGACATTTTTTTGATCCCATGTTGATCTAGTACAGTGTGCATGTGATTTCAGTTTCATTCCTTTAATAGATGGTCTTTTCTTTGGATGATTTAATCTTACTCATCTTACCTTTTCTCAAATATTAAGACAAAACCATGTATCTTTCAGTCCATTTGTATAGATCACAAAGCACTGAGTAATTTTTAAACTTTCATTTTTATTTTCATTTTGCTTCTAACCTTACTATTTTGTGTGATCATAGTGTTGGCCATATTGAGGTTCACATCAACACACTGATGAGTAGCTTTTGTTCTCCGTTCCCCCAATGTGTTCACTCTAAATAACCAGTCTGTCATGTTGCCAGTCCCACAGAGAGTTTGAAGTACCTCATCAATGCATTATCCTGTTCCATGAAAAGCATGGGAGACCAAAATTGCATAATTATTTTCATGTTGGAAGGCTTTTCTCAGGGATGAAATATAGATCCTGCACATGGAAAATGTTCTGATCTTGGAAAGGAGCTATTTGCTAACAGAAAGTGACAGTTCAGACAGCTTGCCTGTCTCAGTAGGATGGTCCTTTGTTTATTTAAGGCAACCAAAGAAACTTGCCTGTGAACAGATGAAGGGAAGAACTTTAAGCTAGATATACACACATGATGAAAGGTTGAGCAGCAGGTGTTAGAGTGGAATAACATCAGCTTCATCATTGTGAAAGTTTGGTATGGCTGCTAATTGCACAAAGGTTATATCACTTTCTGAGGGACTCAGGAAAACTTTCACAAGGTTAGGGGAGAAGAAGAGTGAAAGCCAGATGCTCTAGTGACCTACTGGAATGAAATGTTGAGTAGAGAGAAATAATTTTGTTATTATTGGGAGAACAGCAATTTTGTTGGTAGAAATAATTTATTTTTTAGCCTACCTGACATAGCTGGAAAAAAATAGCAATACTTTTCTTTTTTGGAGTCCTCGTATGAAGTCTGTGATTGAAGGTTTTTCTTTCTTCTTCAGACATAGCAGTTAATTTAATACTGTTTTACCTCTGCCTTCAACCTGTACTTCTGTATGTGAAGCCATCATGTATACAAAAGCTATGAATGATTAAGACTAATTACAACATAAAAAAATGACAGGTTAACTATAGTGTTTAGGTGTCTGGAAGAAGGCTTGAATGGCTTAGACTAAGCCCACTCTTAGTAGGTATGTCTTTGGATCCAGATATCTCTGGCTCCAGACCTCTTTCTTACTTCCCAATGTAACAGCAAATCTAGAAAAGGCCGAAAAGGAGACCAATTTGTTGCCAAGCTTATAATTCAGCCTGTCAGACATTTCAACCATTAATACAGTGTTTAAAGTGAAGCTGTAGCCCCATGTGATGTGATCTATTGGCTAAATAGGAGCTGTGACATTTTGCAAAAGCCAAAAGAGGTAATTATGATGCTAAGAGCTTTTACATTGGAAGCTGGAAGGCAATAATAAAACCAAAGAGAGGATGAATCATCACAGCCTCTATTGTTTACCATTCAGGGAAAGACCACAGATTTTGCTTTTATTGGAAAAACTCTGGTTTTACAACTTTCTTAAAAGCAGGATCAATTCTCCATTAAATGTGATCTATAGAAGCATAGAGGCATTTTTTGGATTTCTTTTAATTATACATTTATAAACATAAGAAATTCTATGGGTGAAAATCCTATTTCATTCCTCTTCCATGCCAGAACAAACAGAATATAAAGTTATCTGTAGAGACACACACCAACGTTATTTTTCTCATGTTTTCACATCACTCTAGCCCAAAAAAGAAGGAGGAAAACGTTCTTATTGTATTTGAGAATATTCTTGTAGTGTACCATATTGGGAATGAAGAGTATACATCATCATTTGATCATTCATCTTCCTAGGAGGCAACCCATCATTAGTTTAGAAAAGAAAAAAAAAAAGAAAAAAGAAAATATTATCTTTGGTTAATAAATAGCCATATTACTCTGTCTGGAAGGCAGAGCTTTCATTCTCTTGGTCAATACATCATGGTACCCCTGGGGTTTTGCTTTAATCAGAGAATTGTATTTATGCAAGCAACATTAACACATCAGCCTTTGCAGGAGTGAGAAGAATTCTTGATTCATCTGTGTTCCCTATCACAGGGATTCAATTCTAAACTATACAGTCCTGTATGTCATAATGATCTTGGGATACAAAACTCTCTTGCTATTTATATGTTGTTGCTTTTTCTCACAAAGTAGAAGGAACATGTCTAGAAATGGCCAGGATTTCTTTTTCTCCACACAAGAATGCAGTTTTACTTTCTATATGTGTGTGTGTTACGCCAATTTATTGAACTGCTCCGGCAGATTAGTTTAAAGAAGTATTTCAAATTCTTTCTTGTAAACATCTTATTCATTATTTCCAACCAGTTCTACATTAATGCTTGGTTGTGGTAAAAAATAAATAAAAAATAAAAACCTGCAATCTATCCTAAATTTATTGAAATCCCAAACTTTTTATGGTGTGAATTATAATTGCATAATTGTGCATTCACTCACAGACTGAAATGTTCTCTGAATGCATCCAAAGATCCCTATTTCATCTCCCCTGTAGCTAAAAAGAAGAGAACGGAAAAGTATGAGTGAAGGGGAAATCAGATCTTATACACCCTAGAGGAAACGTTCCCATGCTCAGCTTGGGTAAATTTTTTTCTGAATCTCTCTTCTGTCTATAACCGACTAAGCAAAGCACAGGAGGCTTCCATGAATTACAACAATGTGAAAGCAGTTTCAGTGGTGGGAAAGACAACAGCACAAAATAATCTGAAACCATCACTACGGCTTCTTAAATTGAGACTGCTGGTGATGAACAGCTGCACTCCCAGCAGCAAGGAGCCTACTCAGAGAGGAGTCAGCCACCTGTTAGGTAGTAGTACTCTGGAAGGTTTATTCAGAGATTATGATTATTTTTATCTTTGCTCTGCCTCAACCTTCTCATGTACCATTCTGTATCACACGTGCTTTCCAGTTCTTGTGACACAGGCTGGTGCCAGCATTCCTCAATACCTATACATTACCAAAACAAACAAACATGTCCACTCCACTTATAGGTCACAAACTGTAAAGCTATGAACTGTGTTTCCTTGGGGGAGACAAAACATATGAGGTTCCCCTCCTCTTCCCAGTAAATTTAATAAGAATCAAAATGAGTGTACAACTGAATTTTAAAAATAAATTTTTTTGTTTATCTCTGGCTTATTGCACCTTGTGCTGGCTGGAGGCCAGAAATATAAACAACCTGTGTTGTACAGAAAGGCTGAGTCTTTAATCAATATAACAGAATATTTCCATAGCCTATCAATATGATAAAAATCAGGTACTCGATGATTTTGTCATAAGCTTGCCCTGCTGTAAGCATGATTAAAATATTCCTGAAAAATTGCTGTGTACTGATCAAAATTTATAGAATGTTTTTGCAAACTGAATAACAGAAATCACTGTTAAAATAATAAAACCCTGTCACACAGACCTACAAAGGCAGATCACATCAGAGCTAAGGGGAATATGTTAATCAAAGAATAACAAAATGAAAGGTGATCTTACTCTGCCTTTAACAAGCCTTTCTGTATGTGTACTGAAGCATATATTGTTAGTTATAATCTTTCAACTGGAAGGGGGATTGTCCTTGCAATTATGTTTCTAAGTGACAATAGACATGGGATTGAAAATATGCTCTTGGAAATGACAATGTTGTAAAATGCTATATTCTGTGAAAATTGCTCCATTAACTCCTTTGTTAACAGGCTGCTTCTAGTACTTTATTTAAAATCAACAAAACTTATGGATGCAGCTAAAACTGCAGACAGCAAACTAGAATTGCTACGTGATAGGATAAAATGTCAGGTTGCCTAAGAGATTCCTTCCAAAAAACCTTCAAAAAAAGATAAGAAAAAAAGTAAGATAATTTGAAGCTCTTGATTTGCTTCTCAGGAAGTTTGAATACAGATCCAGCTAATTGTATTAAGTTGGTCATCAGAACTGTAATGTAATTTTTAAGAAATGAGGCTTAAGGCATTGGCACGAAAAACAGGAAAGCTGAGTTGAGAAAGGACTGTGTATCATGGAAGAGAAAGATGAGGTGGAAAGAAACGTCAAAAATATGTCAAAAGTGTCTACAATAAAACTCTACTTACATGTTTCAAACCAGATAGGGGGCACAGAAAACTCTCCAAAGAAGATATTAACTCACCCCAAGCTTACAAAACACACCTTTAAGAGGCTTCTGTCAATGAGAACTGAGCCTAATGCATGTAGTTCAGCTCTTTAAATGTGAAGTCCTTGTGCTGCTATAGAAATAGATATAACAAAGGGGACCTGGAGAACTTTTTTAATGGGCAAGGGTTTCTTCCTGTTGTATAGGTCCAGTCTCATTCACCAATACTCAGGTCCCTTCATATCAACAGGAAACATCATGTGCATTCTCCCTCAGGCAAAACTGGTACTGGCCTTCATGACTTTATTCCTTTCTCAATGAGGGCTTGACTGAACAATCGTGTGCCCCCTGAAAGATCATGATCCCCACAGATGTTAGTGGAGATTTAAAATGTTAAAATTATCCTTAGTGTGATTCCTTTCCTGTTCCTACTTAAAGATGGTTACATCACAGAACCAGTCAATTTTCACGACCCCTATTCCCCATTAGCAATGAAGGGGCCTCCAAAAGAAGTAAGGTAGTGGGGCTTACTCATTCTCTTCCTAGCCTGCTTTTTGCCTGTGCTGGTTTGGGCTGGGATAGAGTTAATTTTCTTCACAGTGGCTAGTATGGGGCTATGTTTTGGATTTGTGCTGGAAACAGTGTTGATAACACAGAGATGTTTTTGTTATTGCTGAGCAGTGCTTACACAAAGTCAAGGCCTTTTCTGCTCCTCACCCCACCCCACCAGCGAGGAGGCTGGGGTGCACAAGAAGCTGGGAGGGGACACAGCTGGGACAGCTGACCCCAACTGACCAAAGGGATACCTCACACCATATGGCGTCACGCTCAGCATATAAAACTGGGGGAAGAAGAAGGAAGGGGGGGGACACATTCAGAGTGATGGCATTTGTCTTCCCAAGTCACCGTTACGTGTGATGGAGCCCTGCTTTCCTGGAGATGGCTGTACACCTGCCTGCCCATGGGAAGGACTGAATGAATTCCTTGCTTTGCTTTGCTTGTGTGCATGGCTTTCGCTTTACCTATTAAACTGTCTTTATCTCAACCCATGAGTTTTCTCACTTTTACCCTTCTGATTCTCTCCCCCATCCCACCAGGAGTGAGTGAGCGGCTGTGTGGGGCTTAGTTGCCAGCTGGGGTTAAACCACAACATTGCCCTAGACATCTAATGAACTGTTCTCTTGTGCCTTGTGACACAGAGATGTGATAGCAATGGTACTGACAGCAGAGGAGAGATGAGGAGATCACAGTCCAGGGGTGCTCTGCTTTGTATTCGCACACATTATCAGATTTTTGTATAGTCTGAGGGCTACAAAGCACTGACTGCAGGTTAGAGTCGGGTACTCTCTGAGATCTCAAAAGAGGAGCTAAAAGGTGATCTTCCCATCTCCTCCCTAGTGCTCATAGCATTATGTCCTCTTGGAAATCCTAAGGGATACTAGTCTTCATTTAACAGCCCTTGCTCTTTGCATCCATCCTTGCTAGCTCCAGAATGAGCGGTTCAGCATGCATGCTAACGTATGGCCATCCACTATTTCCAGTTTGCTCCATTTGTGTCATGCATAGTCTCAGCATCACAGGGGACAGTCGAGCTGCATTCTTGATGAAAATTCCAATTTTCAGGTAATCAATTTTGAAGAAAACACTACATCATATATGCCCTGAAGAAAATTAAATTTAGTACCTACATACTGCACCTAAAATATTCACCAGACATTAATAATCCATGAGAATATATTCAAATCTATGTAAAATAATATTACCTTGTCTCAGAAATTATGCCTGGAAACAGATACCACGAAGAGCTGAAATTTCAGAACCAGCAAAAATATGCTGCTACCATCTGAGACATTGTAGTCTGGACCCAAACTGAAGCACAAGCAGAACTCCCAGGTAAAGCCAAGACATCTGTATTCTGCGGTGTGCTTGCACAGAACTGGAGATGAAACTGCTGTATGTGTTTTTTATTTGGACTCTAAATCTTGCTAAATAGGACACAGCTACACAAATCCAATGCGGACACTCAGTCTCAGAACATATGTCTATTTATAAATAAATTACTCACACTGAAGGACCCCATATATTTTACTTTGATTTTCTTTTGGTTTGTCTAAATAATTAATTATGCTTCTCTTCATTACAATTTTCTCACATGAACCATTTTATTTATTCTCAAAATGTTTTCATACAAGAAATATATATTTCACTGCCTTTCTAATTTAATTCCCCAAGCACTGCATTCTTTCTAAGTAATTTCTTATGTTCGTTCTTTCACAGCCTAAAAGAGTTTGCCTGAGCATGTTTTTCATCATTGTTGTTTTTTGTTTTCTTGGCTCAAAGTATTAGATCCTAGGCAGAGCCAACTAGAAACAGTTTGGACTCAAATTTGGGAGGGAGTGATGGGTCACAGAAAAGAATAGCAGATAAATAGTAAGGAAAATATTTTCTCACAAATTTATATGTTTATATGCATATATAAAATTTTTATAACAGTCTTAAAGGCATAAACTTGCTAATAGCTAAAAATCATCCCCATCAATAAATTAATAACCTAAATAGACTGCAAATGAAATATGTTTCAAGTCTGATGTTGTATCAACAAAATTCCAATGTTAGGACCTGTGGGAAGTTGCTTTACCTGAAATTTCAAAGTGGTGAATGGTGAATTTCAATGTGACAATAAGAACCCAGCTGCCCCTCTAAGAAATGTTATGTCAGTTTTTGCCAGAGTTTTATCGCAGCTATACAAGGACTTCAGAGGGTTAAAAAGCACCATCTGTAATGGAAGATCTTTTACCTCTAGGAAAAATGTCCTTCAAAGCTCCAGAGCCCACCCAGAAAACTAACATCTGGAAAACAAAAGTAGTTCACCCGTTTAGTTCTGAGCTCATCAGTTTCATCTTTGTCTATACATGACCTCATTCCTGGGTGAAATGCTGGAAGTGTGTTGCTTGCCTCCTAGTTTCCTTATTATAAACTTCCTCATCAGACTCTAATGATAAAGATAAAAGAAAAAGCAACTGCCATAACTCAGCACCAGTTTCTCTCCACCTTTACCAAACAGGTGAGACCTAGGATGAGAACAAACAAGGTAGCTGTATATGACTATAAAACTGTATAACCACATAAATATATGAGAGCAAAGCTACTTTAAAGCAAAAGCAAGGCTATTATTTCATTATTATCTAGCACTTGAGGATGTTAAAGCTAGTGATTCGTTGAAGACTGTGAGAAGAGTCAGCAAGCAGCTCAGATACCTCCTTTGGGATGCACAGTCATCCTCCTTTGTGTGCCCTGAGTTTCTCAAACTGTTCAGCTCCTGCCTGATGTCCTTGGTTTCTGTACTAGGTTTCCCATGCTGCTTCTGACAAATGCTTGCAACCTTGTCCAGCAGATGAAGGACAAGGGAGGATATCTAATCTGAGATATACACTAGTGCAATCCTTCAACACAGAGATTGAATTTAGGTTGAAGTCCTGGTGCGGAGGATGAACATAAACTCAGATTCTGCTTCCTGTCTCTTCACTGAGAGCTCTGAGTTTCTGTTCAATCAGTGTTATCGCCCATGTTACTGTGACTTTTTCAGAGAAGAGGGAAATGGAAAACTGCTAGATATTGCAAGGAGGGGGGTAGGGGCTGAGCTGAAAAGCTGTTCCAGTTTTCATGAAAATCACCAAGATTTAGACTGTCATAAAAAGCTTGCCTCAGACAAGCCAGCCCAGATTCAGGTAAGAGCCTCGGACCTTCCTCCTTACCCATGAAGAACACCACACTTCAGATAAAGTTGGCATCTGTGTTCAGCAGAGGTAGAAGTGCAAAATCAAGCTGGGCATAGACTACAGCCACATATTCTTTCGACTGGGGAACCTGCTAGTGCCTTGGGTCCCCGAATCCATTTGGAAGGTGCTGATTGTTGACACACAAAACTGGGCTTTGATAAACCCAAGGCCTTCCTCATTTTTGGGCATACAAAATTAAACTTTGCTTATGTTGTTCAGAAGCCTTGAGCAAGCCCTTCTAGCAAGTGCTCCAATCCCCAGCTACTCTCTATTGTGACATAACATTATTTTCTCCCTATTCCACCGAAAAATATTACATTTGTGTGCCCAACTACATTTTTCTTCACCAAGGGAAATAAGCATCTGATCAAGAATTTGACTTTTGTTCTCCAGAAGGCTGAGCAGGGAATTCTGAGATGTAGTCCTTGGTCTTCTGAGTAGTTTTCTACTATGCCCTGTACAGCAGCCATGCTTTGATAGATGTTACCCTGCTATTCTTGTTTCACTGACAGACTACTAACCTTGTGATTGAAAAGGATGATCTTAGTGTGAGATCAGATTTTTGTCTTGTATGTGTATGTATGGTAGCTGGCAGACCTCTCCTGAACTGGGGAAATTTACAGACAAACATCCAGTATCCGAAGAACAGTTCCAAATATTTGTTCAAGTAACTCACTCCATGGCTGCTTTCCCTACCTTCACTGTGAACATGTATCTTTTTCTTCTCCCAAGTCAACGGGAGATTTTCATGGCAGCAAGAATAGGATCTAAACCAGATTTAGCTAATTGCAGTAAATGGTGTTCTGGAGTTTTCCTTTTTCTTTTTTGTTTTTTCCCCCTGCTTTATTTTTGTCTACCCTTGGATGACCTGTGTGATGCTGTTGTTACGAGATACTAAGAAACTAAATTTCACTTCTCTACATTTTGCTGAAGGCAGAGATAGATATTAGGAAACTGTGGACTACATTTGTTGTGTTTCTTATAATATACTTTAATCCTTTGATATTTCTTCTTTTTCTCCTGCTTTATTTTGCAGTGTGGCAGCCATGGCTTTGGTGGGAATGTATTTGAAAAGAATGCCTGTAAAATGTCAGGGTAAAAATAATGAAAAAAACTTTCCAAACACTTCTAAGGAGCTGTGTTCTCTTGGATAACACTCACTGTCAATTTATGCTGCATCATTTGTGCTGAATCACTGTGTGCATTACTGTGCCAAAAGGAGGCAACATGTCTGTCATTGCAAAGGAGACTGTTGTTTGGATGCTGATATGCCAACTGCCTAGACACTCAGCCAATATAAAAATCACATGTGCTCCATGATTAAAGGAGGTGATCCTCGAGAAAGTCAATTACATGCTACTATTAGAGTGAACAGTTGGCAATCTGAAAGCATAATATTAAAAAAAGTTATTACCCTAATCTGCTCTGGAAAATGGACCATAGTACAGAGTCAAACAAATATGCTGAAACCTATTCAGATGGATTTAATTACAGTACTTAGTGCCTGGCGTCTCAAATTCAAGGAGAAACCTAGAAAATTGATCGTAACTTAGGGTCATAATAAAATTTCACTCTGTTCACAACATCCACCTTATAGCCTCTGCATTGGGGAAATCATTGCCATTTCCAAGAGCAACAGACATTCCTTGACAAAACATTACTGACGAGCAATATTCTTCAAATCCCATGTTTTTTAAGTGGTTCTTTCTGTTCAAGTCAGTGGGAAGTTACCTAGACAAAGACTGAATTAAAATGTCAAGGTTGCAAACCTCTCATCCTAAATAGTTCTGACTATTGCAATATTTTAAGAGAAATCTGACTGATATTGAGAGGTTCCCTGTAAGTTAATTTATGTCTTTCTGGCCATGTCTACCTTTCCAGCAGCATAATGCAGCTTGATCACATCCCTTGTTGAAATGGAAGGCAAGGCTCCCATTTACCTTGATGTTACAGAATCATGTTCCTAAAGAACTTAAACTAGCGAAACACCAAAGCCAGAAATCTGTTTTACTCATGATTGCCACAGGTGTTTATCTGAATCCCTACCCATGGGGCCTGTAACATAAAAGGTGAGACACTGTGTAACACCAGACAGCAACAAAAGTATATTATTCTTCAAAAATAAGGTATCTTGTACAATTATGAAATGGCAAGGTATTCTGCCAAATTGTTCTTGGTTTGAGCAAGGTGACACTTACTGTAGACATGGTGCTATCACATCCACTGCACGCAGCATTAAGTAGAGAATTATCTGGATATGCTGGCTTTGCTAGTTTGCAATTACTAGTCTGAAATCAAAGTCTCATATCCTGAAATGATCAAAGGGCTCTTTTGATGTTGCTGAGGGCCCAAGTGGCTGTTTGCTCTAAAGGATCTCTTCAGAGTGCCAGAGGCCCTGGGAACCATGAACGTGCAGGTCCGTTTGCACAAGACAGGTCTGGCATTTCATGCTGATGCTGTGTCACATCCTCAGGCGGAGCAGATTCACTTGGCAAGTGATGTGGGGCCTGATCTTAGTGTATGTGCAGCATGTGGTCTCTGCACACAAGCACTGAGGCAGGTCAGACCAGTGCCAGACAGAGGCTGCACTGGCTGTAGCATGGCAAGTCAGGGCTTGGTCCTAGCAGTAAGATAGTGTTGTCTAGAAAACTTGGGAAGAGCAACAAGAGTCACTTTGAACTTCAGCTTATGATGGGACAGGCTCAGAACAAACAACTTAGGCTAGTTTGGAAAGCTCGCCTAAGCTCAGTTTATGAGCATCACCACAGCTCACAAATGCATCCTAGTTAGAATCAGACAACAATTTAGGTTGGAAGGGATCTCTGCTCTCTCTCAGCCCCCTGCTAAAAGCTTCCACCTTCCACCCAAGCTTCAAAGTTAGATCCAACTTCAAAGAGCTTTCCAGGCTAGTGATGTCTGGACAAGGAAGGCTGAGAGCATACAGAGAGAGAATCCTCATTCAACTCAGTTGCCTAAATATAAAATGTATAGTGGCGTATGAGAGACCTAGGGTATTGTAACCTAACAGTCAGGGGTGTCTATGACTCAGGGGCCAGTTTTATTTGTGACAATGGATTGACTTTACAGGGGAAAAAAATCTGCTCTTGGGTTGTAAAGAAGAATGTCAAAGACATAGAAGATAAGTAAAATAAAACCAGGCAGGTTAAATTGTTGGCCTAAGTAGTAGTAGTCACTAGCTGAAGGTGTCCAGAGAAAAACATCTACACAAAGAGGTATGAAAACCTGAGAGAAAAAAACAACAGAGAGCTGGAAGATGGCAATTTAATAAGGCAGAACATCAGACCAAGTGCCACGGAGACTGCCACTTCCCCACCCGACTGATGAGTGCTTGATGCCTCACCAGCAGAGATTCATCAGGAGTCTTTCATACAGATGCTAAGAATACGTTATATGTTAAGCCTACGACTATAGTCCAGCTGTTTGTTGTGTGTGTTAACCAATAAATAAAATCATAAATTGTGTATGAACCTCTTTGCAAGTGTCTGTAGATACTAAAATGCCCAGTAGAAAAAGGGTTATATGCTTGCCTCCAGAAAAGTCTCCTTGAGCTGTAGTATTTGCTACCTCCATGCAAACGTTTTAAACACCTAGGAAGTCTCAAAAGGCATGAGATGCCCATGAATAGGAAACTAAATCAAGGCATGAATTTCTGTTGCTAACACAGAGATTAATAGTATTTGGTAGCACTGTAGATATGAAAGAAAAGAAAGCTTTTGCCTTGAATCAGTATGAGGTTCCTCTCAAAGTCTTTAATCAGGGCCCGGCATCTTTACCAAACAGAAATCTCTTTTTTGACTGGAGGTTAATTTGATAAGTGGTTTTCAATGAAAAAATTAGCAGGCTGTGCAGGGTTTGGGATATATGTGCCTGGATGGGTGCAGACAGATGCCATCTCATTTTGCCAGTATTTAAATTGATCAGAGATGTGCCAGCTTTGACCCAGGAGCCATATGGCCACAGTGCCATGTCTCAATGGCAATCCGTAAACCTTCCAGACTGTGAGAAGGAACCCGCTTCTGCTTACATCCCTCTCTGTAGACATATCCTATATACAATATGTAGACATATTGTACACTGTAAAGTATGGACAACAAAGATGGTAGGGTTTTCTTCTCTTTACCTTCTCAGAGCCTGACAAATACCCCTAAAGCAACGCAGAAGCGAACCAAGGAAAGACACCTGCAAATTCTCTGCCTATCTGTCAGCAGATGCTAACGTTGGGTTTGTTTGTTGTGAGTTTCATACATACCTATACAGAACTGCTGTCACACAGTAATAACTACTTATTTAGCAGCATAGGGATCCCCCACATAGAAATCTGTTGAGTGTCACAATCAGATAACAGCCCCATGCAAGCCACTACCTCTATGCTCATTAGGCTGGACTTCTGTCTTCAAGGACATCTACAAATGCAGTATAAAGGGAAAAATTCACAACGCTCTGTGCCACTGAAAGACAATAAATTAATAAGTGCATCAAAGATTTTGTCTGAATGTTATTTTAGCTTTTCCCACCCTACTGCATGTGAATATGAAGCAGAACTGAGAGAAAAAAAAGAAAAACAAGTGACCAAAATTTAAGAATTTGTAATATTAATATTTTATTTTCTTTTGTATTCAATAATAAAATATTTTTGAAAGATTTCCTCTTCTAAAGTTCCATTAAAAACAATTATTTTCTCTGACAACAATAACATTTGAAAATCCATAGTACAAAATAATAATAAAAAAGCATCAACCCTTGTCAGCAGAACAAACCCCAAAGGCCAGATGATGAACAGGTTATGAAAACATTTTGCACTCACACTCATGCCTTTATATAATATGTGTTACAGGATGGAATCCAAGTGATTTGTTTGGTATCCTTTTCTTATAACTACTGTCTGTCACTGATAAGAGACAGAAATATCAGATGTTTGTGACAGTATAATTTCATCTACAGACATCATATTTTGAATTACTGGAAAAAAAGACTTCTGAAGTATTTTTCTCTCTTATGTTATTGTTGTAATTCACTTGCTATGAAATGAATTGTCTTATTGATAAAGGTACAAATCTAAGTATGAATATGAAGAAGGTTCTCCTTCAGGTGTGACTGGATGCAGTCTGTGGTTATTAAACCTTTTAATAATTAAATACAAGAGGCTATATTAAAATAATGTTTAGGTCCTTGACTTAAACTTAGAAAAAACAAGAAATGCAGCAATAAAGACATCTGCACAGTCCGTCTCTCACCTAGTATTATTTCTTATGGACCAAATCTCAGAAGAATGAATGACTGATTAGCCTTATATATGCATTATTAGGACTAGTGGGATGGATTATAGAAGGGAAGTCTCCATGGACACTGAATTTCTTTCTCTTTTCCTGCATAATGTCTTGTTTTGTTCTGTTTTGTTTTGATTTTGATTATCCAATCTGAAGAATCAGATGTGGGAACAATCATACATCTATGAGTTTCACTGGCTAAACTTACACCTGAATGTGTACGGGTGGTATCTGTAGACTATCACACATTAGTACTCAGACTACACTGGTAGCAGTACTACTTCAAAAAGCATTCCTATCTTTTGTATGAAGATTTACCTTCTGATTCCCAAAGTGCATTCAGAAGACTGCTGCTGGTCTGCAGAGCTCTAATGTGAAGTCTGCATGTATCTGTGGGACAACATTGAGCCAGACTTTTAGAAGGGCTCTCAGAAAAAATTTTGAAGATGGTGGTTCAAAGTAATGACACAAATGATGGAGAGTAGTCTGACTGCACCAGCTCCGTTGGCTGCAGAAGACCACTCAGAAGGGATAAAGACAGACCTCTGACTCTTGCTCATCTCTTTTGGCCAATATCTTCAGAAAGAGGCATCTGCAAAGGACAGTTTTAGTGATCTCTGAATGGTGTTAATAGTAGAAATAAAATATTTTGTGTTAGGTCAGAAACAAGAAACTCTTGCCTGGTAGCTGGAAAACAGATCTGTCCTTTGGCCTACAATGCAGTAACTTGTTACCACCTAATATTTCTTCTGATAAAGAAAAAATAAGTTACCATTTGGACCTTGACACTTTATGAGGGCTTCCAGGAGTTATATCTCATCAGGAGAGCCGACACGTTATGACACACTGACAGAAATGTCCAACAAAACATAGTTTTTTGCAGAATTTGGACTCTGATCACATAAGCAGTACGTTTTATTTTTTCCTTCTTCTTGAGCTGTCCCTGCAGAGCTGATAAATGTACAAGTCTGTCTGAACACCTCATCTGGAGAGTAATCCAGACACACACAGCTCTATATGGGATGGATGTCTAATCCAAGTTGCTGACTGGAGTTGCAATAAAATGCTCACAACTTTCTTCAATTGTGTGCCGATTAAAAATAGCTTGGGCTAGCTTTTAGATATTTACTAGGTATTCCTTAGACATGTAAGCCTGCAGATCTCTCCAAATAACTTAAAGCCTTTTTAATGTTAACTTCTTTTTCAAAGTCAGCACTCCTGTGCTTTGTACAAACAATACTCTTTTCTTCAGTTTTAAGAGCAGTTTGGTTTATTGCAACACCTTTCAGTACTGCCAATGCCTGTTCAGTTGCACGCTAGCAGTAAGGTGAGGGTTATTCAAATGAGAAATCAAAATGATACCTCTTTAATAGCAAATATCAGGATACTATTTGGTGATCATGATATTTTTTACTGATAATACCTGTCAGGTTTGCAGTCATCTCAAAATGTTTGAAACCTTAGACAAAGTAGAAGCACCTGTCAAAGCTTGATGCTCTCACTAATCAGAAATATCAGCAATGTTGACACTTTCCCAGATAAATTCAGGATAGTAAGAAAATATCTTCTTAAGACTGTTCCATAACTATTCTGTGCAACTCAGCACCATATAGCACAGCTGGTAAAATGAGTTTAAGATATTTCTGTGCATAATAGAAGAAATCTGAAGTGGAGCCAACAAGAATGAAAGTTTTCAAAGCATTATTAAATACCTAAAATGCTATCTTAAGCAATAATTTTTAAGAATTATAGCCTTTTCAGAACTTTTCAATGGAAATGAGTAGAGAGAAAAGCTGTAAAGATTATTTTGATCCTGTTTTTTCAGCTTATTAAAATAATTCTCCAGTAAGACTAGTGGGTGACCCACTCAGCAGATGGGTGAACTACAGAGGTCAGAATTTCAGTTCAGTTTGTATATGCACACAAGACTTGGGATGTAAGCACTGAACTTCATCCAAATATTTTTAAAAATGAGCCTAAAAAAACAGTTTAGAAAATCTGACAATGAAAGTTTTCTCCTGAGACTTCAAGGCCTTTCTGCTTCTATTAAAATAAGAGCTTCTCCAAAAATATTTTGGCACTTCTAATACTAGCAGAAAGAGGACCAGGAAGTGTGGGGATATGTGAAGTTGAAAGTAAGTGGGAGACAGAAGTGGTCTAAATACTTTTGAACCATAATAAGGCTTGGAGTCGGTTCAGGTTTGGAGTGAAGTTCTGAATCATTCATCTCTTTATCTGGCTGGTGAGCCCGTATCTATATTAATGGGAACTGCATACAGTGTGTTCCTGGTGTGATCTCAGAAGGATCACATATAAATAACATCATTTCCCAGCTGGCTATTGCAATAGCTGTGCTTATGCAGCTTGAAATTGATCTTGTTTTCACCACAATGTACTGCCAGGACAGATGCAAACTGTTGTTCAACGTCAGGTCTTTCAGGGTAGTGCACCTTTCAAATAACTTTCTTACAATTTAGTAATTCTGATGTAGAATATTTTTCCTACAGGAATTATCTTTCTTACACATTTTTTGAATGAGACTTCACCTTAGTTCTAACCTCCTCACATCCCCACCAAAAAGTTGGAGAGATTCAGAAAAAAGCTCACAAATATCAAAGCAACAGAGGGAATAAGCTTTTGGGATGGAATTGGAAGAATAATTATTTCCTCCTAATATAAACTCTGACTAGAAGCTGCTGTCATTGCAGCTGGGTTTTGTAAAGGTGTACCTCTGTATACAGTCTCCACATAATGGCATACTTTTGAGAAATGAGAAACTTGAGGTGAACATCAGGAAGAATTTCCTGGGCACTGAATTAGAAATATTGTCTAGCAGAATCTTTATTTGATTTTCTATACACTCTACATAATATGTACATCCACCTATACACCTACTGAGCATCTCTAAATTACTAATGTTCTTGAGGTATAGGTCTGCTGGAGCACATGATTTTAAAACTCTCTCTGGTTTTGCCTTCCATTATAGAGGGAAGACTCCTTACAATCCCAATGGCAATCTTGGGATATTGACTTGATTTTCAGGCTGGAGAAATGTTGGCAAAGTGTAGTTGAGGTTAAATACTGACAATGTTGCTGTTTGATGCCAAGTCAGGAATGGAAATGAAATCTTCCTTATATCCAACAGAGAAAATGGATGCTGTGTTTAGGGGGATAGGTAGGGAGTGGGAGATGGGGGAAGGGGATAAACAAGGCCAAGTGTGTGTACCTGTGTCCCAGCTCAGGTGCCAATTAGAGCTGCCTGGAGAAGGGAGACCTGCATGGTTCACTTCTGTTATTAGGAAGAACATAGACCAAAGAGGTAGCTTCAGGGGGTTTCAGGAGAAAAATATCCTGCCTTTTCTCAGCGGAGCTTTATGGGTTAGCTTAACTCTCCCTTTATCAGTAATTTGTCTCCATATGTATTTTGGCAAGGGGTGAAAACATTGTTCTCAGTGAAAAAACTAAGTTGTTTTGGGGAAATAGTTGGCTGAAGCAACATAGATTGAGTAGAATTTAGGAGAAATGAAGAATGAAGTTAGAAGTCCCCTCAAATCTATGTTGTGGGAAGGACAGAAAAGAGGCCAGAAAATGGGGAAGAATAAATCCAAGCTAATAATTCCTGATATGTAGGACAATTTGACCTCCCCCTCTGCATGGAGAGCATATGAAACTATACACAAGTACTAACAAAACAGCATAGTCGGGTTTAACTTAGTATTTACTATACACTAAGCAAAAAGCATGGCTTTTAGAATAAGATCATAAAAAATAAAAAAGAGATCATGCTTACAGCTTTTTGAAAGAAGATGGACTACTTATTTAATAAACCTGAAAACATACAATGGGTGATATAAAATGCATACAAAATTAAATCAAGCAGGTACATTCATCACTGCCAATAGAATAAATGGATCCAAGCACCAAACATTTATTTTAATGACCTAAGGCAGCATAAGGATAATGACATAAGATAAAAACACTGTGAAAAGTTTTTGTATTTTTTCTGTAGCCTGTAGCACAAGGGCAAACAGGCACTGGAGTATAGTAGCACTTAACTTGACACTTTTTTGACTGTGATGGAGAACTAGGGTAGGAGGGTGGTTATCCTCATAACAGGTTAATTGCAAATCCATTTATTTTAGGTGGCCAGTCTGGATTTATTGTTTCAGTATTGGCAACATGTTGGACAACACATTTTGTTTTTAACTTTTTAGTGCCTTCCATTATATGACACATATATAAAAAAAAATCCAAGTTATTAAATTGAAAAGGCTTTCTAAATTGTGAAGTATTTAATACAAAAACTGTTCAGACAGGACACTGTGATGTGGTTTTTTTAAGTCTTCCTCTAAAACAAAAGTTTAGCAAAATCAGCATACAGCATATTTTGGTGCAGCTCTGTTTTCTGATGTGAAGTTTTCTACTGAAAATTTTCCAAGCAGCTCTAGATAAGGATCAGTCTGTATGTGAGAGGCTGATCCTACAGAACTACATTTTCTTTAAAAACACCACCTTTTAAAATACTATCTTTAAATGCCCCAGCAAGTTTAATATGAGAGACCAGGTGCAGAGAAAGGTGTTCTACTCCTTGCATTCTTTCTGCTGCTCTGCTCTCAGTTCTCCTTGCCTCTGTTCACAGGGGATTAAAACCCTTATCTGGACTGACTATGGGCAAACTGAAGAAGAAGAAAACAGTAGAAAAGCCACCAGAGAAATAACTGATCAGCAACTAGAGGGCCTGAAAGCAAGTATTAACATCCAGAAAGACCGAACTATAAAAATTAAATGCATAATAAAACATTTGTTAAGATTTGAAAAGGCAAATTAAAGTCATTTTAGCTTCTTTTGTCCCAATAAAACAGATTTTAGAGCTCATGTATAGTAAATAAATCTGGATCACACAGTGTTATTTATGTTCTGAAAAGCCATAAGAAGCATAAGAGCCTAAATGTTAATCTCATGGACTGCTTCTCAGATAACTGGTATTATTTCTAGTGTTCAATTTCCTTGTAAAATGTTCATTTCTTTATTTTTGCCTCGTTAATTAATGTATTGCTTCAGAACTTAATAGAATTTCCTAAATCCTATAAAGCAGGCATAGGCAATTAAAGGTGATCTTTAAAAGAATCCTAGAGTTTCAAATATGTTTTCCTCAGTACATCTGTAGTAGACTAGCATTCAAGAATAAAAACTCTTACTAGCCTGCTGACTTTAGCAATTACCTAAGTCAGAATTCCCTCTAATTTCATAGAATCATAGAAGGGTTTGGGTTGGAAGGGACCTTTAAAGATCATCTAGTTCACCCCTCCTGCTATGAGCAGGGACATCTTTCACTAGATCAGGTTGCTCAAAGCCCCATCCAACTTGCAGTATCCCCAAGTCCTTCTCTGCTCTCAATTAGTTTACCCCCAATGTATACTGATATTGGGGATTGCCCTGATGCAGGTGTTGGACCTTGCACTTGGTCTTGTTGAACTTCATGAGGTGTGCAGAGGTCCACTTCTCAAGCCTCAATTTCATACTATTGATGTAAGTTCTGAATTTGGGAGTTTAATTATGTTTTTGAATGTTCATTTAGGAGGTAAGGGCGTTAATTATGGGTTATGGTCCTGAGCTATTCTGGTAATAGTTCATCTGTCTATGATAGCTAACCCTGCAGGCCCTCTCTGGGAAGAAAACTGGTGCAGGGTTTACAGAAATGAACTTAGACTCAAATAATAGCACAAATAATAGAGCAAGAGCTCTACATTGTCTTTCTGCAGCTTTTCATCTCCACAGAGTGTTGTCTTTCCAGACAAAAAATATCTGGCCTGGGGCAATTGCAAAAGTAAGTGTGAGAAAGAGTATTATCAAATATATACCTTTTATATTAATTATTAGATATAGTGAGACGTTCTCTTAAGAAATTAATGTCATATTCTGTCCTCACTGAAACTCAGTGTCTTCCCACTAATTACAACCATGCCTGAATGTAAAGAAGAGTCAGTAATTTGACTGCTTCCTTTTCCCCAGAGAAGTTGTTCCCAGTTTTCTCTTGTGCTTCCTCTGTGATCTCCAGAAGGGCTCATGAGCTCATAGGTTCATGAGCCAAGTATGCTGCTTCCACTTGGGGATCAAGAAATGTACGTTTTCTACCAGAGGCAGTATCCTTGGTGCCTTCTCCCCCAACTGATCTTGCACCCCTCCACCTACAGCTATTCCCATTGACCTTGTGAATGGCAAGCAGACAGGATGCCCAGAGGACTTGGTTTGCATAAGCACTGGCGTTGTGACTCCTGGCAGAAAGGTAAATGGGCTCTGTGGGCAACTGAGCTCAGCCCGAGTGCAGCCTGCTTGTAAAAGCTGTACAGATAGCTCATGCTGTGCCTTGGCAGAGACCTGGGGGATTCACAGCTCCTTTGGAAGTGGTTGTTGGTTTTTTTTTAAAGCTAAAATCTAGGAGCAGTCTTCCTGCTTCATATCCTCACCTGTAAAAAAGGGATACTTACTCCACCTCAGAAAGGCACAGCAAATTGAGACAGGGTACCTCTACTGTAAGTTAGACATTTAAATGGTCAGATCAGTCATTCCCTGGCAGAGCCTATTTCTCTCCACTGAGTATAAAGGGATTCTAGCATGACTAGCTCAGGCTTAGACATCTATCTTTTTGACATTTAACTTAGGCAAGTGACTCCTGGGCCAAGGATGCTAAAAAATCATGGTAATGAGTCACAGCAAATAACTGGGGAAGAAAAATTTCATCTGAGTTCCACCAAAGGGCACATTTTGATCCAAATAATTTCTTTCAGATTTGAGCTGCAACTTCTGTTCTGTTTGGTCAGAATACAGCATCATCAGAGTACAGAAGTGGACATTGAACAAATGGAAGGAATTAAGAACAGATTTGATGCCAAGTTCATTAAAGTCTCTGAATTGTGAAAAGAAATATTCATCTCTGCTTGCTTTCCATTTTTTTCTCATTTCTATTTCTCTTTCCTGTGCTGTTTCTTATATTATAATAAATAATTGTTTTTACTTAGTTACAAGACATTCTATATTGGTCTTTGAAAAGTAAAACCAAGAAGCTAATAATAATTGCATTATCTGGAGCAAAACAGCCGTTTGAAAAGTCTGAGAGAAAAAATACAAGTAAAGGTTATTTGTAGACATGGAAGAACCTGCATGCTTTTCTATATATTGTATAACCCAATATCACAGACTCTGAAAAATTTTTACTTACTAATTGTGTAAGTCATAAGTTATTTCTTCAGGGGAAATGTTGTCAATCGTGATGTATTAGATAAGCTGAGGTGAAAACTGCAGGCTGATTGAGCTCAACATGTTCCTCATCAGACTGTTCTTATTCTTTAATGCTTATTGCTGTGTATTATGAGAATGAGGAAGCAGCTGTGGAAACAAAATGGGTCACAGAAGTATTTCAACTGGGGACAAAGGAACCGAACATCTCATGTGCAGGAAGAACCACCAGGCTGCGGGTAGGGAGGAAGCATCATTTTACTTGATTATTTTTTTTTCTTGTGCAGAAGAAGGAGGCACATTAAACTTGTGTAAGGATTAAAGGAGTGAGATGTTCAATGTCTTGAGTGGAAAGAATGAACCTGGGGGACACAGACAAAATCCAACAGAAATTTCATATAATGCTCAAGTACTGCAAGGTTTAATTGAAGGGAATGTCTGTCAAATCCAACCTCTTGATAGGCTTCAATTTAAGGATCACATTCATGATTTAATATAAAAATTATTTTTAAGTAAATCACTCTATATTTTTATCACATATATAAAATGACCTGAGACATTTAGTGAGGTCGGGAAAAAAAGCTATTTAAGTTAGAGGACAATGTTGTCACAAGAAGAAATTGATGTAAATTAGATGATAGAAATCAATTTAAGCTAAAAATGAGATGGATTCTATCCATCAAAGCAGTTACATTCTAAGCTAGCCTTCTGGGAGAACAGAGGCAAAAATCCTAGCCCGTTTAAAGATAATACCTTTTAAAAAGGATTATATGATGCCATTGTCTATGGTGGAGATTAGACTAAATGACCCAAGAGGCCCTATACCTGTCCTGTTGTCTGATGTTCTTAAATACAATAGCGCATGCATGCTCAATTCCAAGTGGAGCTGCTCTTTTTCAACCAGTGGTACAGTGAAATGTCTATATTTTTCATTTTTTTCTATTTCTGAGGAAAAGATAAAGGACTTACTTTGGGGAGCCAAGTGAAACAACAACAAGGAAAATGTCTGGTGTGCTGATATGATGACATATGCATGTGGTTTCACGCAGTAATGTGTAGTTCTACGTGATGGAAGGCTGTAGGTTGTCATGTTAAATGTGATGGTATTGATTAAAGATAACAAGTGGAAAAATGTACTTCAGCCTTCATATGTTCAGGATGCTGGTTTCCTGCTGCTATAAAACAAATGAAAGATTTGGCTAGTTCTTGTAGACCTGAAATATTAGAGAGAAGTTTTCCAGTGCTAATTGGTGGATTTTACGTCTGGACTCCAGCCCCTCTCATTAAGCCATCTATCACTGTATGTCATGGACATGACTTCCTATAGCACTTTAAATGCCAGCCTTGTAATCATTTCCCTTATTCCCCTGACATACCTGATCTGCCAGCTGTAGCCTTCCTTTTGCTCTCCACTAAGGTTGTGAACAGTGCTAAGGGCAACATGGCTGGGTGCTGTGAAACTTTGGCAGGCAAAGGCTCCAATGGCAGCTCCTTACAGTTACCCTGATGTCAAACCCTACTGATGGCATCCCAAGCGGGGTTCAATTGCTGTGCAAAATTCAGCTGGGCTGAGATAGGAAAGCTAATCAACATAACTCAGCTTTGGAAATAATATGCCTCCTCCCATCTTTGACGTTCCCTTGACAGATGACACAAATGAGCAGTGGCCTCTGAATTGCGAAATAGCTCATTAGCAGCCCCAGATGGCATTATTTGTGCATACAGTGCTGCATGTTGCACTGTTACAGCTTGTGGTCTCAGAGTTAAATTCTGCACAGAAGGCACATAGTTGTATTGAAGAATGTGGAGTGCCCTGACAAAAAGTGTAACAGCTTCTTTCGGAACGCTGGATAAATTAGTTAATTAATAGGCCTTAAAAGTTAATAAAAATTGGTTCTCTAAGAAACAGCATAACTCCTGGCAGATGATTTATTTTTCTTGAATAATACTTAGTAACAGAATAGTGCATACACTTCCACCTTTACTTACAGTTAAAGCCCACCAACTTGTAGAATACAAGCTACATCTGAAGCATATTTTTAGTATTACTGCTTATTATTTTTCTTGCTATTTTTCATAATTTAAATTTCTGAAATTTAGTAATCTTTCCAGCCATGGGAGTGAAAATAATAATAATACAAATATTAACTTTACAGCCTTTGGTTTTTTAAATACTAATCTAGGGATTCTTCTTTTCTACTTTTGGATTTTGAAAACTTCGTGATTCTTTTTTTCTCTACAAACATGAGGCATGAGAAATAGACTGTTTTTAAATGAAAGCACAGATTCTCAAAAAATATTAAATACCATTAAATATCACAAATTAGGTCTTACTCTAAAATTACTCAGATACACTTCAACTAGTTTGGGATCGAAATCACTAACACATCTCTGTCACAAGCTTATTGCACATATTTCTTCTACAAGGTGGCCACTAACATATAGTGAAATAACCTTTCATATAGACTATTGCTGACCTCAACACAACAGTAGAAGTTTAGTTAGTTATATGTACAAAATTGCCTCAGTATTTCAACATAGCTGGCATACAAGTCTGTGCAAAACAAATATTCTGAATAAAATCGCAAAACTTCAACACATTTTTTTATTATTATAAGGCTATCTTGAGAAGTCTTTTATTAAGAAAAGAATTTGATGCAAAATTTTGTTTCCTTCTACATTTTTTTCAGATTTCTTCATAAGATACAGGACCTCCTCAGCCTTCTTCCTCTGCTGGTTAGGCACTCATGTGGTGGTCCAATGTTTAAATTAAAGCAGGGATTTGACTATCGACTTTTCCAATGTTGTGGGTGCATGATGTAATCAGGAGAATATAATCTGGATTGCTTTCTGATGTTTTTTCTACCCATAAACACCCTTCTGAATTCAAATATTCTTTTCAGAACAGTTTCAGCCTCAAAAAATTGGTATTTTCCAATTTAAAAAATGTGACATGCCTGATATGATTATTCCATAGACAGCACAAATGTTCTAAATTATGCAGCCATAGAAATTATACTATTGGTCTTATATTTTAGTCCACTGTTTGTAGGCTGTTAAAAAAAATTAAAAGGAAAAAGCTGATCAGAGTATAACTGCTTTAAAAAATAACTGCTTTAAAAATATAAACGCCATAAATGCATACAGATGCATTAAATATTATACATTTTATAGACACAAATATTCTACCATAATGTAAATTTAGAGTTTCTAAAAATCCTACATCGCACATAGTTTCCCCACTGGAAAGATGATACTAAAGAACATGTGACAAGTTTTTAGACATTATCAATGAGTACTCATAACATTTCATAGCATTGAAGAACTCAGTCACAGTGAGATTGAAAAGCGATATAGAAGTTGATATAGAACTGATTCATTTTCAAGTAACTGTAATTATAAATTTACCCACTTGTAACTTTAACTGGGAAACTCAGATTAGCATCACTTATTTAATTCAACTGTAAATCTCAATAAATGCATCACATTTGATTTATTTTTTTTTTAAATGGTTTTTACTTGCATGAATAAAGGATATAAAACACATATTTTCTTATGAAGCAAGACATGGAAGAGAAAGCTTTACCAGAAAAAAAAAATTCCATGGATCAGAGTTACATTTCTTACTGATTTACTGTCAGATTTTGTTAACCTAAATTTCTTCTAAGCAAAAAGACGCTACTGTGTTAATTGCAGATCTTGGCAAATGTCTGCCTTTTGCAAACAAAACTCCCTGATTTCATATAAAGGGTTTGCCTTAAACTTTTACTGTTCCAAGTTTCCAATACTCCTTAGCAGGCAAAAAGCAATTACTTTAATGTACAGTTATTAGTCTTAATAAAAGCATAGTGAGAAAGTACAGAGTGAAAAATATTTTAGCTCATTGTATTTTCTGCAGAATATTAAATGTTACATTATTTATTGGGGAAAAAAAAAAAAGAAGCATCAATTGTTTAAATGAAGTCTGAAAAGATCCCAAAGACATTTGGTGTGCTTAAGTGCTTTATGTTTGCATTATTGCTTGAAAATGTTCTTGAGTTTCCTTCAGTAAGTGCTTATCATGAACATCTGCTTCTATGAAGTTACAAGCTCTATCTTAACTTGCAAATGCCTGGCAGTGTGACATCTAATATTTGGCAGGCAGGGGGGTGGAGGTGAAGTGCCCTTGCAGTGCACTGGAAATATCAACATAACTCTTCTGGCTTAGCTACTAAGAGTATCAATAGCAGAGACCATGTTTTTAAATGAAAAATTAAAAGACTGGTTCAGTTTAAAGCATACTTACAGCATCTCAGATCCAAAGTAGCCATCAGGATTAAGCATTCTGAACGTGAAGCTACACGCAACACCCCATCTGAAAGTTTGTCCAACCAAACTTTGTTCACCCTCTCTTCGCCTGTGCTCACTTCCCTCCCTTGCCAACCTGTTTCTTCTGTTGCACTGGCTTTAGTAGATCGCTGGTCCTTTCTTCACTGAACAAATTCAGCTCATTAATGCTGAGGAAAACTGATCCTTTTTATTTATTTATGTATTGCCGGGGCAGTTTTCTTCTTGGTTAGTGAGCTGAATCCTATTATTGAGAACTAACTGACCACTTAACAGTTAATTTTAACTCACGAGGCTCCAGGCTAGGCTCCAGGCAGTAGGAAGTGCCACAACCGTGACAGCCTCAATTAGAGTTAACCTCCGTTAGCGGGCATCTGACCTAACGAACCCTTCCCTAAGAGTTAGGATGTGGGGTGAAAGGGTAAACCAGGACGAAACAAACACCTATCCTTCCCCTCCTCTTCAGGTTGTTTCTCTCATGCCAAGTGAGTCTGAACCAGTTTAGGTATCAAATCCTGACCTGCTGCAGTTCATAAGCAAGCAGGTAAGCTTTTAATTAAATATGTAAGGCTGCAAGCTGCAGTGGCTCCGGAGCTTCTCCTTTTTCTGTACAGTGCTGCTCTTCCAGAGCAGCAGTGAGGAAGATGGCTGGGAAATACCCACTTCAGCCAATCCAGGTCAGTTCACAAAAATATACCAGCTGACATTGTTTGCTCTAAACATGGTCTAAGATTCCTTTCTAATTAATAAAATAACAGTACCCTCTTCTGCTTATTAAATAAGTGATCAAAAATGGAAAATAATTCATTGGGAAAACAATAGCTAGTTTGTCACAAATAGCAAGCTTTTCTTAAAAGATACTTTGGAAATAGAATATCAAAAGCTCTGCAGTAAGTACTGCTAGCAGGTTGCGTTTCATTATTATTTTCATTTTACAGCACTAGAAGTACTGTAGCTATGTATAATACAAAGGGAACATGGTCACTGTCTAAAGTTGTTCTGCAGTCTCAAGATAACAATAAAATTTAATTAAATTTAACTCTAGTCTGGTATGTTGAATTGTGTAGGATGGATTTTTGGGAAGTAGGTATGTTTGCAGACTCTCTCTCATTACCACCACCTGGTATATGATGCATATTTTGGGGGGTTGTATGATGAGGGAAATACCATTGCCTTGAGCAACTCCTTCCCCATCCATATCATACCTGCCACAAGTGATGTTTTTGGACTCATGGCCACTTCCTTACCGTGCCTGGCAAACATCATTTGATGCTGAAGAAATAAACACTATGATGACTAGCTCCTTTCAGGAGCAAGAAGCACATTTCAAATTGTAAAAGATGAGAAGTTATTTTGTTCAGTATATAAAAATCAATATCGGTATTGTTTGTATCACAATGACCATAAAGAGATGCCTGCAGAGATCAGAACTGCAGCATGTCTGGAGGGCTGTGCATACAAAGGCAAGACCGACCTAACACACACATAAATACATGGGGTAGGTAAAATCCACATTCTCATGAAACACAGAGGAGCAAAGGTAGGATTCGTGTCCTTTAACTTTAGCTGTGCAAGAATTAGGTGTCTTCTCTGAGGCAGTTACTTGAATTCTCTTTACGGGTGGGTGGAATCCCCTTGAGAGTGAGTTAGTCCACTGTAAAATGAATCTCCAACACAGGTTAAATAATTCTCCCTATGGAGGCACCTGCTCTCTTCATTGCTTGTAAAGAAAGTCTAGTTTGCTAGCTTAGACTAGACAATTTCTGGACAACTAAGTGAAGTGAGCTGCGCACAAGTCAAAATACAAGGTGACAGAGCAAGTTCCTGCAGGAACAGGACCAGACACTGTGCCATGTCCAAGGTGTCAGATACATTTGCAGGAGAGTTTTTAAAAGTTAAAAAAAAAGTATGTAAAATAAAGCATTGCCAAGTACTCTTTCAGTTAGCATAGTGTGATAAATAACGATAAGTTTTCCAATGCAAAGCTACATAAAATGTCTTACATCTATAAGCTCTAATATTTCTGTAGCTGTCTTCATTGAGCCGCTCATGTTCACTCTTATTACATGCATGAGGAGTCTCACCTGGAAATTAAGTCAACCTCCTCAATCACAAATTATTGATCAGAGTCACTGCAGAGTAAATTTTGAAGAGGGAATTTCTTTAACACCAGCAAATGCCTTAGGGACATTATTGGTCTATGCCTTCCTTTCTCAAGACACTTTGTGTATGGAAAAGGGCTATGCTGTAGTGCTGATTCACAGCACAGACACTGGATGAAGATCCAAGTAGGTTTGTCCCAAGACTGCCTAAAATCAGACCTGGCCATGGACCTGGCCCTGAGAATCCTGCAATAAAATTGCTGTAGATGGAACCTTCTGACTGTTATTCCCTCAGCTAACAGTATGTGATTGACTGGCCTTTGATTCTTCAGCTTCTTGGAAAATCTAAAAATCCCACTATGTTTGGTCAAGCTGCTAAAATCCATAGCAACTGCTCAGTGAACTAAAAACTAAAGGAAAAAAAAAATCCCACATTTCTAGAGTGGATCAAGTATTTTAATGGTCTCAAGATTCCAAACGTTTTTT
Organism: Ciconia boyciana; assembly: GCF_034638445.1. Classification (NCBI taxonomy): domain Eukaryota; kingdom Metazoa; phylum Chordata; class Aves; order Ciconiiformes; family Ciconiidae; genus Ciconia; species Ciconia boyciana. The sequence continues at coordinate 35,973,336 of NC_132934.1, forward strand.
TACAAAAGATGGCAGGAGAAAGGGAAGGCCACAGGAAAATGCTGAATCTGCACTCTCAATAGGTGAAAATGTTTCCAGAGAGAAAGCTGTGTTCACATCTCCCTGCAAGCTCCCGTGAGCTGCGGAGTGCAGCACTGAAGACTGCACATCCTTTATCTTAACTATGTGTGCTATGCAGTTAGTAACAGAATGCATTGCTGATTCCTGGTAAATGTTCTGCACTGAGTTAATCCTTACCAAATAAAAGAATACAAAGGCAATATCCTTCCTTGCAAGAATCATCGAGTTTCTCTGTGGAACCAGGTAAAAGGAACACTATAGGTCTCCAGTCAAAACTCAGCCTAAAGCCACTGATCTATAAAAAGACATCTATGAAGGTGTTCAAGGTTTTAAACTGAGTAGACAGAGGACCGTCTGAGGAAAAGAATGAAAAAGTACTCCCTCTTACACAATGAAGCCCCAAAATCCCAACAGTGAAAAAGAGACAAAAAGGCTGCAAAAAGCACAAAACTGTGTTTGTGAGGAGGCAAGACAAAAACCTTAGAGTTTAAGTGCCAACAGAAAGAGGGTAGGAACTGTGAAGAAATATGTTATCCTCTGTTCAATTTCCTCTTGGATTCTAGGGAACATAATTTGTGCGTTCTTAGTAAACAAAGAAAGATTATGCCCCGAAGAAATAACTATCAATTTTTCCTCCCAGAGAAAAAAAGCCTATAGAACCCTAAATTCTGTCTAACCACATGGGTTAGACAAAACAAACAGAAAAACCTCTGAAGAACTCAAATAAAAATGAATGAATTATTACAGTTCTTATGTACATATAACATAGTAATAATATAGATCCATACATGTGGCTGCCTTTGCTAAAAGACAAGTTGTCAATGAATTGAAGTGTAAGACGTAGACTGAATAGGATTTAGAAAATTGCCTGTTCTATGCTTCCCTTGTACTGCAAAGTAGGTAACCAGAGTCCTAGAGGAGAAAATCCACTTGCTACAGAAGATAATGATTTAAGCAGAAACACTGTGTGGTCCTAAAGGCATTGACAGACAAATCACTGGAAAACACATTTGAAAAAACACCAAAAACTGAAAGAACAAAACCACTATCCCACCAGAAAGCTTAACAGCAATTGTTAGTCGTGCAAAATATGGCACACAGTTTCAAAACATTTTTGTTATCATAAGACAAAAAGAAATTTAAACCATGACAATATTATTTCTGATAGCCCTAAAAGTAAAAGAAGCATAGCCAATTGAACCTTTGTTATCCAGGAAAAATGCACATCTGGGCTATCAAACTGTCGAACATGTTTCAATGACACTATCATCAAAATTAATCTCTGTATGATCAGCTGAGTCTGAGTAATTTTTCCCCTTATATCTGTATTTTAACTCCTTGCAGTATGGGCATGAAATGAGAGGATGCACAATAATTAACTACCGTAATTTGTGTGCCTCTCTCTAATAAGACAGGAAAGTAGCTCTCTGTATTACAGCAGCTTTGATTACCAATCCAGTACTTCTGTGAAAAGTTTTCCAGGATATAGAAATCATTTAACAAAGTTTCAGACCAGAGTCCTCTATTTTGGTTCTGAATGTACGTGCCACTGGTCTTCTCCAGCACATATTGCTTTCAAACTTATTTGCAGGAAGGCTTTATGGTCAATAAAACAATGTTCTTCTCATTACTGTGAGGTTCATAGGGTGCCTGCCCTTGGTAAGATCTCTAACAGGATAAAGCTGCAAAAAGGGCCATCTGCCTTCAACAGTCCTTCTGATGATAGTGCTGGTAAAGTATGCTGTTACCATTAGTGGCCAGCTGGCCTCTTACATCATTATGTGTTACAAATGTTTTACAGCAAGACAATATAACATCAAATGACATTTTTAAAAAACCATAGCATGCTTTGAATTGTAAAAGCATCCTCACAGAGTGGGATTGGCTATGATCCTCAAAGCAGCCTATCCAGGTTCATATTTGTTTATGCAAGCCTTTTAATTCTAACTTTGGGTATATTTCCTCTTTCCAAAAATTTAATGGTTCCTTTCATGCATGGAAAAAAAAATGCTGATGGAAGAAAATGTCTAACAGAAGTTATATTTTGGATTAGAATACAAGAATTACTGCTCACAGGATTTGGCTCTTTGAGTCTTATTTTTCCTTAACGACATGTTACTCTTTGTTTATATGTCCTGATATGATAAACCTGTATACAACAAAGAAGAAGTAATCCTCACAGCATTAGAGGTTGACAGACGTTGTCTTACACTATCTACTAAAAAATCACATCTATCTCAAATAAAAAGGAAATATACTGTCATTTTTAGTTTCTGCTTTGGAATACTAGACAGCTAATTTGTAATCATAGCAAAGAAAGCCCTATCAGATAAGCAATGGAAAACTGGCCTTTGGGAAATTCCATATGAAATTTTTAAGTCATAAAAGAAATACAAGGAATATGCTAATTTCTCCTCCTCCCCCAACAAAAAATTATTTGTTGTTTTTCAACAAAGAAATTTTCAAGAAAATAATGCCTTTGAAATCAGCTGATCTGCAACCACATCAATAAATTCTGACAGAAAGAAGACTTTATAAAATGAGAGAGACAATTACCCTCAAAAAGTGTAAGAGAAAAGTAGTTTTACATTGTTTTGGAAGAAATTAAAAATTAATCTTGAGAAACCATAATTTCTTTCAAATTATAATATTGCTGCCCTAGGGAGAAAAGAAGACAATGGTTAAGGAAACAAAAAAGATAATTGAACTCACTTAATTTACTTCATAACACTGAATTTATTTTGTAATTGTTGACAAAACAGAGGAAATTTGGTGATTCCAGAAAAAAATCCTGACTGGGAAACAAACTAAGATTTTCTTAACAGTCAGGAAAAGAAATCCTACTTTGCACTAAAGAAATATTAAAGTTGTGCAGAGATTAGATATGGACTCAATATTTTAGCAAAGCTCTGTTTAAATTCTGAATAGGTGGCTGTCGTGGTTTAACCCCAGTCAGCAACTAAGCACCACACAGCCCCTTGCTCACCCTCCCCCTGCCCTGGTGGGATGGCGGAGAGAATCAGAAAAAAAGTAAAACCCATGAGTTGAGATAAAGACAGTTTAATAAGACAGCAAAGGAAGAAAAGATAATAATAATAATAATAATGATAAAAGAATATACAAAATAGCAATGCACAATGCAATTGCTCACCACCTGCTGACTGATATACCCAGCCCAACCCCAAGCAGTGATCACTGCCACATGGCGAACTCCCCCCAGTTTATATACTGAGCATGACCTCATATGGTATGGAATAGCCCTTTGGCCAGTTTGGGTCAGCTGTCCTGGCTGTGACCCCGCCCAGCTTCTTGTGCACCTGACACCTTGTCTTAGTATAAGCACTGCTCAGCAACATCTAAAACATCAGTGTGTTATCAACATTATTCTCATACTAAATCCAAAACACAGCACTATATCAGCTACTAGGAAGAAAATTAACTCTATCCCAGCCAAAATCAGGACAGTATCCACCACTTATTCTATACCATCTACATCATGCTGAGGTCCTACACTTTCCAATACATTCCAATTAATCACCACTGCTTTTCTTGTCTTTTGATATACACACACAGATATCATTCCCCTAGTCTATGGGAAATCCCTCCAAAGTGTCCGCTGAGTTAATTTAGTCCATGACTTTGGGCTCCATCTGTCATAACAGTCCTTCAGGACAAGAGAGATGGTGTGTGGTGTTGGATTGTTGCATGCTGAAGTCAGTTCTGGTTCCATCACTGCTGCACTTTGCTCGGTTTCATCAAAGTTCATTCTTCATTAATCTGGGTGATTCTTACTGAAATACCGTTGATACAGCATATAGCAACCACAGAAGTGATGACATACAGTATTAGATAGCAATTCACATCATACCATTTAGTTCATTGGCTATTCTCACCCAAAATCAAATCCCCTTGAGGTACACATTGGACTTCCCCATCCTTTTGCACTACCCACCAAGTGCACCCAGGTCCTTGAGCAAAAGCAATCCCACGAATGGGTTTGTCTTTGCCTGAAGCAGGAATAACCCAGACTGTCTTCCCCAGCATATTTTTTATGTGCATTACAGGGACTTTATCCTCTTATACAGTACGTAAAAGTTTTGATTGGGCAGGGCCAGCTCGATTGGAAGATCCCCTAATGTTGACTAACCAGGTGGCCTTTGCTAAATGTGTATCCCAATGTTTGAATGTCCCACCACCCATTGCTCTCAGTGTAGTCTTTAACAGTCCATTGTATCATTCGATTTTCCTGGAGGCTGGTGCATGACAGGGGATGTGATATACCCACTCAATGCCGTGCTCTTTGGCCCAGGTGTCTATGAGGTTGTTTCAGAAATGAGTCCCGTTGTCTGACTCAGTTCTTTCTGGGGTTCCACGTTGCCATACGACTTGCTTTTCAAGGCCCAGGATAGTGTTCCAGGTGGTGGCATGGGGCACAGGATATGTTTCCAGCCATCCGGTGGTTGCTTCCACCATTGGAAGCACATAGCACTTGCCTTGCAGGGTTTGTGGGACTGTGATATAATCAGTCTGCCAGGCTTCCCTGTATTTATATTTCAGCCATCGTCCTCCATACCACAGAGGCTTTAACCACTTGGCTTGCTTGATTGCAGCACATGTTTCACATTCATGGATAGTGAACGTGCAGTAGTGCCCATGGTCAAGTCCACCCCTCAATCACGAGCCCATCTCTATGTTGCTTCTCTTCCTTGATGGCCTGAGGTGTCATGGGCCCACTGAGCTATAAATAATTCACCCTTATGTTGCCAGTCCAGATCCACCTGGGCCACTTCCATCTTACCTGCCTGACCCACCTGCTGGTTGTTTTGATGTTCTTCAGTGGCCCAACTCTTGTGTACATGAGCATCTACGTGACGTACTTTTACAACCAGGTTTCCTACCCGGGCAGCAATATCTTGCCACAGTGCAGCAGCCCAGATGGGTTTGCCTCTGTGCTGCCAGTTGCTCTGCTTCCATTGCTGCAACCACCCCCACAGGGCATTTGCCACCATCCATGGGTCACTACAGAGATAGAGCACTGGCCACTTTTCTCGTCCAGCAATATCCAAAGCCAGCTGAATGGCTTTCACCTCTGTGAACTGACTCAATTCACCTTCTCCTTCAACGGTTTCTGCAACTTGTCATATAGGACTCCGTACAGCAGACTTCCACCTCCGATGCTTTCCTACAAAACAGCAGGACCCATCAGTGAACAGGGCATATTGCTTCTCATTTTCTGGTAGTTTATTATACAGTGGGACCTCCTCAGCACGCGTCACCTCCTCCTCTGAAAATATTCCAAAATCTTTGCCTTCTGGCTGGTCCATGATCACTTCCAAGATTCCTGGGTGACTGGGGTTTCCTGTTCGAGCCCATTGTGTGATCAGTGTGACCCACTCACTCCACGTAGCATCAGTTGCATGATGTGTAGAGGGGACCCTCCCTTTGAACATCCAGCCCAGCACCAGCAGTCGGGGTGCCAGGAGGAGCTGTGCTTCAGTACCAACCACTTCCGAAGTAGCTCAAAGCCTTTCATATGCTGCCAATATCTCTTTTTCAGTTGGAGTGTAGCGGGCCTTGGATCCTCTGTATCCCCGACTCCAAAACCCTAGGGGTCAACCTCGAGTCTCCCCTGGTGCTTTCTGCCACAGGCTCCAGGTAGGGCCATTCTCCCCAGCTGTGGTGTAGAGCACATGTTTTACAACTTGTCCTGCCCGGACTGGCCCAAGGGCTATTGCATGAACTATCTCCCATTTAGTTTGTTCAGAGGCTTGTCATTGCTCAGGGCCCCATTTTAAATCGTTCTTCTTCCAGGTCACTCAATAGAGAGGGCTTACAATCAGACTGTAATTTGGAATTTGTAATTTCTCCAAAAACCCACAACACCTAAGAAAGCTTGTGTTTCCTTTTTGCTAGTTGGTGGAGACATAGCTGCTATTTTGTTGATCACATCCATTGGGATCTGATGACGTCGGTCTTGCCATTTTATTCCTAAAAACCGGATCTCCTTACTTTGTTTTATGGAAAAACTGGCTTCCAGAAGGGTTTGGACTATTTTCTTCCCTTTCTCAAAAATGTCTTCTGCTATGTTGTCCCACACGATGATGTCATCAATGTATTGCAGGTGTTCTGGAGCCTTACCCTGTTCCACTGCAGTCTGGATCAGTCCATGGCAAATGGTAGGGCTGTGTTTCTACCCCTGGGGCAGTCAATTCCAAGTGTACTGAATGACCCTCCAGGTGAAAGCAAACTGTGGCCTGCACTCTGCTGCCAAAGGGATTGAGAAAAACACATTAGCGATATCAGTTGAGGCATACCACTTGGCTGCCTTTGACTCCAGTTCGCAATGAAGTTCCAGCATGTCCGGCACAGCAGCACTCAGGGGCGGTGTGACTTCATTGAGGCCACGATCGTCTACTGTTGGTCTCCCCTCTCCATTAGACTTTTGCACTGGCCATATGGGACTGTTAAAGGGTGAGCAAGTCTTACTGATCACTCCTTGGCTCTCCAGTTGACGAATCAGTTTATGGATGGGAACCAGGGAGTCTCGGTTGGTGCAGTATTACCACCACTGCACCGTTGTGGTAGCAACTGGCACCTGTTGTTCTTCGACCCTCAGCAACCACACAACAGAAGGGTCCTCCAAGAGACCAGGGTAAGGTAGACAGCTGTTTAATTTCCTCCGTCTCCAAGGCAGCTATACCAAAAGCCCACCGGTGCCCTTTTTGGTCCTTGAAATACCCTGTCCTGAGGTAGTCTTTGTCAAGGATGCACGGAGCCTCTGGGCCAGTCACAATGGGGTGCTTTTACCACTCATTCCCAGTTGGGCTCACTTCAGCCTCCAATATAGTTAGCTGTTGGGATCCCCCTGTCACTCCAGAAACACAGATGGCTTCTGACCCTTTATAGCTTGATGGCACTAGGGTATGCTGTGCACCGGTGTCCACTAAAACCTTATAATCCTGTGGGTCTGATGTGCCAAGCCATCAAATCCACACAGTCCAGTAAACCCAATTGTCCCTTTCTTTCACCTGGTTAGAGGCAGGGCCCCTCTAGTACTGGTCATAGTATTGGTTACTCACTTCTTGTAGATATGAGTCAGGACTCCCTTCATTAAGATCAGAAGTAAGATCAGACCTTCTACTCTGTCTGGGGAACTGCCCACTGGAAACCGGAACAGCAATTTTCCTGGAAGAACCCCCTTTTGTGATTGTTTTTCCTTGCAACTCACATACCTGTGCCTCTAGGGTCGAGGTAGGTTTTCCATCCCACTTCCTCATGTCCTCTCCATGGTCACGTAGGTAAAACCACATGGTGGCTCATGGTGTATACACACTGTATTCTCTCTCTTGAGCAGAAGAACGCTTACTCCTAATAGCTGAGATACTGATTCATACAGGTGGGGAGCAGGACATATCATCTTTGAATTGCTGGAACTCCTGGGACAGTTTCTCGGCTAGCATGTCCAGCAGTTTCTCCACAGCCGAGACACAGGCCCATAGCAAGGAAGAGAGACTTTCTCCGTATTGCTGGAGTTGGCCAGCCAATTCATCCACTATCTGTCCCTCTCGGTCTTTCCAGGTCGTTACTGCCAATAAGTTGTCATATGACAATGGTGCGCTCCATGCGAACTTCTGTCACATGGGTCACATGTACTTGACTTCATCTAGATCTGTGGATAACTGCTTGTTGTTCAGGTCATCATAAATCACCTCCAGCACAGCTAATTCCCTCAGGTACTGGATACCTCTCTCCATGGTGGTCCACTTGCCTGGGTGACTTGAAGGGATACCTTTCCTTCATGCCTGACAGGAGTCATCTCCAGAAGCTGAGGGCTTTTGCCCCTTTTCCAATTGCTTTGTCAATGCCCCCTTCCCTAGAAAGGGATCCCAGCTGCTTGGCTTCCTTACCCTTTAATTTCAGGCTACTGGCCCCATTATCCCAGCAGCCAGGTGACAATGTGCTCACCTGGACGACAGCTGAAATCCTTTCACATATCTCGCAGCTCATTCAGAGATAGAGATCACATGGTTACCATCTCATTTATGAGTTCTTCCTCTCCCTCCAAGGAAGAGGAGGAACTCTCCCGCTGAGTTCTTCCTTGGGGGGAAGTGGGCAATTCTTCCTCTTCCTCCTCCTGTTCTCATGATGGCCCTGTTTTAGAGTAGTCTGCCTCCTCACGGGTGAGGCAGTATGCTTCTTCCTCCTGCTTCCTCTTAGGAGAAGCTTCTTCATCCCTTACTAAATGAGCTGACTTTCGCTTCCAAGATTTCTTCTTGTGTATGGGGGCAACTGACACTGGCACAGGTTGGCTGTCTGCTTCAGCTGCAGTGCCTGTTGCGGGGGTTGGAGTAGCCACAGTGTTCTTCAATAGTTGTTTAACCCTAAGCAAGACCTGACACACATTCAGGACACATAGCAATAGAAACTTGCTGGTTTGAACATCCCAAGGATAGTCAAAATTCTCAAGAGCTATTATAATTAGCCTGGAGGAGAAGGGGAAGGTGGAGAAAGGTGTCTCCCCCATACGATGGCTCTCTGAGGAGAAAAAGTAAAAAGTGTAATTATTAATAATTTCCGATAGATGGCTGCCGAAGAACAGAGGTGATGGCAATGCTGAGTACAACTACCAGATTGGTCTAATGACCAATAATTTTATCATACCATAAGCCAGTGTTATACAGTACAGCAAAGCGATAACCTTAATCCACCTCCCAGAGGTGATAAAGAGTTTGTGATCAATATTATTTTTTAATAGAAGACACTCATTCGTGGCTACTCAAACAATCGAGACATCCTTGAGTGTCCCGTAAGTGCATGAGTCATTACGCTGCTGATTACTTTGAATATCTGAGGCTGCTCTCCCTGTTTAAATGACACTGAAGTTCCTTGAGGAAGTGTCTCTATGTAAGAGAGCAAATATATGGGCAAATATATGCAGCCACTTTACTCCATTGTGATAAATTTTAGAGATCATTGTAATTTATTTCTTTTCAGAAGAGCCTATAATGCAGTAGGTAGCATTCAGATATTAAAAAAGGCACATTCACAGCTTATTTGTTTTTCCACTCTAAAAATCTCTACGATTCTATGTCTGGAAATAATGGCAGATGTAATGAAGCCAGCTTTTCTTTGAAGAATATCCCGGCTGGGCAGAGATTTCATTTTATTGTTATTTTTGCTTTGTTGTTTAAATAATGCTCTCACTGCTAAAGAGAAAAATAGAGGTTGAAATGGAAGGAGGGATACCTCTGGCAAGAAGAAAATTACCAAGAAATACTAATATCCCAGAGATTCCTTGTAAAGTCTACAAAACCCTCACTTACAGGGGCACAGAAAAATATAGTCCATTAAGAGTCAAACAACCAATTAGAAACAAAGTGTTCTGGAAATGCTGTGAAATGATGGTGAGGTGTTTTCCATTTTTTGATACAGTATAGCTGATGGGAAATTCAGGACTTTCACTGTGCTCACATGAAGCAAAACCAACCCTGGAGTCATATTCAGTATGGCATGCTGGACAAAACCAGACCACAAGCCTGGGCTCTGCCGCACGCTTCTTGCAGCACCTGTGTAACTTTATTTTTTAAGTGAAAATCTTTCAGTTCTCCAGGCATGCATTCAACCTTACAGTCAAAGAAAATGCACTTTTGTTTTGTGGTGAACATTGAAGGTTCTTTAAAAGCCATGGAACTGTGGCAGTCCTGAGGAAATGCCCCAGTTTGTCTTGTTTGTGGTCCTGGTCAATGGTGACAGGAACAAAAACTGTTCCCTGTGCTGCCATTGCACTATAATAGGAGGGGGTTTGAGCAATAATAGTCCCTTGTATGCCTTTGTCCTCTAAAAACAAGTTTATTTTCATTTCATGCAGGTACACGGAAACCAACTCAAACAAGGGACAAGCTCAAACAACTTTATTTCACAAAACAGCCAAAACCACACAACAGAAACCAATGAGAAACAGGGGTAGACCAAAATAAATCAACACTCTGATAATTATAGATGTCACGGAGGTACACTAAAACTAACTCAAATGAGGGACAAGCTCAAACAACTTTATTTCACAAAACAGCCAAAACCACACAACAGAAACCAATGAGAAACAGGGGTAGACCAAAACCAATCAACACCCCAATAACATTTAGCATATAACAGTTTCGAGGTGTCAGTCAGGGTGTTGTTACCACATGGCAAGAATTCCACACAAGAATGGTGACCCAAAGTGCGCATCCACTCACTCACAAAGGGGGAAACGCTCTCTCTCTCGTGGGTACCCAGAAGATATAATCCCTCACCTGGAGGGGGGAGGCAGGGTGAGGGCTCACTCAAGGACATACGTCCAGAAGAAATCACTCACCACAGGAGGCGAGGGCACTCAGTCCCGGGAAGTTTCCTCAGGCAGCATCCCGACCCAAGGGCAGAGGTCCCGAACTCAGGCCCGCTGCTCTGAGAAGACTACACTCAAAGGGGGTCTCCAGCAGTGCCCCCTTTGTACCCTGGGTCGGATTTGAGCTGTGGTCATAATTGGTCATGGTCTAGAAGCTTCTCCAAGCCAAGGCGCCTCACTGGCTGTGGACCCCGTCTGGTGACCAAGGGGTCCCGCCTCTCCTGCTGCCCCTCCCGCGGAGTGTGCGTGCCTGGGCACCGCACAGCACAACAGGCGCGAAAATGAGGCATGGAAAGCCAGTGATCACCATGCCAAAAGCCCCAGCTTTATTGGGGGGGGGGAAGGGTGAAGCATACCTGTGACAGGAGTACACGTGACTACTGATTCAATTTCATAATACATACACCACGAGAAACTGTCCTCCTCTGATATGTTTTACTCCTGCTCCCCATACTTTGATTTTTTTTTCTTTTTTAGTTTATTTGTTATTACTGAACTGAATCAGCTCACATATAGGGATCAGACAAGGTCCAGTGCTGTATGTGAGGAAGCAGCGGCAATAAATGGGGATGAGGGGATGGCATCAGTTATTTCTCCTATTCATATTCATCATTCTACTTATTCTCTAGGTTTCTAGACTTTTAATCGAAGAGGAGCTTGCCCTTCCTTCTGTATCATACAAACCACAGACTATAGAAGCTGACCCAGAAATTTCTGAGTCAGGTATTAGTTTCTTATTGATTTGCTGCATGTGCAACTGAAAGATATGCTAAAGATATCTGGTATTGATTAAAACATGTCAAGTGTTAAAATGAAATTATTCTGGCATGAAGTCTATGTTCTCTATTCCTGGTGTGAACTTACCATCAGCTTTCAGCATTCAACTTAGGGGTTTTGCCTTGTTAGATTGCAGTACTCTATACTTTTCACATCACCCAGTCACGCAGATTTCTCTAAAAACCTGACCTGTTGATGCGAGTATCCAGCTGTTGGTGGAAGGAAAGCTGTCTTCACATATTTTACAAGGGACATTTTCACACTTTCTGCAGACCTTTAACAAACATATTGATTACGTTCAAACCAGTTACAGACCCAAACACAACCCATTAGAAAGCTCCCTTATTGGTGATTACTTTTGTGAGATCTCCAGTCAGTATAATTTGTTTAAATGTGTTTTTTTTCATGTTAATACTCAATGGAACGCTGTGTTATGCTAATGAAAATTTCTTACTAGTGTCTGTTATTTCAAAGCAGTTGTCTAGTAACCAAACTTATCATCTCGTAAACATGTATTTCAAAGCTAATTATAAGAGAAACATAAAGAATCCTAATAGTTGTCCAACTTATTCTGTAAGGTATTCATCAGGTTTATGAGCATGCTTATGAAAAACACTGAATGCTTTTGATTCCTGGAGATACACATATCCATGTCAGATCAGAAGCATTTTGAACAGGTGTTCATTTGCTTACGCTAGCATAAGAGTTTGCTTGCAAACTTTTGTGCTACAAACCAACTGTAAGCTTAAATAGTGCATGTTCTTGCCATGCCAAAGGTAGAGGTTTGCAGCTTTTTGAATTCTAATGAAAATCTTGCAAATAAATCCAACGTACCACCAGCAACTCCTAAACAGATCAGAATATATTTCTGCAGTGTAAAATGTCTCTGCAACATTCACTACTGAAGAAATGGAGGAGGAAATGTTTGGAAAGCTACTTCTCTTTAAGGCAAGAGTGACTTCAGCACTGCTTTTTGCTGAACTTTGCTTTTAGTTACATTTTCAATTACAATGTTGCACTTGAAAACGTGTGTGTTCCCTTTATACTGGTACCCCTTTATGGCATATAAGAGAAGAGACTGACATAACTTGACACAATGATTTTCAGCCCCTTATGGAAACTGACATCTTTTAATTCAGAAAAACAAAAATATTGCAGGGTGCTGACAAAAATGAAGTAAAAAAGAAAAGAAACAGATTCACATCACTACCCACTCCAAATAATCTATGTTCACCAGCTGAAACTTTTTAGATATGAGTTTGCAACAAGTCATATACCCATCAAAATCCTGTCTTGAAGCATTTATAGTTAATATGAACATATTGATACAATATTAAATGTAACTAGACAGATAAGTAGAATGTGAAAAGCTACACCCTCCAAATTCAGGAAGTTGTTCTTTCCAGGAGACATGGGTCATCTGTGGAAAGTATAGAACAGTAAACCTGGGAAAGTCTCTAAGAAGGGGATGATCTCTTCTACCACTGAGAGACAGCATTACTTGCAAATCCCCCAATTTTTCAGAACATTGAAATTAGCTGATTTAGTTGAGATTCAAAAACTGCCAGAAGCAAAAAGAAGAGATACAAAACAGAAGACATAGGGAAGCATCTATGGAGGAAAGAGACAAGAAAGAATATCCCATGAAGAGCAACAGGAAATATAGCTAGAGCCTTAAGGCCTAGGAGAGGGATAGAAATTAAAAGATCCTCTTTTTTTTTTTTTTTTTTTTTTTTGCAGGACATGCTTTTCCAAAGATAGAAAACCATCTAGGACATGCTGGATGATTTCATGAGAGCTCTGCAAAGCTCTGGTTATAATCCTCTGCTTTTTCCTCTTACTTTTCACCATAAGTAAATAAATAAATAAATAAATCTTTGCAGGTTGCAAAGGAGGGTAATCCCTCAAACACCTTCCAGACACCTTGCATCTCAAAGTCATTACAGGTTATCAATCACATACAGCACACTGTGCGTCACCCCGGCTTTCTTGTTCCACACAGATATGGTAACTTTGCAATGATATTCGGGCACCACCCTTTTCTACAAATTATAATGGCACTGTTAAAGATAGGTATCTCCTTTATGTGACAGCTTCAGGTACACAGGCACAAACCCAGATCTCTGAGCAGTGCGTGGGGAAATTATGGCCGATGTCTATGCTAGTAAATCAAACAAGTTGAGGCAAATTATCCTGCCCTAATGACAACTGCCTCAGAAGGGCTGTAGCCACACAGCCACAATCTCCTACCTTTCCCCTGAGAAAGTGTAGACATCCAAATGGCCCCTACTGTTCTTAAATCCCAAGTTGTGCTCAAAAATTGCTCACTCCAAAACTGTGCCAAGGCTTATGCTAACGGTGTCACTGTAAGGATGGTTTGGGGCCATTACTCAGCCCTAACCCTCATCCTGTTTAGATTACCAGAGCAGATATGACTGTAGCATACTTTGAGGCCACTCGGCAAAACCCTGAGCTAAATTTTAAAACCAAGGTGTCACAGTATTAAAGTGAAAATAAACATATAAATGATGAGGCTACTTGTGAGGGAAGAAGAGAGATTTGTACACATCACTTAGTCTGGCTGTTAGCACCACTAGTTTAGATCAATAAAATCTATTCTCTTATTACATCTGTGGTTAGCCTTACATCTTCCCTTTCCAGAGGGAAAAAAATGCACCATCTGTTATACTGCATCTCAGCTCTCTATCAGTCCCTAGGCTGATTTCCTTGCCTTGTAGATCTCTGAAGAGAGATGGTTGCAGACTTAGGTTATTCTAGTACTCTAGTCAGCACTTTCCCACGATGTTGTTTGGATCTGTGGCTCCTCTGCAGCCATGTCTTCCTATCTGCCTGTGGAGGAAGCTCAGGATATCTATCTTTTTTCTACAGGCTGGCCCTCGTCAAGCCACAACCTTCCAGAAAATATGCATATCCTCACTAGAGAGGACAATTTTGGTGCCTGTGCTCTGTCATTATGCTCGCAGACATTGTCTTGTGGCTAGGAAGGCATTGAAGTCATGTGATCCTTCATCAGAATATACATTTTGCATTTGCTGTCTCAATTTGTTTACATCAATTCACACTTGCCGTTTTCAGCATGGTATGCTAGGTCCAGAGGCAGTCCAACTTTCAGTCTCTGCTGCTAGCTCCTTCCTTTACCTAATACTGCTTTTGGCACTTGCCTGATCATAATATCTAAGTCAATTTATTAACCTGGCAAGGTATTATCTATCTTTTTCTTTGTTAGATTAGTTTTCCAACCAGATGAATGCCAGGTCAGGCACCATAGCAGTGGCAGGAGTGCGGATCAGTGAAGAGCAGGGAAGGGAAGGAGCATTAAGAAGGACAGGAGGTAGGAAATAGGAAGATCTTCCCCTTTTGGTTGTGGGGAATTGTTAATTCAGTATTACGTACTATGCTGTGTTAAGAAATTGCATTTATAGGTTCAAGGGAAGACTGCCATTCCTTGCCTATTAGCTTATTCTGCATTTCTAAGGATCCTTTTGAAAATTTCAACACTTTTTTTTTTTTCATAATACTGAAAGACTATGTGTCTTAGGTTCTAAATAATATGCCTAAATCACACATTTTTTTCAGAATATTTAATCTAGTGGAAATCTAATTGTAACCCTTTACTTGTCATTATCATAGCAGGGATGCCATATCTAACAAATACAGATCTTATGCGATTACACGTCTGAGAGTCTTTTTCTGTGATAATGATGTTTCTTGATGGTGAAAATAAGAAGCTAAAAATGGTATGCAATTTTTTCTTCAGTGTATACAAATAAATGTGTGCCAGTCCTGGACAGGAGAACCACAGTTTCATTAAACTTACCTACCTGCATAATAGTGGACTAGTAATTTTTTGCCATTTCATTCATATTTTTTAACAACACCAATGTTTTTAGCTCATAATTTTCTGTATGGCACTTTTCAACTTTGGGGAATTTTTCTTTCCTTGCTATGTCTTCATTTCTTTTGCTTTAATTTCTATTTTTCTACATTTTTCTTTTTGTCTTCATGGTCTTGGCACATCTTATACATGGCACCTCTTTCAGGGACTCCTGGGAGGCAAACACACTTTACTTCACTATATCTCCAATACAGACATTTTCATCTGAACTGGTCCTCTAGAATCCATTTACAGTTAATGGAGAGAAACAGGCATATCCTTTCATATAACCTCAGCCATTGTTATAACTACAGTGCCAATACCCATCTCACAAGTAATCAAAATTTCAGTTGTGTTCCAGTTTGCATGCCAACTAATGATATATCCATCAGGTATTCTTACACACAGTTTCTCTTCTTTTGCAAATTTGTTTGTTTGTTTGTTTGTTTCTCCAGTTCTGTTCAAGGTCTGGACAATGCTTAATATGTGTTTTCTTCCACACCTTCTGCTGTCTTCCATGTTGCCTCCCTATGTAGTCTTCTCCTTTGTTTTGTTGACTATTCTTATGATTTTGCTCTTTGGTAACACAGCTGTGTCACACAATCTGGTCTGTCTCTGCTCTGTAGTCTGGCAAACTCTCAGGAGTTTTCTGTGTTTAATTCATTATTTTATAACAGTATTTTTTCGGTTGCTGGTCCTCATTTTACCCGATGTCAGATTCCACAATACTCTACAGACTGCACATTTGGCTTTACAGACTGAAGTCTGTTATAAATGTCCTCAGGATTGCTCCATCATTTCATTCTTTCACACAAAGCTAACAACTTCCAAAAGTTCATTGTTGTAGGTGTGCAATATGCTTTTGATATTATGTCATTTAGTGCCATCCTAGCTTGCTATTCGCATGTGCTTTATTATTAAAGAAGTCTAGAGTTTCTGCACCAGCAATATTAAAATAAAAATCTTCTGGCAGCATTCACTTTCATGAAGAGACAGAACTCTCTTTTGAACCTCTTCCAATTTTTGCAGAAGAAAGAGTTTTATTCTTGATACCAGGTGTTCTTGTGTCTGGTTAAAGAAAGCTGTGGATCGGCATTAAAACTCTGAGGTATCTTCCTTGCAATGGAAGATAAACAAAGCAGCAATGAAGGGGACAGAGGCAGGGAGAGTGACCTCTGTGTTGTTTAACACCTATCATCAGCTCAAAGTGCAGCTGCCTCAAACCAGTATGTTTCATTTCCCTCAGAGAAACTATGCAGGATATCTTTACCATAGTGGCATTTCTTATACCAGTTTGGCTGCTGTCTGAAATGAGAAATAAAAAGATATAAGCTCTATCACATCTCCAATCCAATGTTCAAACCACAATGGTGTTGAAATGGTTGTCTGAGCCAGAATTTATCCAGTCAGCTTCCTGGAGACACTGCCTGCTGCCCTGGGCATCATGACTTCAGCCCTGTCCTAAATCCCTGTGTTGTGAAGATACTGTACATCACCGAAAGCTCACAGTTTTGGGAAAGAATAAAGATTTCAGAGCCCTGGCCAGAATGCCCCCCAGGAGGTAACTTCCCCCTTTGCTTTGCAACAAAAAAAATTACAACCTGAATGTTCTGGTTGACTTAGGTCAAGGTCAGATTTCTGAGGGGAGCTAGGAAGAGTAAGGGTCTTGCCACCTAACACCACACATTGAACCTCCCCTACCCCCTCCCCACTACTCTTTCATCAGTCAGCTGTTTTCAGTTTTGGGATGGCATCGGAGAGATGTGGCCCCTCAGAGAGCCCAGTTTCAGACAGTGTATCATAGTGTGCAGTACATTAAATGTGTTCCCTCAGTTTGTGTCCTTTCTGTGCTACAGTGTTCCTGCCTGCTGTGCTGTCCTTGAAATGCAATGTGAAATTAGCTCTCAATAGTGCAGCATGGCAGAAATCAATAACAGAATTATGCCAACGTGTAGGACGGGCTGCTAAACCCTGGCAGCCCCGGCAGCATTTCAATGCACATCGTGACAAACGCTGAACTCTGGAAAAGAGAGGTGTCTCTCTTGTTAACTGCTGTGGTTCTGGCTGATGTGTTCCCAGAATGGCTGAGATATTGGAAAAGTACTGAAATACATCACCTGGTGATTTCTAGCTTTTATAAGTACATTTCCTGACTATGTAAGCAGACTTTAACTCACTGAGAATACAAGCCTCTTTATTACTACACTGAAAATGATCAGATAAAAGCTTCTAGAGATAAATATTTTGGAGTATGTTTGTGTGTTCCTTCAAGGAAGCAGAATAATCTGTCACAGTAGATGAAACTTCAATCAGATTTGATGGCTCTTACATCAATTTACTAGGTAATCTGATTAAAGCCTCAAAGTCTTCTCACTATGATACTTAATGACTTGTCCTGGGAAGAATGTAATACTGTCTAAAATGATGTGATTAGGATTTGTGGTTCTTTCTGGCTTCAAAATCCTCGAGGTGCATGAATAAAGATGAATTTTAGTGATATAGGTAATAGAAAATAATAATGAAGTTATTTGATACTTCTGTGTTATTGTAGCTACAGAGAGATACAAAACTTAGCAGAACAGGTTGTTTTCAGGGGAATTAATTCTATAAAAAAGAAATAAATGTTTTAATTGTAATGCAGTGGGCCAAATACTGTTCTGGCAAGAATCCTTTGAGCCAGATCCCTGACCCTTCTCCAGTAATTTTGTGCCATAAAAAATGCACAAATCATTTTAACAGGCCTAGGAGAATTTCAAATTACTGCAGAGACTGCAAAATTAGATTGCAATTTTTTTATGAAAATGTTCATTTGCTGGAAAACATTAATAAACTGAAGCCTAAACTGTTGGAGGGAAGGGCTTGCTTTGGAAAAATTACTTCAGTATATTATATCATCTGAGTATAGATGTTGCACAACTTTGATAATGTTTATTTCTTGAGCTAGTCTTGTCTTCAAGGAGATGAAGGCAGGCACTTGCATTTTCTCCATTTCTGGTTTTATCAAGGATTCCAGTTTGATATTCAGGGCATTCACTTGTGGGTGATTATGTATCTGAGCACCACCTTCAGAGTGTAGTAAAAATAAAACCTGTGAGTGCCTGCAAGGGCCTCATTGGTTAAGATGTTAAACAACCGTGGTAGGAAGAGGAAAAGGATTTCTTTTCCTGTTCTCCTGTCTCTTCCCTACTCTTTCTTCCTACACACAGCCCCATATCACCCCTTTGGCTGATTCGGTATAGCCCTATGTTGTAACTCAGCTTCTAGAGGAAAACACAAGAAAACAAGCAGATGCACCAACGAATGTCCCCAAGCACGCAGGAGGCCACTTTGTCAGCCTGAGTTCTGCAGCTGCCAGGCTTTGAGGACTTCCTCTAGTGACATGTCCTGTAAAAGCAAAAGACATGAGCAACTTTGTTGGGATCAGGCAACAGTCTGAAATCCTCTTCAGGAAAAGTATAAGGCTACCCTTACTCCTTATTACAACATCAATTTTTTGGTTGCCTTCTCTGAATCCTGTTATGCTGAACTGAGCCCTCCAGAGCTACAATCAACCTTTCTAATTTTCCATCCCATTTTCCTTCTTCTTCCTGACCTAATTGCCATGAGGCACCCTGAAACAGCTCCTGATGGGTCTCTCTTCCCTGCTGACTCTCTCCTGCCAAGTCAGTCAGTGGGGGAGAAGGAGAGGAAAGGAGGCAACTTTCCCGTGCCTGCAGCCCCATGGCGCTGGGGCCAGCCATGGCAAGAGCTCTGCTGGCCTCTGAGACCTGCACTCGCACACACACCTTGCCACAGGGCTGCCAAAATGCTTCAGTGCAGAGCCAACATCCCGGGGAGAAGGCAGGGATGCATCTAAATGATTTCCCTCAGAAAATATCCAAGATGTTTAACTGCAGCAAATCAATTCTGATTACCACCAGGTGGATTTCACATGGAAATTTGCTCAGCTTTCTGCCAGCCTATCCACCTCCTGGATCCCAAGGCAACCCTGCCAGAAACTCCCATCTCCTGGGAAGCCTACCAGGCATACGGCCAAAGAAGTCCTTTTGACTCTGGCTTCCAGATTCTACTGATTCCCCAGACATTAAGGCTCCTGCGCCGCCCACCAGGAAAGCTTTTAGTTGCACAAGGCATTCACAGCCCTGTTGGTGGGCCGCCAGGGAGATGAAATTACTAAATACATTGCAATTTACACTTTTCCAAATTTTTTTTCGTCTCCCCTCAATCTTCTTGGTTGAATTTGAATTAAAATATGGTTGGAAATGCACATTTCCCAGGGCTTGGAGATTCCAGTTTTTGCACAGATTAAGTTAAAAGCTTAGTTTTGGGATGCCACTTCAAGATACGCGTTAGGTTAGCTGCTGATTAGTTTGGCAGATGGAATGGTGCGAAATCCCTAGCATTGAGATTTTCCAGGGGAAGGAAATGCTGTAGAAAGACTAGAGAGACAGCCAAGAAAAACAGAGAGAACTAGAGACAGGAGGATGAGGAGTTAGAATACAGAGGAAAAATTCAAGGTGAGAGGGGGGCATAGTTTTTGAATGATATTTGAACAGTATTATGAACTACAAATCTTTGGTTTTTCTGCTATTTTCTTTTTCTACTATAAAACTTGTTATTTTTTCAGTTAGAAAAAAAATCTGAAAAAGAACTCTAAATACATTTAAGACAGGTTTGCAAAAGTTTTAGTATATTGAACCAGCTCTAATTAATGTCCCAGGGTGAGTCTGAAAGAGACAATAAAGTCTGAATAATAAAAATAATAAAGCTAGAAGTTCAGCTGCTACTCAAAGACAATGGCCTTGATTGTTATACAAGCCTCCTTTGCTATCACTGGGAGAGATATGGCAGTAGATTCACTTCATTCTATCATGTTGAGTTTATATCCTGCCTCCTGGAAAATAATTGAGGAGAGAATCCTGCCTTTTTATAAAGTAATTTTGACTTTGCTCAAATAAATGAATCAAAGGGAAGAAAAGGCTTTTAAACAGAGACTTTATTTGCGCTTGAAAATGAAGGTGTGAAAAATGAGGCTGTGCTTTAAAAATCTGTCTTTGTGCAGTCTCAGGGCCAAATTACAAATTGATTTACATTCTCTCTTAACCCCATGTCAGGAAATCACTTATAATTTGTGCAAGTCTTTTTTTATCTCTGAATGGTTCCAAGTGCTGTCTCTAATGATGTCACCCCAATCCCAGTTCTCCAGCTGCAGAGTTCCAGGCAGAAAGAAGCAGATTCAAAGTCAATACAGAAAATAAAGCATTCAGGCTTTCTTCATTCATCAAAAATCGAGGTAGAGGAGGCTGGAGGGGCCAGGGGACGCAAGCACAAACTATTTTTTTTCTCTTTGAATATCTTTTAAATGTTTTTATTGTTTTCTAGTATATTGTATCTAAATACTTTGAAAATGTGTAGTTCTTAGTACACAGCTAAGCATTTAATTCCAATTAATGCTAAATAGGAAATTAATTTAATCAGTTCATTTTAAGATACTTGCAGCCCTTTGATATGCATTTGGAAATCTGAAAGTTGGCCAGATCCTGAGTTTGAGTATTTAAAGGAAGTTTCATTGATTTCAGAAGAGCTGCACACATTTACACCAAATGAAGATTTGACCTATACTTATATGTTTTCTGAAAAGTGCTGCAAAGAAAGGTCTGGATTTCTCTAAGTAACTGTTCCCTTTTCTTGGCTTAATATTGCACACATGTTTTCTCACTTAAACTTTGCCTCATTTGGCTTTGTTTTTTTTATGTACCCTTTGAAACTATTTCTAATGGAAAAATGCAGCTGTTAGCAAGATTTCCTAAAATGTACATGGAACTAATTTTCCAGGCATTTCTCTCAAGGACTCTGATGTATCTACAGAAGACATTCTGCCAAAAGGATTTTTAATGTAACTAAATGATGAAAAAAAGAAAAAAAAGGGGGAAAAAAAAAGAGTAGAGAGAAAACATCCACTTGTAAGGCTAACAAGAAGGAAAAATTTACTTTCAGTAGTTCACATCTACATACTTGCTTTAAAGTAAATCTTGAAACTCTCTCACCAGCAAGGTTATTGTGCAGAAATTCAGTGACTTTTTAATGTGAATTAAAATAATGAGAGATAAAAAGGTACAGTAATGTGATGTGATCTAGAATTGTATACATATCATCACCATGGAATCTGATTTTATACGTTGTCTCCTGTATCATGTTTTCAAAGGCACAAATGACCAAGGCTATATGGTCCTCAGTACATGACTCACTAAGAGTAAGCAAGCACATCATAAAGTGCCATCTTCTCAGCCTGTATGGCAGCACAAGGCAAGGGCAGTCAAAGGAGTCAGTCCAGGGAGGAACAGGTTCTCAGGATAAGAGGAAGCAAGATTCAGCTCATGTATCCATCTTGTTGCAGTCTCTTCTGAGACACCAGTGCTGCAAATTTATCTGTGTCTGCCTCCACACAAATCACAACATGAACCTCAGTTATCACAGGTGAAGTTAAGTAACAAAATTATTAGGAGAAATAGACACATTTTTAAACAATCCCATTGGGAAAAGACAGCCATGCAGTTAAATTTTAAAACCTCTGTCTACTCTTGGTTCTGAATGGGGTCACTACCAATTGGAAATGTGTCTTAAAATCTCTGGGACTGATTCTTTGTTGTCCTTATTTTGCATTGTAATTTACAGCTGTTAAAATTTCAAGAAACTGAACAGGAGAGGTTAAACTGGAAGGCTCTAGTCCATTCTGTGGATAAGTTAGAAGTTGCACCACGAAGTACAAAATTGTAAAGAATCATAATTTCATTTCTTTATTAATCCCAACAGTAAAATATATTCAAGATACTGTCTGGTCCCTGTAACTGATATATATAAACACATCATGAATTTTAGTATGTTTATCCTCATAACAACACAGAAAGGAAAGTGTTATTATTCCCATTTTATCGCTGAGTAATTGAGGGCACAGTTTCATGTTAATGGAAAACCAATCTGATGTTAAGTTGCTGCCAAAAGGTGTGGTCCTATTCCGCCTTCTGCACCAGCTCGCTGTTTCTGCTTCTTCTTTTATGCAAGTCTAAGTGTATAGGTCCCTTATGCAGTTAAAGCTGCAGGAAGCTTATCCAGCAAGGTAGGAAGATTGAAGAAATTATCCTTTCAGCATCATCTAGTCAGTAGATCAATTTAGCAACATCCTAAATGCACCTCACCCAATGGCAAGAAACTATTTCAAGATTAAGGAGCCAATTTCAGCTTGCCTCAAAATGAGCGGGACATTTTGTGACAGAGCAAAAAATTAAAATTGAGCTCTCACCTCCTATGCCACTTTTCTAATGACTTGGTTCCTTGCTTTTGCTGTATCTACTTTAGGAATGATATGATGGGTTTAAAGGGAAGACAAAACATGACAATGAAAATCAGAATTATAAAGGTTAATATACTTTGTTACAAGCAGGAACAATTCCACTTATCTCAGGAGTCAGACTGAGAACATAGTTTCATGATACTGGCACTCAAATAAATTAGACCAGTTCATGGATTTCACGCCTCCTTCCTGCCTCTGGTGGCCTCCACCCAATAGCTCTTTACTATTCTGTTTTACCACTGCAACCGTTTGAGGGGTCAAGCAGCAAATAGAATCAATGAAATGATCCAGGTTAAAGAAAGACCTTTTTCTATTTTGGAGGTCAGGAAAAGGTTACTTTTAAATTACTGCATTTACTGCATAGTCCACAGTCATCTTTTTCAAAATAACTTGGAGGGAGGAAGAATAGCAACATTGATCAGGTTGGGAGTTGGAAGGCAGTGGGATGGAAATTGTGTAAGTCATATTTCCATTAAAACTAGAATATTGTCAAATGATGGCTTTATACTATCAGAGGTAGAGGTGGCCAGAAGCATTTTTTGGACTGTTTTAGATGACTGAAAGCCTAAATATCAACACAAATGTTAAATGCGTATTATCTGTGAATGTATATAGTAATAAATCTGAATGATTGTTAGTAATAATGGTTATTTCCAGAATAGAAAAATAAAATGTAGGGAGAATATCTAAGAGATTATTGAACAAATAAAAATGACACAATTAGCCAACAGTGTAGACAGAGCAAAAAAAATGTTTGCTGTTAGGTGGTGACCACATGCTAATAGTGGCTTCCCAGTCATGTACTTACTGTTCTTCATACAGTCTTTCTAAATTACAACTGGATGGCTCCCTAAATACAACAGAGAACAAGTCATAACATGCTACTCTCTTTGAAACTTATATAGAAAGCTCAGGTAGTTAAAGTATCAATTAATATCATGTATGTTTGAGGAAAAGTCTGTACTAATTGTTTTCATGAGTTAAAGATGACAATTATTACAAACTAATGATCCAAGGTTGTGGAAATAAAATAAAATCAATTTAAATGTATTAGAGCACAAGCAACCACATTCATTGGTAATTGATATGATTCTGACTGAACAATGAAGAGTATTAAGAAACTGTTTATTGACTGTTTGGCATATGCGTTTATTATGATTAGCACAAACTTACGCAAAATAAAACACCTGTTCAAGGACTCCTTCATTCCATAAGACAGGGGTTAGAAACATTTCATGGCTATGTCAGCTCTATAAACAAAGACTACCTCATGCTACCTCAAAAAAGCAATATATACTGTATGGTGTGGCTGGGAACAAGTACCGGCTGTGGGAAGTAACATAAAACTTGTTATTGCCAGAAAGCAAATATTTCATTAATTTTCATCTTGAAGTTCATTTCTCTGCATTAGAATGCAGTGATAAAACCTCTCGGTGTCTCGTCTCCATGAAATTTTTCATCCTGTTCTCAAATTCTTGATAGGTGCCTTGCTATAAAAAACCTTTTTATTTTAGAGGTAAAGATTTAGCTTGTGTTCACCAGGCAAAGAACTGCAGTGATTTAAGACGTTATCACTGTCCAGTTGTCTGTTACTGCTCCACTGGTTGCTCCTGACCCATTAAGAAAACAGGGAGATGGAAAGTGTACCTCTACTACTTGGGTTAACAGTCAGACTGAAGGCTCATTTTTCTGTTCTTCTACTTAAAACTTAATTCAGCCTCTTTGCATTATTATAAATGTTATATTCTCCAAACAGTAGAGCAGAGGGACATTTTAATATTGTCAAATGAACACAACATCTTGATTCTGAAAAAAAATTACTTGGAAACAAAAATTTTGCTTTGGTTACACTATAGAAAGGATCGTTTATAAAATGGGCCTCAGTATTTATGGCAGGTCTGAGAGGAGGCAGACACTCAGGTTAGGAAAGGATGTCATTTGGAAAAAGGTCATATTTATAGATATGTGTTCTCCTTGGTAGTGTGAATGTAGAGACAAAATTGGCAGTGTTCCTGATTTGTCTGTTTAAAGCTCACAGGTATGAGTGCTTTGTCCATTGGGAAATAAACGTTATGATCCCTGATTATTTTTCACAATGAGTTTGAACAACAGATGGTTTCTAATTGCATAGTTTTCAACGGGTTACAGTGATTTAAAAGTAGAGTAGTAAATGTTTTACGTGAAAGCCAAGACCTTTTCAGAGAGACAGAACAAACAAAATAATTAGCTACTGACATGGGCTCACTATGTCAAGAATTAGGTATTGGCAATGGAAGACTTTGGAGATGTTGATGGGGATGGATTCTGCAAGCCTCCTTTACTTGGCAGGTAGTTTATCTGGCAAATAATTCCTCAGGTCTATATGATCACCAACTTCATTATTTACTTTCCCCATGTCCTCTTTAGTTCTTATGGGTTTTTTTTAGTGATGTAGTTTGGACAGTTGCAATATAGGTGACAATATCTGATTTAGTCATTTGTGCTCCTTTTATAATGAAAGGAGAAAATAGACTCTTACAGCAGATGAGTCATCTGACATGTATTTTAGATGTCCACTGTGAAATTAGATTAATCTCATGAGATGCAGGTGTCTGCCTTTGGGCAGATCAATCCTACTCACTGCCTCCAGGTGTTGACTTCAGCTTTCCTTAAGCATAAACCAAAATAGTTTCTGAATTCAATTCAACATAAAGGGAAAGAAACAGAAGGAAATAATATAACAAGCAGATTAAAAAAGCGAGTGAAAACATTAGCAAAGCTTTTAGAGAAAGACAAATGCCAATGGAATTATGTGCATTTTAAAATACATACAGCACAAAATGCAAGACAGAAAATCCCAGCAGTTTATGACCTCAAAAATTCAGAGCTAGCTGCAATAGAGGACTTAAATTTTTACAGCTAGATGCCATAATGCTTCCCTTGTAGGTTCTTATTCCCTGGATTTGAATAGAAAAAACAGAGTGAGGTAATTAAAATCTAATACCTCTAGGCACTTAGGGTTATTGTCATCCTACATTGAATGGGAAGGATTCGGACAGTCTGAAAAAAACTGCAGTTGAACTAGATAGTAGAAAATGCTAAACAGAGGAATGTTTCAAAAAGCCACATTTTCTAAAGAGCCCATATACATAGATAAGGGTGCAAGAAAGTTTCTTCATCCATTTTGAATCCAGACTTTTACTCTTCTCCTCAAAGAAGGTGTCTGATTAGTCTCATCTTATTAAGGCCCATCTAATTATCTTACAAAGTGCCTGGAGGAGAAAAAAGTATTGCTGGTATCTACAGAATATGTAGAGGCTTGGTCTATCTTACCCTGATTATTTCATTTTTTTAGCCAATGACTGTTGTATGTACAATGACAGAACATTGCTGGGACCAGAGGCAAGACCACAAGTCCCCTCCTTCCTAGATGAAAGCCCCAAAATACTGAACAACAGATTTAGACTTCCTTCGTCAAACTCTCCTTTTCCCTGTGTATGAGTATTACATTTCCTTCTACAAAGGGGTGCAGTGCAACAAAAGGAGGTGGACTGAACCTTCTGAGGAAGTCACTGATCCTAGATGTCTTTTTCTGGGTCAATGCTCTAACCATTAGATTATTTAAAAAGAAAAAAAAAAAAAAGACAACACCATTTTCTCCTCTAGGTATATATTTGGAAGAATTATAACTGTGTCTACATTTTACTTCATCCTTCATTCAGTTACTGATTGTAATGAGCACATAAAACATCTAAACTCCAAGATTTTGTAGAAGCCAGGAATGAGGGACATCACATTTTTGAAGATGGTAAAAATTATATTTTTGAAGATGGTAAAAAATGTGAACCTACACACAAAGATATGGTTTCATCTTTTTAACTTTACACATTTAACTGAAGCACACAGGCTCTGATCCATCTTCCAGGCTCCTCTCCCTAGGCAGCGGAAAGAGACACAGGCATCAAGAGTTATATTGTCCTCTAGATTGGAACATTTCTCTCTACAGATAAAAGCTGCTAAATTTGCTGTCTCAGACACCAAATGTCTAAGCAGGGAAGGATGAAGATGGCCCCACCCATATCTTAGCTTACATGCCAAAATCCTTATTTTTAGATGACATTTTTTTTTGATCCAGTCCTGACATCTCAAAAGAAAATAGACAAAGTAGAAAGAATGAATTAAGAAGAGCAGCAGCCAACAAGAATTTTATTAGTTTACATATACCAGGTTAGGTTCTCCATTGGCATATCCTGAGGCAACTCTTCTATTGGAAATACATCAATATACATCCACTGAGATCCGACCTTATAGTTTCCATAGATTATTTTGTTCTTTGAGAAATCTGAGTCTTTGGGCACAACTGTAATAAAAACAGAGAGATGACAAGAAAACACATTTTTATATATGTTGTCAGTTGTTGTATCAGTAGACTCCCTCTAACAAAGCACATAAAATGGAAAAATCTGAATTATTGAAAGACTGCGTGTCTACTTGGTTAGAGGATGAGTTGCATAGCAAAACAGTACCTCCTTTATCATGTGACTGGATGCATGAGTGATTATGAAGATCAATATGTCCCTGATATGCCCTTTCTCCATAGACACTCTTCTGGACTAAATCAATTACTGCTCTCAGTCTCCATGGAAATTCTGTATAGATAGGTTTGCAGAGGTTTTTTTCCCCTTGGTCTTGAAAGAACGTAAACCTGTGAAATAAAGGTAGACCATCAACAATAATGTGTTAAGGATTTCCAAACACTTTATCAATATGTTACCTGAAAATCACTTTAAAACTTAAAGTGCAGAAAACTTGGAACCAGACGACAGCTCTGTCAGCCTTAAAAATTAGCTTCATTCATATAATCTCTGTGAATGACATACCTCTGCACAGCTTTTAAGATGCTATCTGTATTTTTGACTCAAATCTTTATCATTCAACAACTTCCTGTCTTTATTTTTTTAATGGCCTTCTGATTTTTCCCACCATATCCCCCAAAATTTTCACAATCTTCACCAATACTTTAAACAGATGTGCACTATAATTTTTCTGGTAGATAAGATCAGAAACAATAGACTTAAATTGGTGATTCAGGAAATGATGAAGGGCTGGGAGACTAGATGGCCTCTTGTAGTCCATCCCAGACCTAGGTTTTTACAACAGTGGCCTGTGGCCAAAGATAAACCCATGACAGCATGGCATACCAAGCTTGAGCGTGACAGAATCTATACCCTCTGAAGAAAAACTCCAGCCTTCTGCAGAATATCTCATTTGATAATCTGAGAACTGACTGATGATGTTTTTGTTCAGTAGGTCTCCAAGTTCTCTGCTGGTTTGCATATACTGTAGTAATCCAGGGGAAAAAGTCCAGAAGGAATATTTATTTGGGCCTAGAGCTGATGCATTCCAATTAGTCCACATAAAGAATAACATATATATCACTGTTGTACCCTTTCATCCCCCCAGAAATGGCATAGTGGAGACTTTGCCTCAGGAAAGCTTCAGATGAGCTTTCCTGTACCTTCTCTATTTTCTCCGTGGTATAATAGAGTGCTACCCATCCTCTGCAGGAATTGGTAGCATATATTTCTCTTCTTTTCTTGCCACTGTAACACCGTAGCTATTTGCTACCCACGCAGCCTTTTAGGCAGGAGCGGGAATAGCAGTTTGCTGTCAACACTTTTGTCTCCTCTCTGACAATTGACAAGTCCATATAGGGGAAGAAAACGTTACCTTAATCTCCTTACAGCTCTCTGCATGTGGCACCATTCTGAGCATAGTGTAGCTCATGCATAATTGCAGGCACAAAAAGCTATGAGCATTTAGATCTTTCTATTTCATTTGTGCTTGCTTTATAAAGCGTGCTACCAGGCTGCTCTCAGCTCTCCAGCCATGCACTGGATTCTCTTGAAGAACTGTAAGGATCTCTCTCCTTTTCTTTTTTTTATGTCTGTCTAGAATTAAAGCAAGTTGGTGAAGGCTGACTGTTTTATTTTACATTTTAAATTTAAACTGAGTCATGGGTTAACCACATTTCCACACCTGGGATTTGTTTTTCTTGGATTTAGTTTATATCTTTAATAAGTGTTAGAGCAAATGTGCTAAGGAAATACTTTCCAGTTTTACTATTTTTATGTTGTTATACTGAACTTAGTTTCAATTTTTGTTTTGAAGTCAGTTTTATTTTCTTAACAAGTTCCTTTGAAAAGAAAAACTTCAATTTCAGTGCTGGGTTCTTCTCCCCTTCAAGTTGCCTCCTGCCCCCACTTCTTTTAAGTCTGGTGGTAATGAATGAATTCACACGCAGGTGGGCACAGAAAGTTAGCAGATCCCATGGTTTATTTTTAATGTGGTTGGAATGGTGTTCCTTACACTCTCTTCTCGCCAAGCTGAGAGTGAAAGTGTTGGGGTGATCTCATCCATAGAAAAGTGTGTCTACATGCTCCCTTTCACAGGTGCAGCAACAGAAATCCTACCCTCTCAGTAACCGAAAATCTATCATGCTTGCTCAGTATATTGCAGGCCCATTTCTGCTCTTTGGGTGAGTGCTGGAATTGGCTCAAAACCAATGTCAATTTATCATTGTTGCTTTTTAAGATCAGACACAACCCCAAAATTTTGGGTTCTTGATTCAAAGTTTCATTTAACATCTCAAGGGTGTTCCATGAGGATGACAAAGCCTTTCTCTTCCCAGGGACGATATAATTTCCTGTTTATTTCTATGCAATCTAACACCATGTAGTTCGTGTCCATGCCATTTCTGGCTTACTCATGACTGTATAGTCAAGAAAATTATTGTGTCAAGTGTAATTTAAAATGTACCAAATGTCTCCTCTGGGAGGTGCTTACAATTTATGGATCCTACTCAGATGAAAATTATATCTTCCTTACTTTAATCTTATCACTTCCAGTTACAACCTGTCAATGATATTGAATAATTCTTATTCACCATTGGTGTTTACACTTAGCAAGTACATATAGCCTTTTTTTCAACCTATTAAAATGTTATAATGGCAACAAATTAGCCCATAACTGTTAGGACTGGATAAATAACAGGGGAAATTTTCAAACAATTATTTATACCCTCTGTATGCATCCATTTGCATAGCACGTTTTGCAAACATCAAGGCAAGCAAAGTTCTAGCTGCATAAATGTGAATGGCAATGGACATTATTTGGGAGTTTAGAGGCAAAACCCATTTCAAGTGGTTGCAGAAGTCAGGTGGTAACCATACTGAGGTCTGGCTCAGCAAGGCTAGTGCAGAAGGAGAAGGACGGAAGTCACAAACAGTGCACAGCAAATTGCATGCAGCATGCTTTCTTCAAGAGAACCAAATCTTATCAAGTATGACTGGAGACAGTGAAGGGACACCAGCAGTGGGGCTCAAGTTAGTTACATTTAATATACATGCTGGTACAGCTTTGAGCCTCAGAGCGAACCCAGCCTGTTGATGGTCCACAGAGCAAGTGCATTGACTGTCATTCTCCCTGTGCTTTGGGGTCATCCAGCTGTCTCACCTGGCAGGGAGAAGTAGGAAAAGGGTATCTGCTAATTGAGACCTACCCCTCCAAGCAGTATGGACAGAATTGTCACAAGGCACCCCATTGTGGACTTGGGCATGAGATGAGCTGTCAAAGGCAGCATGGATTCACTACCCACTTTCACAAAGGGCATGTAAGTAGAAAGCCCCCATCAGTTACTGAACTTTGTCCAAGCTGTTTTGGCCATGCACATAAACACACATGTAGCATTGGGATGGTTTACCTTCTGATTCATGAGGGCATGACGTAGTACACATACTCTTCCCATTCATCTAGGGAAAGCTAGGCTGGAAAATTTTCTTTCCAGTTTTACCTCCAGTCATGTACAAATCTCCTCCCAATATCTTTGGAGAGTACTTTGGAGAGGAACCAAAAGCAGAGTTAGAAAGAGCCAAGTGGAAAAGCCAGAATCAATACTCAGGAGAGGCACAAACCTCATAACCCAGAAAGGCAGATTTATATCTCTATAATCAAGGTTTCACTGTGCTTGCTAGTACTCCTTCTTTCTCTAATCTCCAACAAAGGCTTTGCCATTGGACTCCATTTCTGGATGCCAAATCACTGTACCACCCTAGAACTGTAGCTTTGAGACACAATATAGCACTTAACTAATAGCACAGAGCCCAAAAGGTCAAAAGAGAATTGATATTAGCTTAATTTCAATTTTTATGCTTTTGCTTAAGGACAAAGGTAATATAATTTTGGCAGAGAGCCATTATCTTAAATCTGCTAGCACGCTGGCAGGGAAAAAAATCCTCAACAAATACTGCATTTTAAAATGTGATATAATATGAATAATAGCACATTAAATTTCTATGTTCCCTGTTTACAGGAACAGGTAGGAGGGAATTAATCAAAGGATATTGTCATCAACTGCACTTCAGTAAAACATCTACCATGTGAATGTATTGGCCTACCTGCCCACCTCCCACCTCCCTCTTAGCTGAAAGTTTGTATGCAGTGAAGGGGAGGGAGAGGAGGAGTAGGAGGAGGAAGTGGAAGCAGAAATTGCGTGATGGAAAATTGTTTCTGCATGAAAAGTGCAGGCCAAAACACCTGCATGACAAGCAGATCATCACCCCAGCACTACAGGGAGATTTATGAGACTTTTAAATACAGCTTCGCTCCAGGCCCTTAATTAATACACAGATCTGTCTGAAAGTAGAACTAAAATCTAATTAAACTTTGCATTTAAAAAGAGTTTATATTAAAAGCACTGAGCAACTGCAAGAGCAATTTTATGTATTGCCCTTAAAGCAAACACAGTAAGTACATGCTAAAGTAAGGAATGCAGTTTCTGTTTTCTTTGTGTAATGCTTCTTTCATCCATATGCTCACACATACAAAAGTTCCATGTAGGTCCCTCAGTATGTCTGTATTCTTGAAATGGGGAAAGTACAGATTCATCTGATTTCTAATTTCAAACATGGCTTCTTTTGCCCACTTACTGTTTTATAACACTTCCTTGCCACAATTTACTTAACTTAATCTGTCTGAAAGCTCCCTGTCTAGCTTAGTTTTGTTGGGGTTCTCTCTATAGTCAATGAAAAGAGACACCTCTGTATGGCAATTCATCCCACCTACATCAGATACCTCTTTCGGGATGACAGAAATCTCTCTATGGAGGTGCCAGTCTCCTTCTAGTCACTGCAGAGTAAATTTAACACAACCAGCTTAGATTAGATGTTGCCTTTGAGATGATTAAGGTTAGTTGAGTTGAATCCCCAGGCATGAATTATGCACATTCGTATTTCTATCTGTATGTTGGGATAATTTAAGGATGTACACTATAACGAACAAGTTTGGATGTTTCCGAGGCTAGAAATTTTAATCCAGAGGTTCTTATAGCTTGCTCCATACTCCAGGGTTTTTCACCTTAATCCAGAAAAACTTTGCCGGTTCTCACTAAGAGGAGGTACTTGAGTTGTGAAGATCTGCATGGGAAAATAGCAGATCTGGGTAGTAAGGTCGATACAAATGAAGGGCTGCAGTTTGGGGTGCTGGAACAAAATCTTCAAGTGGTAAAAGCCTAGGAAGGAAGGAGTTAGAAAAACAAGTATCTCTGTATATAAATATATACCTGTGCTTTTTGGTAGTAGGTAGGTTTGAAGTATGTAGGATGATGCATGAGGGCAGGAAACAGGTTGCTTTCTGCTGTCCAAAGATGTTGAAGGCATGGCATTGAAGTGCAGCTTACTTTAGGTTAATGAAAATGCACAGGGCATAGCAGAAGAGGCAAGACCCAGCTGTTCTCTTGGGCCTTCTGGACACTGTTTTTTAGGTGACCTAAATATTCTCTGTTATCTAATATAACTTCTGTAAATAGCGGTCTGAATTTGCATCATAAAAAGGCTGCGTACCTTATCACCCACGTAAAAGAAAAACAAATCTTTTTTGTCCTTCTTTTCTCTTTAGATGGCAAAACAAGAAAGGGCTGAGGGGAAGGCAAGCTGTATACTGTCAATCAGCGTTGTTTTCATTTAAATCAGTGATGGAGGAAGGGGAGACCTTTCAGGCCTTGATGCTACTTGTAAGAGCAGTAAGATTGGTTGCATTTTTAAAAAGAAGTAAGAAGGAAATTTCAAATGACATAATAATGGTGTACAGTCTTACTCTTCCAAAGATAGGCTTAGACAGTAATATGAACTAATAATAATCTAAATACTTGGAATATATTTTTCAGTGTAAAACTGTGCCCAGCCCGATTTTTAAAGTTCCCGTGGAAATATATAGAGCATTAGCACTGAAAATTTTCCATCCAAGGATAGTTTTACTTGTAATTGAGAAGTACTTCTTGGAATTAGCTACTTGCTTGCAGCAGTGCACTTCCTGTAATAAAAAAATAATAATAATTTCCAGCCAAGAAAAAACATTTTGATTACATTAAATGTATGCAGTGATCATTGGGGTGAGATTCACATTAGGACAGGTGAATTCATTTTGCCTACATTTAGACACCTATAAAATAGATGTCTAATTTAAGCTAGTTGTTTAGTCTGCTCCATTACTTCATTTGAGTTCTCTCACTCATCCTTTCTCACTCTCTGTCCCTCTCTGTTGAGTGTGGAAATAACTAATTTAAAACTAGATATTTAACTTATAGGCAGCTAAGGTACATGTAATGTGTTTCTGGGTCTGTGTGTTTCTCTAGCCAACTGCAGACAAACACACAGCCTTAGAAATATCATCAATAAATACTGCTAAGGACAAACACATTAGCAAATAATTGTCATACTCTCATGACTTTGCAGCTTTTTTTTTCCTCTGCATTTTTAAATCCTCCTAAATGCTCTACAGAGAGCATAGAGGTCAGTGCTTTATTATTTTAAATATCATTCTTTAGAAGAGCCCATAAGAAAAGAACCTTGTTTTCTTATATCTTTCAGGGTATCCTGTTACATTACATTTTACTTTAGAACAGAATCAAGAAATTTCAGGCATTTTCAAAAAATGTGTCAAAATTGCTATTTTGTTTCTTTTTAAAAACAGTTTTTTCTCTTTGGTTTTTTTTTCTAACTCTCTGGTGAAAAATTATTAGATAGTTCTGCACTTCAAAAAATTTCAGGAATAAATTTTGTTGAGAATCATACATCCTCCCAAAATATTTATGCTTTGCTAAAACAGCCATCCTTCATCAAGAGCACATTTTTTATTCCAACCAGATCTACCTATAAAAAAATGGGTAGGAAATGTGCTTTATCTGGATAGAATTTGACAAGAAAAAGAGGGATTTGTGGTTGAAGGCAATAAGTAAAGATATGGATGATTTTAATTAAATTGCCAAAGCTAACAGACGCTTGTGTATCCTTAGATGAGTCCCTAATTCAGATCCATAACAATGTTCAGTTGGTATTCCATGGAATAACACAAAGTTCAAAATTTTTATTTAAAAGATCTTTGGTGATTTAGGTGAGATGTTATCACATGCTAACATCCTTTCATTAGTTTAGACAGAGTAACACTTTTGCAGTAACAGAGCACAGGCTTCAGCACATGAAAACAACCAAAATACCTGTCCCAGCCCTGGAGACTGTGTGGTCTAATTATTAGCTCATTTAAAAACCATATTGTCCCTGCTCGACTCCTGTTGCTCTCTGACGTAATTAAATGAAGCTTTCACTGAATAGCAACACATCTTCATGGTAAACATATCCCACATCTTCAGCCTTGGGGAAGCATTTCCTATCTGTGCAGCTGTGAGCCTGCATACGTGGTACGGTGCAGTGAGCATGAAAGTGCTGATGGCAGTGAAGTTGAGGCTTTCAGCAAGGCTATGATAAGGGAAAAGGTCTGGGATCCATAAGCTGGAGGACATCATAGATAATACCTGACCTTCCTCTCTCTCCCTTTTGGCTTAATGCTATTTCAGATTGTGTCTTCCCATACTAATGCAGAAGCACAGGGCATGGTTTTGGTAAAAGTGGTAATATCTGTCTTTCCTCCCTTTCCTTCCCCAGCACACTCTGCCTTCCTCTAGGCAGCACACACATCCTTTCTACCCAGGAGGAACAAATGATGGTTAACAGCCTGGGCTCCAGTTCTCCAGCCGAGGGCCTAAACCCCATCTGGCTGGTGGCTTCACTCTGCAAGATGTGTTAGGTGCCTCTGGTGGGTCCGGTTCCCCCTGGCAGCATGGCAGCTGGGGCAGAAAGGCTCCTGGGTCGGGGTCGTGTGTCGCAGGGAGGTAGCCAGCCAAACACAAGCTGATCCGAGGGTCTCAGGATGCACACCATGAAATATTCTCTTTAGGAGGTGCTCATGTAAATCAGGAAATGGTAGCACCAGCCTGAATGGAATAAAGTGTATGAAACAGCTTTTATGATTTCGGGTAAATGTTTCTGCATATTAGCTCATTTCCAAATATAAAGAATGTCTTTCATTGCTGTTTACCTCAGGCTTACCACAGGGTCCAAGTATTCACATAGGCAGTTACAGGGGCCATTTGATACCTGGACTTATCACACATGGTTACCTGTTCATTTGCCCTGTCTTTAGCATAACACCACGATTAAAATTTTTATTGTTTCATGCATTTAATATTTATGTTGGATAGCTGCAAGATACAATGAAAATTCATTTTCACAGCTGGTTTAAACTTGCTTATTTCTGCTCTTCTGAAAGGCAAGAAGACAGAGAGATGAGATATCTCACATGGGAAGCTAAAAAAGAAGGGTAACAGTTAGAGAGAAAATAATGGAAGTGTTCTGCAGATAAAAACAATATGAGAGAAAAGATTGATTTTTTTCCTCTGAAATAAGACCTCCCCAAAGCACGCTCATTTATTTATCTAATGGCAGGGTACGTCCCTTGATACTGCTCCTTTATATGTCACCAGTGCATGTCCACAAGGACCTGTCAGCTTGATTAGAACCCATTAGTTAGCTTTAACAGGCTTTGAATCAATCCCTGCACTGCTTAGTGGCTCTATTTCTCTATCAGATCTGTGTAAAAACCCTCCTGCCAGCAGGGGGTGGATCTGGTCTGGAAACAGGGACAAATCAAGAATGCATCTTAATGCACCAGACACCACCCTGTTTTAATCATTATATTTATTTATAACAGTATAATAGGGAAAGTGCCAAGACATTATCTAATACACGGATGGTGCCATAACAGCTTTTCATCTTAGTCTGGGAACCATTAAGACATTTTGCTGCATAAATAACACAGTGAATTAAGTCTTCTCCTTGTATCAGCACCATATGTTAATAACAAACATATTTATAATGTTTATTTGAATAGCTTCAAAAGGGGATATTACAACAGATCAGTTGAACTGTAAACACTATTAAAACACTTTTTAAACTTTGTTGTTAATGCCTCTTAGTAGATGGAGAAAAATACTGGTGAGAAATTTCAAAAGTACTGGGGAAAACACGACATTTCTACATATGAACTTTGAATTTCTAACTACCTTTATTAGCTATGTAAATTCACTGATGTCAGTAACCTGTATGCTTGCAATTCTCTCTTAGACGAATAACAGCAAATGCTGGGCTGTGTTACTAGTCTGTGGACTTCCATCAGTAAAAACTTCTTGTATTACAGAGAGCTGCAATGCTGACATTTATAAGTTTCTGGGTGATGTATTAGAGTTACCATAAATACAGCTGATAGTAGCAGTTGCCGTGGCCACAAATTAGGCTAGTAAATCAAATGTAAGTACTCACATGGCTATTTTTGAGAGAAAGCTGCAAATTAGCATATTATTCTGTGCAAGTTCACATATCATGGAAAAATGTTGGTGAGTTTAATCCAAGTGACACTCTAGATTTTTCCATTCACCTTGTTTGTTAACAGTACTGCCATCAGCATTTTTTTGTGCTTTTTCGAAGAGACTCACCATTCATTTCCAAAGGTAGTATCAAACAGCAGGCCAGCTGCATTTTTTTGTGTGTGCTGTTTCCTTTAAATGCATTCTTGAGTGAACCCTGGTAGCTGTTAAGACAGTGATGGGACTACTCAGTGGGAAAGAATATTTAGCCTTGTTGCAACACAGGGAGATGCTGATTTTTTGTACCTATATCCAGCCAGGTTAGTCAGCAGAAAATCTGGCTGCACAATGAAAACATTTTCAAAGGTTTCCACAATGGATTAAAAATTAATGCTAGAGGTTCATGCATCCTGAGTTAGTCCTTTAAAAGAAAAAATCAGTGATGCCACAGTTTTGATCTAATACAAGGAAACAAGTAAAATATTACATTGGCTGGAATTCACTTGCCTAAACACAGGCATCTAGTGTCATTTAAAATGTGCTAAGATATGTGAGACAGTTTTGTGTGGTTGGCTTATATGATATAGGATCTTCAGGGGACTCTTCTACAAAATCAGTTGGAGGTCTGACAGGATACCACAGAGCATCTGAAATGGCATTACACTCCTATGCATCAGCAAATGAATCCTATCCACACTGACAAAACCCCAGTTGCCAGTAAGTACATTTAAATGTCTAGGTAGGTTCAACAGTTCCTTTCTGCTAACGCTCCAGAGACATGCCTCCCTCCTTGGCTATTTCCTGCAATTTCAGTCTGTCTGAGAAATTCGGTTCTTTCTGGATAGTGAAAACCTCCCCACATATGTGACTGGTCTAATTATCAGTCCCAAATTTGAGGGACTAGTTTCCTGAATGAGGACTGTTTCTGGCTACAGGACTGCTAGTCTCAACTTTTTAGAGGAGTCCAGGAATGGGTTTATGGACTAAGAGCTTGCTTGCATGTAGAAATGAACTCACTAATCATACTGTTTCACCATGCCTCACACAAGTTGTATATGCCTCACACAACTCTTTAAAACAGCTGAGCCCTTCTGCAGCTTCCAATCTTCTACAGTGAAGTTTGTGTACCAAAATGGTGAGCCAGCACTGAAATAATTCAGCTGGACTTGGCAATTTTTAACGTAGTTGCACAAGTACAGTATTTTCCATCCAAATCCCTGAAATTGCATGACCTAGACATAGATGCTTACTGGCTGTTTCAGCATGTGTGGATGGATCTAGGGCACTGTGTCGTATGGACCTGACTCTTAATACCAATATGGCTTAGAAGCCAAACTTTTGAAGTCAGTGCAAACTCAGAGTAACAGTACAGACATTTTGACACATGAACCTTAAAAACAAGGTTTTGCAAAGCCAAAGACTCCAGAAGTTATAAAATATCAGAATTGGTCTGGAACTGGCCACATACAACCCTAATTTATTTTTCTTCAGGTATATGTATTATAGCGTGGTGTGTAATTACATTCAAACCTGTCACAGACCCTGAGCTAGTTCAGTGCACAGGACAGCACAGGTTCTGAATAAGAACAAAACACCAGACAGCTTACTCATGCAGTAAGCACTGTCTCTCAGAGACTAAAAAAGAAAGAGCAGTGTAAGGCTTTGTTTCAGACTATTGGTTTGCTATGTTCCCAGGCCATAGGTTTTAGTAAGTTATATGAGCTATGAAGGTGGGATGGAAATGAAGGTAATCACCAGATGTAAACTGGATAAGGGGTCCCTAATCAATCCTTGCACCTTGTCTCCTAACAACCTCATTATTGTACTGTATTTGTACTTGCTTTTAACACCCGTAAAAGGTCAGTTGTGTGCTCTTTGTGAAAGATGGCTTAAGATTTGTTGAGTACTTTTCTTGGTATCATAGTTTCAGAGTGTGGCATGAAAAGCTAATACAAAGTATTGTGATTACTATTGCATTTCATATGGGCTTTGATATGTATTTCTTTTGTTGCAAATACTTTGCTTCTTTAAGAATGGTTCATGTCTTGTATCTCTAAACCAACAGAAGTATACCTCTAAATATGCAGATGACACAAATCTGCGTGGTTTGGTTGATTCACTTGAGGGAAGGGATGCCATCCAGAAAGGCCTGGACAGGTTTGAGGAGTGGGCCCATATGAACCTCATGAAGTTCAAGAAGGCCAAAGCACAAGTCCTATACCTGGGTCAGGGCAATCCTCAATATTAATACAGACTGGGGGATGAATTAATCGAGAGCAGCCCTGTGGAGAAATACTTGGGTATGCTGGTGGATGAAAAAATGGACGTGAGACAGCAATGGGTGCTTGCAGCCCAGAAAGCCAATTGTATCCTGGGCCGCATCAAAAGAAGCATGGCCAGCAGGTCAAGGGAGGTGATTCTGGCCCTCCACTGAGCTCTTGTGAGATCCCACCTGGAGTACTGCGTCCAGTTCTGGGGTCTCCAGTACAAGAAAGACATGGACCTTTTAGAGTGGGTCCAGGGGAGGGCCACAAAAATGATCAGAGGTATGGAACATCTCTCCTATGAGGAAAAGCTGAGAGAGTTGGGGTTGCTCACGCTGGAGAAGAGAAGGCTCCAGGGAGACCTTATTACAGCCTTTCAATATATAAAGGAGGCTTATAAGAAAGAGACTTTTTACCAAAACCTGTAGTGACAAGACAAGGAGTGATGGTTTTAAACTGAGAGAGGGTAGATTTAGATTGAATGTAAGGAAGATATTTTTTACTATAAGGGTAGTGAGACACTGGAACAGGTTGCCCAGAGAAGTTGTGGATGCCCCATCATTGGAAGTGTTCAAGGGCAGGTTGGACAGGGCTTTGAGCAACCTGATCTTGTGAAAGATTTCCCTGCTCATTGTAGGGGGGGGGTTGGACTAGATGATCTTTAAAGGTCCCTTCCAACCCAAACTGTTCTGTGATTCTATTAATATAGCAATGTCTAAACTAGGCCCTGACTTCTGTCACTCCTTTCCACTTCCCCTTAGAGCAGCAGGAATACATCTGCAAATGGCATCCTTGCTTCACGGCCATGCAACAGGTAGGTGCTTCAACCAAACCACAGTAAAACAAACTTCCATATTGGTTTGCAATCCATGAGTCTGCAGACTGAGACCTGAGCTTCTAAGCTGTGCTACTTACTTGTGACACCTAGCCGTGAATTCTGTAGTCCTGCTGGATTCTTGGATCGTTGGAAAGATCAGGTCAAGCTGGGGGCTGTGCCGGGGGGGGGGGAGGGAGGGTGGGGGGTGTCAGTTCCTGAATTTGCCTCTTCCCATTCACTGTTGGACAGGAAAGAACATATGTTGTGACTACAATGAGATTATTCACTTAGTGTGGCAGAATCAAACTGCTGTTTTGAAAATAACTTCTGTATTAGACATGCTAACATGCAGGAAGGAAGAAATAGCTCATATGAGTACTTAGATCATCCTCCAAGATGCAGGAATGGCACCAGTTTTTACTTTTGTTGTTTTCTCCAGTCTTATAGCCTCTCATGCACTTTTGGTCTGATTACCAGAATCAAGTTAGAGAGCTTTGGGGAAGTCCACATGGTACATGGCCAATCTCTACAACAGCAGAGTTTATGCTAAATACAGCTCTTAAATATGATATTATGTTAATATTTTTTTCATTATATTGTTTGAAGTGGAGCCACTGAGTCTGCCTTGTGCAGTCTGCCAATTTTTAATCATGAACTGAAATTTGAAATGCTTATTTTATTAGGGCAAAAAATGCCAACATTGAAAATATTATTATTAATTAAAAAATAATGTTTTAGTTATTTTGCCTCCAAAAA
Source organism: Ciconia boyciana (assembly GCF_034638445.1). Classification (NCBI taxonomy): domain Eukaryota; kingdom Metazoa; phylum Chordata; class Aves; order Ciconiiformes; family Ciconiidae; genus Ciconia; species Ciconia boyciana. The sequence goes on from NC_132934.1 coordinate 36,013,372, forward strand.
TGCAGTCAAATCTTCTGTTCATAAATTTAGAAATGCATGGAACTTATTTATTTTGCTCGTTTCTCTAAGAATGTAAGAAGTGGGGGTTTTGTAATAAAATCTTTACATGATTAGAGACAGAGTATCCAGTAAACATGTTATACCCACAAACAAGATGAATATATGTGCTATTTAACCCATATTAACCCATTATGTCAAAACATTTAACAGCTACCTGCTCTTCATTTTTGTTCTTCAGTTTAATGGAAATTGCTCCTACTAAATTCTTTGCTATGCGGGCATTTTCCATTGCACACTTTTCTGCCATTGCTGTTTAAAAGGATTCTTTTTACCAGTGCTTATTGATATTTAATGATGGGCAAGCCACCAAAAGTTCAAGTCTCAGAATGACCTCATTACTTAATTTTGGCTTCACTCTACTTCCACATTTGAGGTTGAAACAAAAGACAAGTGAGTAAAAAACTTAGTTCACTACACTATAGATCACCATGACCTTGAAAGCTATATCTTTCCCCTTCATGTCCACCACCCATACTTTTCATGCAAATAGACTGCTTTACTGACTTGTTGTTTCCTCAGTAAGATACTTGACTAGGTCTATCTCATTGTCACATTTTCTGGCACATTTAGGTATACTGCTGTGACTCTATGAATCACATTTCTTCAGTAAAGCTCTAATGATCCTGGCAATTACATAGTAGGTTATACTACTGACAAGGCATATTCATTTAAACGTCTTAAATATTTTAAGGGATCTCACAGAACTTTGCTACTGCCTGAAAACTATCGCTTATCTAAAGATATAGAGTATATATTTGCATTATAAACACTTTAAGTTTTGGCTTACCATGAGAATTTTTCACTCAGGGTTAAGTGCAACCCACTACCTCAGCTTACTGTTATTCTTAACTCAGGATATGTCTAATGGAAGTCACAGAAGTGATATACCCTTAGATTTTCTTATGCAATTTCTTCTCAGTCCTTCCAGACTGAGACAAAGAAAACCCAAACACACCAAAAACAAAAGACAAGTGCGCAGGTAGTATTTTGCAATTGATGCAGAAGAGAGAGATTAATTTATAAGAAAGATTAATTTATAAGAAGCAACATCCATTTTCATGTGAAAGGTACACCTTTATGAAAAAGTGTGATATTTTCAGCTGGATTCAACAGTGCTTTCCATGCCAACATACCTGACTTAGTTCCTAGAGGACTAGGTTTTACACCGTACAGAATAACCATACCAGGGCATCCTTCTATTCAGGTCGCGGGGGGGGAGAAAAAGAGGCATCTCAGAGTGGGGTTGACAGCAGCAAGAGGCAGAGGAAGCATCCACTAGGAGGAAAACAATAAGGAAAGCTGTGCATAGATCTGTGTCAGTATGTATGTATGCCAGTATTTCCCTGTGACTTAGCTACACAGGAGGCACCTTGGGACTCACAGTCCAGCATCCTCTCTTGAAGTAAGTCCTTATGTGCTTCACCCCAGGAAATTAAACAGAGACAACTCTTCTCTTTTTAATAATATTATGTAATAGCTAAATGGATATTAACATGGGATATTGGCAATGATTTTGTGAACAGCCTCACCACCTTGAGGAGATTCTGACTTACAATTCTCATCATACCAGAGGGTGCCCTTACTATTCTGGTAAGTTGTGCTCTTCTTCCTGCAGTTAAAAGCCTGCTTCTATGCACTGAAGAACTTGAGAGCTATTGAGTTAAAAAGAAGGAATGAGGAGCAGACTGCCCCTAGCTTTCCAAAAGGAAGGGTGTTGGTTCTTCCCCAGGACAGGATAAAACCAGAAATAATACTGATCCCATAGATCAGAAGCCAGATTTTTCATCTGCCAGCTCAATACTAATAAGCAGCAAACTGGGAGAAGCAGAGTCATATTCTACTGTGTTTCATTTCTTTATTCGCTCTGGCCCAGGACCATAGTTATTGGCTCCACCACAACCATACTTGAATGGAGCAATGAATTGCTTCCCTGTCTGGACTGCCTTACAGCTTGGTGATCAGGGCATTACCTGGGAATAGAGGGAGCGGAATTTATCTGACAAGACAACTGAATCCAGATGTCCAGCATGGAGTAACAATAGCATTCAGTGTCAAAGGTGTGTGGATCCTTGTCTTTTAGAACAGACCTTCCGTTTCTGTTCCATAAAAGCTGTTTCAGAAAATATAAGCCCATATCAACTGATTGTCACTGACAAAAAAGCCTCCGTGTTCTGAATCCTGAGTGGAGAGCAGAGAGACACAGGTCTGTGCTTAATATTTCTTAGTGGCTAAGTCTAAACAAGTCTTCATTCTGGGTGGAGGCTTTTTGCTTCTTTTGAAGTACCTGATTTCCTCCTATCAGCTATGCAAGGTATCAAGGTACTTAGCCTGTTTTAATTGCCTTGACAGACCCCTACATTTTAGGCTTTGCAACCTTTCTACACACAGAACAAAACCTCAGAGTAAGATACTGACATTAGTGAAAATTTTACAAAAACTAATATTCTTTGGAAATCTAACCAGCTGAATATATCTGCTATAGAACTACACATTATATGGGACATTAGGGGCAAAATCACCTTCAAAGCGCATTTAGTTTTTGCAGCTTGCAATAAATATAATCCACAATTATTATTCCATTTTTATCAAACAGACAAGAATGACTTGTCAAAAACATTTCTAAAGGCCTTTGCATGATCTTCTCATGTCATATTCTTGACAACTGAAGGATATAAGGTATTTAAGCAGACATGGAAATTCAACTAGAAATGAAGAAGATAATTTAGAATTGCAATCACAATTCCCTTGGGGGGCGGAAATTAAATGTAAACCTGCTGAACTCACAGGTTTTGATTGATTAAAAAAAAAAAGAGAGAATGTGTGTCCTTACTTGCATGATTGATCCAATTGCTTGTTATTGAATAAGTTTATTTTCTTTTCATGAAGAGGTTTCTTCTTTTTTTTTCATGAATCATGACTGCTCAGCATTCCTGAGCTGTGCTGGAGGCAGTTCAGGCTAGCATAGTAAAATGAACTGCTAATACCTATTACCAGTATGGCTTGCTCCATTTCTGCTTCTTCCTAACGTGGGGACCTGAGAATCCATCCTTGACTACAGGAGCAGCTCCTCATCCCCCAGTCTGATCAGGTTCAAATGCAGAATCGTATCCCTCTAGAGAATTTGGGGTAATTCTTGCTGCTTCCTCACTTGGAGCCCTACACTGACCCCATTTCTTGTCAGGAACAGGCTGGTATTCAAAGGTCAGCATGCTCCTGCCTTCTTCTTCCTTTTGCTTCTATTATTTCCCATGTTCAAAAAAAAGAAACATTTTTCTTGGTTTTAGTTCATGGTGTTGCCTGTGTATAAAGAATTTTGTTAAAATAACTAAGAATGAGTAAGGGTTGAACTCTGTGCTGAGGCATGCTTTCTACCTTCCTCAAGCTTGTAAAGAGCAATACTTCAACCAGCTTGTAGTGGTCAGTCATTGTAATGATGTAAATAGGCATTTTGTATGTGGAATGAGAAATAATGGGCCTATAATTTTAGCTCCTATAATGTGGGCAACATCCAAAATTCATGGGTAATGATCTCTAGTATAAAGTATATGGATATCACCCCAAACTTATTACTAGTTAGTCATAATTATGCTCTCATGCAAATAACCCAGATGGTTTGTTGGGTTTTTTTGCGTAATGGTGAACAGACATTGGTGTCAGACATTGAAAATCTTTTGAAGTGCTCTTTTTTTGTCCAAACAATAAATCAAGATCAGGAAAACAGAAAATACTAAACTAGGAGAAGATAATGTATGACACCCCCCCCCACAAATCAAAATATACTTTCCTAGGACTAGAACTGCACAGGCAATCTCTAGTTGCTGAAGAAGCTCCTAAATTGATGTCTGCATAATGATTTAAGTTTCTTATTGATGGAATTTTTAAAAGTAATTTTCCCAACTTCAATATTTTTAAATAGGTTGGGTCATTTTCACAGATATTCCAGATGCAAAGATTGTGACATATCAGCATCCCACCAGAGAGAAATTGTCACCAGGCTGCAGAAGTCCCTAGACACAAGTACACTACTCTAATCACAGAGTAGGAAAATTTCATCCAAAAATAAAGTACAAGACAAGGAGTAAAGGAGCAAAGCTGGAGTCCATGCCAGACTGGAAAGGCAACAAAGTAAACTCTGCAACTTAAATCCATATGGGGAAGGCCTTAGGTACCAACTGAAAGGTGAGCATCACCCTAGAGAGAACGATACACTAAATATGTTCCTCTAGCGAAGTTCTTCTCAAGTGGCCTAAAACCCACAATGCTCGTAGTTCCCCTCTTCTGTATTTTTCACGCTTCAGACAGCTGTTCAAGTTGGGAAGACAATGTGAAGCTTTAGCTTTGTCCAAGTTCTGAAAAGCTCATAACTTCCTTTAAATTCTATTCCTTGGAACTTAGATGTGTATTTAAATGTTTTGGAACAAATAAATGGAGTCATACCTAAAATTCTCTGGTGAGTTGTGGTCTCACTAGAGATGCTTCACAAAATCCTTAACTGACAAATTTTTCCTTTGTGACAGGACAGTTCTCTTTAATATTGAAGGAGTCCTTCAATAAGATTACCAGTTGAGATGGCCAAACTCAAACACAAACTCCTGGACAAACTCAAACACAAAAAGGAAGCATGCAGAGGGTGGAAGCAAGGTTGGATAATCTGTGAGGAATACAGAGACATTGTCCAAACATTCAGGGATGAATTTAGGAAAGGTAAAGCCCAGATGGAATTGAACCTGGCCATGGACGTCAAAGACAACATGAAAGGCTTCTATAAGTACATAGGTGACAAAAGGAAGAATAGGGAAAATGGGGGCCCATTGCTGAATCAGACAGGGGATCTGGTTACACAGGACATGGCTGAGGTACTGAAAGCCTTCTTTGCCTTGGTCTTTACTAGCAAGACCGGCCTTCAGGAATCCCAGGTCCCAGAGACCAGCAGGATAATCTGGAGCAAGGAAGATGTACCTGTGGCGGAAGAGAATTATGTCAAGGAATACTTAAGCAAACTGGACACACATAAGTTAATAGACCCTGATGGAATGTGCACACAAGTGCTGAGGGAGCTTGCAGGTGTTATTTCAAAGCCACTCTCAATAATATTTGATTAATCACAGCGATTCGGAGAAGTGCTCGAAGACTGGAGGAAAGCAAATGTCACTCCTGTCTTCAAGAAGGGCAGGAAGGACAACCCAGGGAACTACAGGTTGGTCAACATCACATTGATCCCTGGGATGGTGATGGAGAAGCTAATCCTGTAAATCATTTCCAGACACGTTAAGGACAAGAAAATCATCAGGAGTAGTCAGCATGGATACTCCAAGAGGAAATCATGCTTGACCAACTTGATAAACTACCGCAATAAAATGAATGGCCTGGTAGATGAAGGGAAAGCAGTGGATATTGTCTACCTGAACTTCGGTAAGGCCTTTGACAGTGTCTCCTAGAGAATCCTCATAGAGAAGCTGTTGATGTGTGGGCTGGATGAGCAGACAGTAAGGTGGATTGAAAACTGGCTCAGTGACCAAGCTCAAAGGATGTTTAACATCTTTGTTAATGACCTGGCTGATGAGGCAGAGTGTACCCTCAGCAAGTTTGCAGATGATACAAAACTGGGAGAGTGGCTGATATGCCACAGGGTCATCCTGCGATCCAGAGGGACCTTGGCAGGCTGGAGAAATGGACTGACAGGAACCTCATGAATTTCAAGGAGAAGTACAAAGTCCTGCACCTGGGCAGGAAAAACCCCATGCACCAGTATATGCTGGGGGCCACCCAGGTGGAAAGCAGCTTTGCAGAAAAGGACCTGGGGGTCCTGGTGAACGCAAAGTTCAACATGAGCCAGCAATGTGCCCTTGTGGCAAAGGAAGCTAATGGTATCCTGGGATGCATCAGGGAAAGTATGGCCAGCAGGTCAAGTGAGGGGATCCTTCCCCTCTACTCAGCACTGGTGAGGCCACAGCTGGAGTGCTGGGTCCAGTCTGGGGCTCCCCAGTACCAGAGAGACATGGACATACTGGGGAGAGTCCAGTGAAGGTCCCCAAAGATGTTTAAGGGACTGGAGCACCTCTCACATGGGGAAATGCTAAGAGACCTGAGACCGTTCAGCCTCAAGAAGAGAAGGCTCAGGGGGGATCCCATCAATATATATAAATACCTGAAGGGAGGGTGAACAGAAGACAGAGACAGGATCTTTTCAGTGGTGTGCAGTGAAAGGACAAGAGGCAATGGGCACAAACAAACACAGGAGGTTCCCTCTGAACAGCAGGAAACACTTTTTTACTGTGAGGGTAACCGAGTACTGCCACAGGTTGCCCAGAGATGTTGTGGAGTCTCCATTCTTGGAGATATTCAAAACCCGTCTGGACATGGTCCTGCGCAACCAGCTCTAGGTGGCCCTGTTTGAGCAAGGGGCATGGACAAGATGACTTTCAGAGTTCCCTTTCAACCTCAACCATCTGTGATTCTGTGATTCTGTGAAATACCGAAAGAAGACAAAAATTAATGAACACAATAATTGTTATATGGGAGAAGAGAGGATTACGTCTCTCTCTCTCTTAAAAGACTGCAGTTTTCTCAGCTATTTTAATTACTCAGAATGACTCCAGCAATTCAAAAAAACATAGAATGGCTCCAGCAGTTTTGGGCAAATTGCCAATATTCGAAATTATACTGTTCCTGCATTTCTGAAATAGTGCTATGTTCAGCCTTTCAAGAAATTTTCTGGATGAAGCAAAAACCATGGATTATCAAGTTATGTATGAAGGCCCTTAGAAATCTGCTTGGCTGTGATAACAACCTATTGCCTGCACAGAGCTGGTCTTACCTACCAGTTATTCACCCGTCAGTTTATCTGCACTGGAGTTAAAGTTTGCACTTCTAATATCAGTATTCACAAACCCAGACAATCTAGTAAACAGATCATCATAGGACCATCACCCTCCAGGAGCCAGAACAATAAAAATACAGCCAGAATCTTCAGGTAAAGGCAGGTGATTTTTTTTTCACATACACATATCAGATCGAAGAAAAGGAAATCTAGGAACACCACCAGAATACTTCCTGACATTGCACTGATGTTACTACATGGTTCATTTGAAAGGAAGAACACTCTGAGACATTCCAGATTTAAACTGAAGCATTTTGGTTATAAGGGATTGTTTGTGCACTTCTTGACTATATTTGAGCTAAAAAAATCATCTTTTGAGCCATTCAGAAACTGCACAAGTTTCTGAAAAAAACATTTGATAAGGGAACATTTCCATTGCCAAAGAATAATAATTTATATGTGGGACTGGGACAACTCCTACAGCTTGCTAGAAACCCCCTGTGAAACAGTACTCCCTCTTCAAATGAAAAGACCAAAGGACCAAGGCTCAACTCCCAGTGGATGTACACATTTGATTCACACTAAAATAATATTTAGGCCTTAAGCTGATTAACTTCAGGCATCAGGATTACAGGGGAAACCACTTTCACAGTCCACCCATTATGGGCAAATGGAGATGCACAAGAAGTTGTCCACCCATTACCATGGCCATCACTGAAATATTTATAGTTGGGCTTCCTTGGTCATTTTTATGTGTCTGTATCTATTGAATTATTACCAGGGCACCACAAGGCCAGTGGCTCCTGTGGGTCAGGGGCTGCCCATGGGGTCCATCAAGGCAGGGCCTGGCAGCCTGGGCCTGTCCCACTGCCCCAGGCAGGAGGAGGGCAGTGGGGGCTGCCAGGGCACACCAAGGCCCGGGCATTGGGCACCTCCGTGGAGATGGGCAGAGGGCAGGGGTGGGCCTCTGGGTGGGCCCGTGGGCCCTTCATCCATGGGTGGGCCTGGCTCAGCAGGGCCCATGGCCAGGAAAGGCAGATCCTGGGCCATGGGTGGGGTGGGGGTAGTTCCCTGGGGAGGGGGTCAGAGACAGTCAGGGCAGACTGTGCATAAAACTGATGAAGTTAATTGTCACAGCTACTAAATGAGCTCACCAGTAATGCCCCAGACACACACTTCTGCCATGCTAAGAAAAAACAGGTCAGGATCCATAAAAGCACATTCTGTGCACATTAAAGGCTCCTACAAGAGCTTTACTATCTCCCTAGACTCCCAAACAACATTTGTAGTGCTGCGGCCACTCCAGCAGCGAACTGGGCTCAGGAGAGTAGGTCCTTCGTGCTGGTGGGGCGCGCTGTGAAATCAGCATGTCGCACTCATCACAGCCCTGCCGTGACAGAGATCTCTTCCTCTGGTGCTGCCCCTGCAGACGCAGTAAATCATTTTCCCCGGCTACTGTTTGTGAGAATGAAGCCAAGGGAAAACTTTAAGTTGTTACAGGGGTGACTATTTCTGGCAAAGATGAGTTATAGTACAGTAAAAAGAGCCAAGGAGCTGGTTTATGCGCCATTCTGAATAGTGATGGATATTCTGCACTAAGTTGCATTTAGGAGCTGAAGGGAAAGAAAGCATTTGCCATTTTCTCCTCTTACTCCTTCTTCTTTTGAAAGTCTCTCCAAATTAAAACTCATGTATAACATGCATGAGGTATGTGCAGCACCTATGTTGTACTGTATAGAAAATCTTACTTTGCATGCATATTTCTTCCATTAGAATTAGGTAATTTTTTTTTTCTACATTACCATTTCTTATCTTCAGACTGATTTAAAGCTCCAGAAATATTCAAGCATGTAGCAAAAGAGGACTTGCACATCTTATTAATCCATTACACTTGCGCTAGTAGAGGGGCTCTGGAGACAGAAAACAAAAACATACCTACCTTTACCAGACATGTGAGTGGGCTGGAGGTCCGTTTTTGGTAGATCTGGCTGTTATGATTCACCTTCTTAAGCCTCTAGCCTACTTTACCCATGCTAATCATGACAAATTGTACTCACTTAGACCTAGAAGTCCCCTTCCCATTTCTTGCTCTAGAACTGTTTGTCATCGGTTTGACAGTGTAGCCTTAATTAAAGTCAGATAGTAAGAATGGCACCCAAACAGACTTAGGTATGAATGGGCAAGATGAGAGAAAATGCAAAAAACTACAAACTTATTTCTCCCACTTGGCAGGTAGGAAGATAAAGTGCAGTGATTCAGTGGCTCCATTTTCAACCACATTTTCTACCAAGCACCTCCTCTCTTGAGCACCATCCAAATCAAGTATTCTAACAACCAGCATAACTTTATTCCTCTATAGCAAGGCATCTTCCCTTATTTTGATTTACTGTAGAATTATAAAATGCATTTGAATCTTGGTTACTTGAAATTCAATGATGCAAAATCATTCCTTATTTGAAACAGATTTCTGTTGCCTGAATACAGCAGTGAACTACTAAATCCTTGTTTACCTGAAGTTATGAAAAGGCCTAAGGTTACTGATAATTCTAAGTCTAACATAAGAAACATCTAGTAAAATTTAGAGTATCAATAATAAAAATACCTAGCAAAATGTTTCCCTAATCCTCTAAAGCAAAGTCATGGGACTTTGTTACAGCTAACTCCACACTTTGTCACCCACCTACCCACTCTTTGATATGACAGGTGAAAAACTAATGGCTCATATTTAAAAACTTCTTTCTGGCTGGTTATTTTTTGGTACCACCCACCTTACTTTGCACTTAACATCAAGAAGAAGAGTGAGTGGACTTTAAAATTTATCCAGCAGGGAGTGAAAAATGTGAGGAAAAGTCTTCTAGAGACTTCAACTTCTTAAAGTAATTTACCTGTCCTTGAACAAACTGACTGTAAACCCTCACTTGGAGATTACATTACACAGATAAATTACCTTACATCACATGCACCCAGGGTTTTTGTCTGGTATGTTTGTGTATTGGTTTTTCTTTTTTAATAAAATCAATCACTTCTATCTGATTTCAGAAAATTGTAGCAATGCACCTGTGCTGTGAAACAGCTGTACAGTCACAGAGAGGAAGAAAAATGATCAGACAATGTTTTAAGCCACATGCTGGCTCACTTAATTACTATTGATGTAAAGAAAAGCATGTTAGTTTTGTCACAAAAATCACAACTTTCTCAAGAAAGGTACTCTATGCTCTTTCATGAGCCTGAAAGAAAAAAGTACAAGTGAAAATAAGGCCACAGTAACAATTATTCCCACAAACACCTGTCAAAATTTGGGATGTAAACAGGGATTCGAATTTTGCGGCTATTTCCAGTTTTAAAGATTATTTCCTTTTGGGACTGTTTAAAATTTTCCTCCTTGTCTTCTGTAAGCTAGAGCATTGGTTGTTGGTTTTCTTTACCATGTTGCCTTAATTTTAAAGCTCATTAGGTTCATTTCTAGCTTTCCAATTTACTTAAATTGAACCCTTCCTAAATTTACAACTGTGGAGTCACTGAAATAGGATTAAAGAGAAAGGCAGCTGGTGGGTTTGTGTATTCTTCTTTTTTTTTTTAATTTCACTTTCTTGATATTCTGATGCAACTGCCCTCCCTTGGGTAGTTGCCTCATAAATATCAAAAAAAGAATATTCCCTTTTCTTTCCCCTCAAGCCTCAAGAAATTGAATCAGCAAGCTCCAAATAGTTAATAACTTTTTGATATCTCTTTCAATCATTTTAAAAAACCCTCACTTGTCACTGACAGTTTTGCCACTGCTGTCAAAGAAGGCAGACTTGACTAACAATTATTTTTTTACTCTTTATCCAAAGGTAAATTTTACTTTCTATTTCTTTCTTAGTCTGTGTTGAACACACTTTCACCAGTTGGGTAGAGAACCCCTACAGATTATTATTTAATTCCCTAACCTCTAGCAAAATATCTTTACAAGTCTTTATATTTGTATCATCAATAAGATTATTTTGTGAACATGGAATGACCAGTATGACAAGAACACATGGAACAGAGCAGTTTTTGTGACCAAAAGTGCCTGAAACTTGCTCACTCAATAGGGAGCCATTAGCAACAATGAGAACAGTATCACTCTCAACTAATATTTTAATATTTAAGTATCTTCTTTAAATTAGTCATCTAGACTAACAAGATAAATAAACTAGTCAATTGGGAGAAGCAGACACTCCCAGAATTTGATTAATTTAATTTGTTTCAAATGTATTTATTTTGGTTTGATGAATCATGCTTTGGAGGTATTTACAAGAGAGAAACTTTCACACAAGTCTAGACAGGCAGACCCCTCGTTTTCAGAGGATTAAGTGTAGATGACACGGACATGCTGATTTTGCAGCTACCTTGTTGATTTGAGCAACTCCTAGAAGCTTTTCTTATGCATTCAGAATCATTATAGGGCCAATTATTATATGCAGAGGCAGATGGACAGGGTTTTTTTTCTTTCTCTGGAGCAAGTAATATTTTCAACTATTTTCACCTGCTGAATTTTCTCCGACAGCAGTGTCCTAGAAGAGTTTACATCACCAGTTCCTTTTGTTGACTTGTGTTGGAAATTTTTGTTATGACATTGTTTCTAAATGTCTACAAATGCAGGGACCTGACCGTGATGGCATAGGTAGTCATTTAAAGTTCTAAATTTTTAATTTTCTGGGATTTTGGGGGTGATTGAGAATTACAAAAAGGAAAATGTTACAGATCAGCCCTTAGGAACCAAACAAGTGGTCCACCAAATCATGGCATATGCAAAAAATACCAGTTTAAGCCTGCTGGTTTTGTTGGCATTATCTCATTAAAAGTGTGTTTTCACAGATTTTTTTTTTCCACTGGGGAAGAAGGAAAGGAGAGGAAAAACACAAAACAAGGAAGAGAAACATAACAATGGTATGACACATTATGTCCACTGTAAGTGGTCATGGTGAAAGAGCAGAGACCAGAATCATAACTTATAGGAACCAGAAAGGTGGAATTGTAAAGGACATTAAATGTTGTTTAGGGTGAGAGGAAACCTTGAGAAAGAATCAAAGTACAAGGAAAACAGCTGTGGGTGACAAAAAAATGGCAATCTTAACATAAAACCATAGGTGGGTTCTTTAGAAACAAGTTGGTGTCTGTTACCAAAGCCAGGAGTGAAAAAGCAGTAGCAATGGACTTGTGAAAAAGGTAGAAAACATTGAGCTTAGCCTTTTTATGTGTGGTGAGTCAGAAGAATTTAGTGACAGTCAGAATGTGGGAATGCCCAACTCGATTACTGGCTTGAATAAACCTAGTACAATTGCTGGGGATTGCAGGATTGCACCCATAATCACAGGTTTTGCCATCAGGATTACAGTCTAGAATCTGCTTCTCCAAATTAGTCTTGCATTTATGTGGTCGTGTTTGTTTTGGCACTGCAATATGCATACAGTGTACTACATATTGCTGCATTTAAGTCTTTTTAACAAATACATTATTCGTGGCTTTTCTGAAACATTATTCTAAATGAGTCCAATTCTTTGTTAAACTGCACACTTCTTTATTACAAGCATATCTAGCTCTGTGATTTATCCATGCTATAATTGTGTTGATGAGTTGTAAAGGACAATGAAATTCTCATTTTGAAGTATTTGATTTATTCCTTTTATTCCTCTAGGCCTTTCAGTCAGCCAATATGGTATTTGTTGTCTATTTTTGTAGCTCCTGCATTTCATATTGATGCTCTGAGATGTGTAAAATTGTTGCATTTTAGAATTCTTACTAAATTAAATCGTATTTCTTGTTGTTTTATTGTAACTGGCAATATGAAGAATATTGGCCATTCTACTTATAGCTAATGACCAAAAAAGTAAACAAGTTAAAAACATGTATTTAGTACAAAACCTGGAGTTCATCTTTAGTCTGAGTCTGGTCTGTAGTTAATAAATGATGGTACAGATGCTATTAGAAAAGTAAAATATGTGTTCAAAACCTGCTAGAATGTTCTTATTTTGTTTTTCCACAACCATTCTGTTATAAAACATGCTGTTATGGATTTTTTTTTTTTTTTTAATGGCTAAACTGTATATAACAGCTCATTCCCAGGTAGAATAGTTCTCATTTGTTCTGCTTTGCCATATCTTCACCTTTTCTCCTGCCTTCTCCTGAGACCCTTCTCCTTCCCTGCCTTTGCTCTTCACCTTGGAATCTTGTTCTGGTCAATGTTATGCCATTTCATTTAGCTGAATTGACTCCCAGTGAAACCAAGTGAGAAGCACAAATAGCTCATGGAAGCCACAGATGAAATCCAACAAGAGAGAGCAAGAGTAGGTGATAGCAACAAAAGTGGAACCTGACCATTTCAGTCAAGGTTTGACCAATTTTGCTCTAGTTGTAGTGTGAAACCATAGCCAGACTGCCCTTGTCACCTTCTTCTTCCTGGTTTCATAGTGTATATTCCTCAGGATCTTCTTCACCAATACCTTATTGTGCATAAATAATCAAATATTTAGAAAACTGGGATATATATGGCCAAGGCATCATTTGACCAGGGGAGATCTGGTAAAGGATGCCATGTTTCAGTTAATGTTAACTAATGTATTCAAAATTATTTATGCAAGCATTTACACTGAGAGACTGCTACCCAAGAATATCAGCAATGCTGGAATCAGGAACTTAGGAGACTTAGATACAAGTCTCTTCTTTTATACCATCCAAGATAAGTGCCTTAACCACAAATATCTTCCTTTTTAAAGATCTCAGAAGATTGCAGGTTTGTCCTATTAGGGAAGGAGAATGGAATAAAAATATCAGAAAGATTTAGTGAAAAAGAAAAAAAACACCCTTCTTTTCTCTATTAATGACACCTACACTACTCATAGTTTATGCCTCGACATCCCAGGTCTTGTGGGTAAAGTTTTCAAGACCATTCATACATTCATAAACTATGACTTAAGCACTATAAAATATATAAATCCTAAGAGCTGACTGAAAGGGTCTTTAAACTGTTATTGCTGTTTTCAATAACTCTAGAAAGACTGGAATAATTTCAGAAACTGGAAGAAATTTAATGTTGCACCAGTATTTAAAAGGGATAAACAAGATGACCTGCCTAAAGATATTCTGTCAACCTGATCTTGACCCTAAACAAAACAGTAGAACAGATTATGAAAGATTACATCAATAAATAATAAAATATTATTAGTGCCACTCAAATTAGTCTTCTGGAAAATAGATTCTGGAAAGCTAACATGATTTTTTTTCTGGTGGGATTACAGGTTGAGTTGACAAAGGTAGTAATATTAGTGTATAGAACCAAAGCTCAGTCAGACCATTGACTATGTATCTCAGGACATTTTGATTAAAAATATAGGATGCTACAAAGTTAACACAGTGAACAGTACATATATTATCCATTAACTAAGTGACAGATGTCAGAGAAATCATCATCAAGCAGGTGTGCTTTTAGTGTGATCCCATAAGTAATGCATTGGTAATATATTTTAATGAGTTTTTATCAATGACCTGGAAGATACCATAAAAATGTCATTAACAAAGTTTGCAGTTATCAGGAAGTGTTAGAGCTTGGCAAATAATAAAGAAGAAATGTTACTGACAAAGGGCAATCTTGATTGCTTGATAAGCTAGAAGCTTGCAAACAGTATGTGTTTAGATTTGAACAAGCAAAAAAAAATATCGAGACAGAGAGATTAAAGAATAAAGGACATAAATGATACCAACAGGAGAGGAGATGCTAACATGGGAACC